>NC_072034.1:6937916-7250000 GCF_027791375.1 Indicator indicator
GACAGTCATTGAGGATAGATGTGTTGCAAGGTTTTTAAAAATTATGATCTAGGAATCCAGTGATTCTAGCTTCTAGTTTGGGAGTACCAATAAGCTGGGGAAGGATCCATACCTTGCTGCAAAGCTGCTGTTTTTCTTCCTTTGTTGTCAATTAGCCCCTTCTTTGCCTTCCCTCTTTGCCTCATTTGACCCGGTCCATGTTGGTTTTTAATCCAGTCAGCGATGACATTTGAAAATCTTTCAGTTGCTTGGTCTTGTAAGAAGTGTCCTAATGTGACTGTGACAAGAAATGCTGATGAAGAACTAGTAGACCTTAGACCAATAGCACAGCAGATTTCACCAGTTGCCTTCACTCTCATTTTGCTGTGGCTCTGTCACCACTTGTGTTTGCTTTCCATGAGTGATTTAGCTTTACTAGCCAGTGAGAATGCTTGGGAAGGCTTCTTTTTGTAAAAAAGGTTTGCATACTTGAAGGAGGGAAAATAATCAAACTTGCCTTGTCAAAGCTCTTACCTCAGAAACCTGATACTCTGGGTTAGCCAAGGAATGGAAACACCACCATGTGACTTCTGTGATCAGACCTGAGGACCCAAATTTTAAGTACTGTGCCATAATGCCTGCTATTTACTACTCAATAATATATAAACTACTTAGTCCACAAACATTACGAGTGCAGCCAGAAAAAGAGTGAGCAATAATTCGTGCCTTTAAATATTCTCCTCTTGCCTTAAAAGCAGCTGGAATATTCCTGGGAAGCACACCAAAAAGAAAAAAAAAAAAAGAGAGAGAGAGAAAATACAAGTTTTCTGGTGTTTCCTCATTTCTAGTAATTTTCAGTTACCACAGTACTTATGATTCAATCTTTAAGGATAAAATGAAAACAAACAAATCTTTTAGAGTTTAATTATCATTGCTGTTACTGATACTCTTGGCAGAGCACAGAGGAAACGTAAAAGCATCGTCGGAACTACAGTTTATAGGAAAATTCCTCCTAAGGGTGTCAGTGTACAAATGAAACAGGAAGAAACAAGACTAGCAGTGGTGTTCCTTCTTTTTTGGGTCTGCCAACTTGATGGCCTTTCCTTCAGCTTCTCCTTGAGTAAAATATATTGGTTCCTAACAAGTGAATGCCTTGTGCTGCAATACTGCTTTGCTTCATAGTTTTGATGTTGGAGATTGGCAATGGTCTCTATGAGCAGAGCAGAACAATCAAAACCTGATGTAATTGTAATTTTGTAATAATGCTTGTGAAAACCTCCTTCCTTTTATGGAAAATTTATCCCTAGTGCAGTATTGATCGAGGGGAAATGGATCCCTTCTTCAAAGGCCAACACAGATTTAGAGTCCAGGATGCTTGGGATCTGTTTTTCTAGCCAGAGTCGTCTTCTCCCTTTTGAAAGATTTTTGGAGTTTGATATTGAGCAGAGAGTTTGATCTGGTTTTGTTTTGTTTTGTTTTCTCTCTTTCTTTAAGCAGCTCTTTATTTGTGTTAGAGAAATAGTCACCTGAATGGAAAGACCAAGATCCCTCTGTTAACTTTCTAGATGATGTATTACTTACCTGTAAAAGACATTGGTGCACTAAATCTCAGCTGCGCTTCCACGTTTTAACTGTCTCTGAAGTCCTGAAAAGCATTAAAATGCATAACAGCAGTGTTTAGCTTCACTGCTCATTAGAGCAGCACAGAACTAATAGTAATATTGTTGTAACTTGACAAAGCCATCTAAATCCATGCATGTTTTCTTGTGAAAGCTTCCTAAACACGCTGCTAAATCCTCTAAAAAGCTACTAAACGGCTTTGGCAGCCATTAGCACAGCATAAGCAGGGGAACTCTTTTCAGTAAGTGAACAAACAGAGAAAATATGCTGAATAGCTGGACAAATGTGTTTCAGCTGGCTCTTTCATTTACAGATATAAGGGAGCAGTCAATATCAATCACTGTTTTCCCTGTTGCACTGGAAATCACAATATCTCTTTTCATTCCACAAGCTCTTTTCACCACAGTAATGTGTCTTTAGAGTGACACTGGCATCAGTCTGTTTCCGCTGTCTGAAGTCCAGAGAGCTTAAAAACACATTGCAGGGTATGAGACCTTAACCCTCCTCCCCTTCCACATACCCCTCTCCTTCTAGCCTTCCTCTCTGAATTAATTGTTTTTACTTCTTTCCCAGCATAAAGCCGAGAAAGAAAAGTGCTTGCAGAGCCTGGGAATATCTGCTCTTGCACTTTGGGGACACAGAAATGTATCGCTGGTTGTTGGGGGTTTAATTTATCAGGTGTTGCAGGGATTTTAACCCAAGGTAATACGATTACCAAGTTAATTTGCAACGTGCTGTAATACAAAATGTAATATTGCTGTGGTTTGAGTTTCGAGCTGCGTCCTGGATGTCCTAATCCCCCACAACCTCATTTATTAAAAAAACAAAAGGCTGGAGAAGCTTTGTCCTTGTGAATATCTGGCATTTGGAGCACGTCGATATTCTCGGGTCTGCTTTCTTCCTTTCAGGTAATACAGTTTGTAATAAAAACACTCTGTGGTTTTCTTCTTTCGTTGTTTCTTTGCAGATAACAGCAGTCTGTAGGGAAGCAGCCCTTCTAGCTCTCCAGGAAGACATACATGCCACATCCATCATGGGACGGCACTTTCGGTACGCGCTGACTGTCGTGACCCCGAGGATTCCCGATTCCTTAATCCGGTTTTATGCAGATTATCAGCAGCAAAGTGGACTGCACACTCTTTGAAAGGCAAATTAATACCTACCCCCAATCACAGTGGGAATAGCAAATTTCCTTTGTAAAGCTTTGTCAAAAGCCAAAGAATTTTCTGTTGTAAGTGAGCAGAGCGTCTGAAATTCACTGAAGTATGGAATTGTCTCAATAAAATGCCCGTGTGGAAGTTTTCAGCCTAACAGATGTTGTACAGAACTTTATATCTTGACATTTCAGTGGTATAATCTGCATTTTAGAAGAATTGCTGGGTTAAGTCAGTTTATCTGAGTGTGCATCCACATATCAGAAAATAATTGTCAAATTCTGAATTTTTGGTGGGTCCTTGGCCCTAAAGAGAGGATCAACAAGTGTCTTCATTTACTGTCTTCATTTACTATCTTCATTTCTTCCTGCATCAACCACAATTTAATCCTAGGGACCATCCCAGTGAGGTGCAGAACTGGGGAGTGGCCTCACTACCAAAAATGCTGAAAATGGTTCTGAATCTTTTGATTTACGATCTCCAGAGAAGCTGCCAAACAGGCTTGCTGAACATAGAGCTCTCCGAGATAAAGCTCAGGTATCCTGATTGATTACAGTGAAACGTTCCTCTTTGGTCTCAAACAGCAACTTTTTACACACAGTGGGAAGTAGGCACTGGAAAAAAATGTCCATCCCTTGGCTAACCTGAAACCTCTGCCATGTAACAGTGAAAGATTTTTGTTATTCTTTGTTTCCATCAAAATAAACAGAAATGTTGGCTGGTAATTTAAAGCTGGCCACTTAAAAAATCCTACTGAATCCTAATTAATGAATAAGAAAACAACCTTGCAAAATCTGGTAGAAATGACCACAAACTAGTTTAGGGACAGATAAAATCTTTTCAGCATATTTCTCTGTTATATCATCTGTCGACATGATGACAGGACCTTATGGGTTCTCTGCTCTTGCACTCAGTGTGAAATGCAGTTAAGCAAACTCATTTCCAGCTTTTCTATTTCAGACATGGTAAAACAAAACCAATAGAAACTTCTAATTTTTTTTTTTCCTGAAAGCAAGGTGACAAAATCCTGATTTTTCAGTGGTATTTTCTTGCTGTTTCGTAGATAAGTAGAATAATTTACAGGTCAACGTTCTAGCCAAATCCTGCTTTCCCTTGTTGGAGTAAACCATCAATACCATTTCTGTTATTTTGAGGATTTGCTTATTGATAGTTCTGAAGACTTCTTTCTTGTAGTCATTATATATCTATTCATGAGAGAGTCATAATTATTTAGAAGTTTATCATTTTATGAGAAACTTCTACATATATCTAAGAGAGATTTCTACTATGGTTACTTCTGTTAACAGTATGAAATTAAAACAATCATCTCTTGGTTTTGATAATATTTTTTTCTCTCTTAGTTCCATCACAATTTGTAGCTTTTAAAGAGAAATCTCTTTTTAAATTACAACTTTCCTGTTACTTTTATTCTAATCTCTTTTACTATAATTAGCATTTTATTTTGCTGTCACTGAAAAGAACTAGAGGAGGATGCAGCATACTGCACCTAGGTCAGAATTGTTCTCGTTATCAGTAGAGGCTTGGGTATGAGGTGATAGAAAGCCACCCTGCGGAAAAGGACTTGGGAGTTCTGGTGGATGAGAAGCTGGAGGTGAGCCAACAGCATGCACTTGCAGCCCAGAAGGCCTCAAAAGAAGCATGGCTAGAAGGTCAAGAGAGGTGACTCTGCCACTCTGCTCTGCTCTGGTGAGACCACACCTGGAGTCCAGCTCTGGAGACCTCAAGACAAGAGTAACATGAACCTGATGGAGCAAGTCCAGAGGAGGGCCACAAAAACAATCAGGGGACGGGAGCACCTCTGCTATGAAGACAGGCTGAGGGAGCTAGGGTTGTTCAGCCTGGAGAAGAGAAGGTTCCAGGGACACCTAATAGCAGCCTGCCAGTACCAGAAGGGGACCCACAAGAAGGCTGCAGAGGGACTGTTGACAAAGGCCTGCAGCAATAGAACAAGGGACAATGGTTTGAAATGAGAGGAGAGTAGATTTAGATTGGATGTTAGGAACAAGTTCTTTACCATGAGGGTGGTGGAACACTAGAACAGGTTGCCCAGGGAGGTGGTTGAGGCCCCATCCTTGGAGATGAATTCAAGGTCAGGCTTTGCAGGCTTTTTCTTTTTTTCATTGTTTGGCTCTTCATTAGTGCAACAGACAGAATTCAGAAACAGCTAAACTAGCAAAGTTGCCTTGGAGATCAAGACTGCCTTTGAAACTAATTTTTCCATCTTTTCTAAATTCTGTGTATTCCAACTTGAAGTTCAGGATGTGAACCATTTATCATAACCATTCCATTTTTCATGTTTCCAAAAATTAAACACCATGCCTTATCCCCTGAGACTTTCCTCCAGTGTATGCTCCTGAAAGGAGGAAAGAGAGACCATAGTTTTTACTGCCAGCACCAAATTCCATTTGTAATTTTGTATCCTAAAAATAACATAAAGTGATGCTCCAGATGAGTAGCAAAAAGAGATGGCTGTTCCTTGGGAGATGCTCAGATCCCTTGGGAATGTGCACCAAGGTGGGACTCTCAATTGAGAAATTAAGAAAGAGGCAGGAAGGAGTTGTTGCCATCAGAGGGCATGTTCCACGCTGAATTTTAGGACATAAGGACAGAATGCTGGCCCATAACTGCTGTTTGTGCATTGGAAAAAAACCCCATCCCTGCAAACATTTATTCTCTCATCTGCCTGGTACCAAATCTCTTGATGCATAGCTACCTACATGCCTGAAGTGATTGTAAGTGTGGGAAGCTTCCCCTTTTTATTGTTGGGTTTCGTGGCACTTGTTTTTGTAAAAAGTAAGATGTTCTTAAAAAGATTAATTTATAGCAACTTTGTGAAGGTTTACGTTACTCCTAAATATTCTGCTTGGAAAACTTGACTGAGCTGATGCCATTCCAACTCTTACTCCATCCCAAGGCATAGATAATTTGAGATTTAAAGAAAGGTGTGATGGTTGCCTTTCTTGTTCCTCGTAATGGATCACTGTTATTGTGGACTGGCAACTTGAAACCCTCTTATCAGAATTCTAGGAAAGAAACAAAATCTCAGTTTTGGTCAAATCACATCAGCAACATCACCCTTTCATAACTCAGTCCAGTGAGGCTTTTGCACCCTCATCCTCTCCTTGGAACTTACTGGTGAGGGCACTGCAGGGCAGAGCACTTCAATGGTGTCTTCCGTTAGCCTCTAACTGAAGTGAGTGGTGTTTAATTCAGAGCTGAACTTTTCACAGCCTGTTTTACTGGACACACTGTGCCTTGGCACTGACCCAAATTGCTTGCAGTGTGAGGCCATGTAAGCCTGAACACCTCTGCACTCAGAGTCAATCAGAGGTCTTCTTTCTTCTGCTGGGTTTATCACATTTATTGTTGTTGGGATGTTTCTGTGAGGTTTAATTTTAATAAAATGGTGGAGGCTTGGTGAACTGAAAAGAAAGCATCTGAGATCTCTCTGCCATCTTCTCTTTGGCTGCTGAAATGGCTCCTAGGCTTATTACTTTACCTTCTTTAGAAATACAGTCTTTTTCCTGCCTGCCATTATCTTTTGGAGCCAGTTTTTGGCCCAAATACTGCTTGACTTGCAGAATTGTTAACATTAAATCAGCTTTTCAATGTTTCAGGCACATTTTGTTTAAATACCAAGTCTAGCTTTTTCCTCCAATAACAACGTCTTGCAAAATGGCATGAAATGGCTTTTGACAGGTTTGCCAGAAATGACCAGGAGAATATTTATGATCAAAATGCAAAAATGTCTTCACTTCACTTGAAAAAAAAAAAAAAGTGCAGTCCTGTGTTCTCCCTAATGTATAAAGCAGATTTTTCACTGCAAGTGCAATATACAATTCTTACTCCTGGAAAAAGAATGGAGTTTATGGTGGATAGTTTTTCTTACGGTCTCTAAATGAGAACTGAACTTAAGGCTTACTGATTTCAGGTGTGAGGGTGAGCACTGGGGACAGACTAAAGATCAGTGTCAAAGATGGTTATTTGGCATCATTGAACTTAGACTTGTCAGCCTTTCAAACACTGTGTCCTTAAAGTTGTTTTTTCTGGTGTGCGTATGCTCACTCCTTCCTTTTAGGTTCTTTACTCATTTTGAACGTCAAAGTGTGGTTCTTCTCCCCAAACTGGGCATGCTTCTGTAACTAAGCATCAGTGGGTTAGTGCTGTGGGAAGGCTGACTGGGGATGATGCTTCCCTGTGAATCAAACTCTGTGCTGAGTGTGTATGGAGAGGGGTAAAGAGAAGGCTGAATGGTAAAGACTGGTGTTTTGCTATGTGTGGCCCAGAAAGTGAAGTTAACTGATGGACACAAGTTCATGGGCAGGAGAACTCTCTCCTTATTGCAACAGACAAGTATCTGTGGAGGAGACTTACCCTTAAGGCTTTTGGTTGTTGACTGGGTTGGTGAAACAATATTACTGATCCTAGAAATGCAAATGTCTCGTGGTTGTGGTAGCTCCATAGGTAGCGCTACATAGGAGAGAAGCTAGAAGGAACTGTGCTTGGAAGATGAAGAGTCACATGTGCCTGGAATGCAGGCAGCCACTGCCAAAACCTGAAAGAATTAGTGAAAATCAGGCATGAAGAACTTGCCTTGCTTCCTGTGATCACAGAGGTGGGGCACAACTGAACGTGCTTCTTTCATACCTCTGTGCCTTCGGATTACTCCCATGCTAATGTAGTCAGGGGTCTGGGGCGTGACTCGTAGTGGGAGCTGGGTATAAACTGACCTGTATCTCAACCTGCTCATGACATATGTGATGGAAAGGTCCACTAACAAAGCTAGCATGTAAGGAGAGACAGGGTGAAGAGGGTGGATAATCAGAACATTTCAGCCACTGCAATGTGACATACTGGACACTGGATACAGGAGCCAGATGGCCCATGTACAGCTTTTTGTAGCTGCTCCAAACTTGGAGGTCTTGGTCAGTATGAAGCTAACCCATAATGGAGTGTGTTTGGAAAACTGAGTTTACATTGTGACCCTTTTATGTTTGTATTAAATGTTGTTGTTATAGTGGGTTCCAATAATTTTTTTTCTGCTGTTGTCCTTTTGCTGATGTCTTTTTTCCCTCTTTGACATAAAGAAAATACTGTAGATGAGGTAATGAGTGCAATTTAATAAAGAGCTTTTCCTAGGGAGTAAGTGCAAGGGGCATGTAGAGTCACAATTGTAGCTGGGCATGTTAACATCTGGAAGACAAATATTCCAGCAGAAGCCTACTCCTAATCTTGGGCTTCGTGTCTGCTCTTTCTGCAACTGCTACCTGCTCATTTATTAATCTTTTCTGTAGGAAACTCAGCCAGACGTTTTCTCCAGGGCTTTATATGTTCTGTGCTAGATATTTTAAATAGTGTCATTCTTCCCTGCAGGCTTCAATCCAACGACTCCAGAGTCCTGATAGGAGGAGGAGATGTGTGTTTTCTCTGTTAACTAGTCCACCAAGGAGCGGAGCGATGAGGGGGAGAGAGCCCCGCTCCGTGTTTGCGTGGCAGGCCTCCAGCAAGAGCGCAGGTGTTGCAAGAAGAGGCAATGGCAACCAGATGACATTCTTTCCCCTTGAACTAGTGTGGAGCCATTGCTCAAACAAGTTATGGGTCCTTCCAACAAAATTGGAGGGTAGCGTGTTGACTGCATGTGCCTAAGTAAAACCCTTGGCAATGAAGCTTGGAGTCATCCAACTAAATGGTTAGGGGAGCGGAATCGCTCTTAGTTCCCTTGGCAGTCATTAGAGAGACACTAGAAGATGGTCCAGACTGATTTATCCCAGCTAAGAGCTGAACTATCTTTCTGGAGGTGCTAAAGGAGTGTTTGATGCCAAGAGAGGCCCTTAGGCAGTTACCTAGACAAAATGCCTGGAGGCAGATGTAAGGAATTGAGAGCAGTATCTCAAAATATTGAGGAAAATGTTTTATCGACTGGTTCAAATATATTCTGTTTGCACAAATGGTTCTGGAAATGCCATTGGTCTCTTCCCCTCAGCACCTGTGTCTGTGTGGCATAGCAGTGTGCTCTTAACCACACACTCTCCTGATTTTTTTATCTCCTTTACTAACACAGGAATTTCCACATCCCTGTTTGGTAAAGTAAATGGCTCCACATCAGCAGAGTGTGGAAAGGGCTTTGATAACCTTCAAGGTGAAACACTTGTCAGCTCTCACTTTATCCAGGAACAGATTATCTGGGCTGTGGAATAATGAGGTCATGTCTTTCCTCCACACTGCTGGCAAGAGCTTCAGATTTCACACAGGGATAGCTGCTTACATCAAGCCTGTTCTGCTTAATGCCATTTAAAGCTACCCCCCTTCTCTGTCAGCGAGTTTTCCCCAAGCCGAGGGTGTGAAATGTGTCCATACAGACTCATTTGCATTCCCTGTGAGGTGCTTGGATTGCTGTCTCCACAGAGAGTCGGCTGGGCTTGGTGCAGAAGTGCAGGATGCAAGTAGCAGGCGACTTGTGTACTGCAACAGGCAGGCACTGCTCGTGAGGAATGTGGAGTGGGATTTGGTGAGTGAGTGGACCAAAGCCATGCAGCTTTCTTTCAAGTGAGTGTCCCAGTAGTCAGCTTGCTGCACTGCCACGAGTCTAAACCTGGAGCTTTACTGCAGAGCTGTCGCATTGAGAGTGGCCATGGACATCAAAGATCCCTAAAGCACACAAGTTGTGGGTGTTAAGGGCTATGGGTGCTTAAGTAGATTAGCAAACAAACAAAGCCTTTAATATTCTGGAATGCTTCCTCACCACCTAAGTAGGGATTATTCCACCAAACCAGCAAATTCTACCCTTCTACCTAGTGTAAAGTCTGCCTTTCAGATAACTGTTCTCTTTGATTTACTCTTATGTTACAAAAGATAAAAGAAAAGATGAAATTGCATTGGGAACTTCTGTGTGGATTTCAAGAAAAGCACAAAATTGTTTAAAAGCCTCTGTGAAAACAGATTTCTACAGTGCTGGCAATTGCACGCAGCAGATGCTAAACCAAAAAGGTCACTACAACAGAAAATGTTATCTTAAAACTTGCTTTGCAGAGCTTGCTCCCATTTTATGTACAAATACATGACATAACTTAGCCTCTGCTGCTGCCTAGCAGTGTGAAAATCTTGGTTTAACTGCCTGAAACACGTGAAAAAAAAAAGGCAAAACAACAACTGGTTACCTTGGGCTGATTCCACTGCCAGGCTTTCATCATCTGCAATTTTGGTCAAAAGCTGCCTTTGTTAGTCTGGAAGGCATCGTAGTGAGCGGTTACACTTTTACTACAAAAGGGTGTTTTATTTTGCTGAGGGATGAATAGTAATGAAGGATCAGCTGGTAGTGCCAAGTGCCCTGATAACACAATTGGCTGCATACAGCTTTGTTAGGCCCCTTCCTGCACTTGCTGAAGAGACTTAAAAGAAGATGGTAGGAGGGCTGTTCCTTTACCTACTCAACTGTTGGAGGTCTGCATTTTGGGATCACTTTGTCTGCTGGGGGAGAAGGTAAGTCCTTACTGATTAATGATTGTGGGAGAGGAGATAGATAGGGAAAATGTTTGAAAATGAACATGTGAGTGAGGAAGATTACCCTGAAATTAAAGGCTAACTGATTTTAATGTGGGAAGTGGGGGGGGGTAGGGGGGAGCTGATGGAGTTGGAAGGAGACAGAGAGTGGAAATACTGATTAAAATCAGAGTAGGGGCTGATTTGTGTTATTTTAATGCTGATTTTGGTGTGATAGTGAGCTGAAGGAGGGCCACAGACACCCTGGCCCTATGGTAGGAAGTGTCTCCCTGGTAAGCACAAAGTGGAATCTGGCTTTGATCTTATTAACCCCATCAGCACTGGATCAGCAACTGTGTTTCTGGAGCTTGACTATTCCAGCCCCTTAAGGTGTATTTCAAGTGGCAGACATTAAGCGTCATACTTTCTTTAGGGTTTGTGTTTGTTGTTTTGTTTGAGTTTTTACATCAAAGACTAAATTCTAGGCCAGCCACAGCTTCTGCATTGGTCTTGTTAATTGTTTCCTGGTGCAGCAGGAAGAACACCCTTGCATTCTCACATCTCCCTCTCCTCCAAAATGGGCTTTGTTGACTGGAAAAGATAAGGATAGCAGCAGGGCAGCACTAAGGGCAGCTCATGGTGATTGCTGCCTGTGGTGGTGAGATCTCTCTGGAGTCTTTGCAGCACCCCCTCTTGAAGTGCAGAAAGCCCCATGGGTGCAAAGAGTTTTACAGATTTAGTTCCTTTCTTCCTGTAAATATTTCATTATCATATCATTGGCAAGGTTCGGCACAGTCACAAAAACTTTAGAAGAAAAAGTTAAGACAGATTTTCTTCTGAATTTGTGAGAAATTTTAGTATCAGGAGGTGGTATCAAGAGAGAGGAGAGCAATTTTACCCTTTTTCCATGAGCAGAAGTGTAAAATTAAAAAAGTGAGGAGGAAGAGAAATGAGTAGAAAGAGTGCATGAAGAGTTTCCTTTTTCCTTTTAAGTCTCCCCACTGTTTATTTCTAAACTCTACAAGAAGAACAATGAGATGGAGAAGGAAAACACAGAGTAGTAATAACAAGCTCAAAGAGGTTTCATTTTTTCTGGAGGCATTTGTAGCCTACTGAAGGAGCTTGTTCCTTCAGGCCGTTTTGTTCTTCACTACTGGTTTTCATATAAGTATACTTGGCCATCTCCTGGGAGGACCCAATGTATGGCTTTTGAAGGGCAGGATTAGAAGCTGATGTGAGTTATTGGGAGGAAGCTGCCCAAGACAGGAGGAGCAACAAGGGAATGGCAGTGCAAGGCAGGAAGGGATGGCCTGACATGTAGAGTCCCAGAATAGCACTTTAAAAGATGCACCTTTGTGCTGCCCTCCCATAGCCGGGGCAACAGCAGCTGTGTGGCACTGTGCTGTCTCCAGAGACAGAGCTGGAGTAGAGCTCAGAGAAGAATCCTTGCACTGGTGTCCTCTGTGCTACACAGAGCCCATGTGACCTCAGGAGAAACTCAGGCAGTGCCCTGGGCTCTTTTGGTGGTCATCACTGTTGGTAGGCACTGCTACACTGCCCATGCAAACTTCAGGCCATTTGCTGTTGTAATCCTCCTTTTTGTACCCTGCCAGCAATGCAGCATCCACCCTGGTATGGACATGGGGACTATTTCAACTTCATTTGAGGTTGTGTTGTCTGAGTTCACCCAGGAAGAAACTTGCACAGTGTGATGACAAAATCAGCTTCATGCTGATCATCAGCTGGAGGAGAGGATTGTTGGTAATCCTTTGTTTACACTAAGCAAAATTTAAAAGACTTAAACCTCTACAATAAATTACTTTAGATTGAATTTAAAAAGAAAATCCAGTGTTAGTGCAGGTGCCTATTAAGATAGAATCTGAAATGGACGTGTCTGAATGTCAAGAACATTCAATAAAAGCAATTGGGTTTGGTCTGGTGATTCCTTTGGAATAAAGCATGGCTCACTGTTTGCTTTGGGTGTGTTTTCAAAAGTGCTTATTTGGAAAGAGATGACTGCACAAAGATATGCGTTAGATCTTGAAGTCGGTTCTGCTAGGCTGAGACTAAGCTTGACTCTTTGGGAATCGACAGAAGTGTGGCCAGCAGGTCGAGGAAGGTGATTCTCCCCCTCTGCTCCGCTCTGGTGAGACCCCACCTGGAGTACTGCATCCAGTTCTGGAGCCCCTATTACAAGAGGGATATGGACATGCTGGAACGTGTCCAGAGAAGGGCCATGAGGATGAGGAGAGGGCTGAAGCACCTCTCTTATGAGGAGAGACTGAGACAGTTGGGGCTGTTCAGTCTGGAGAAGAGAAGGCTCTGAGGTGACCTTATTGTGGCCTTCCAGGATCTGAAGGGGGCTACAAGAAAGCTGGGGAGGGACTTTTTAGGATATCAGGTAGTGATAGGACTAGGGGGAATGGGACAAAGCTGGAAGTGGGGAGATTCAGGCTGGATGTAAGGAAGAAGTTCTTCACCATGAGAGTGGTGAGAGCCTGGAATGGGTTGTGCAGGGAGGTGGTTGAGGCCCCATCCCTGGAGGTGTTTAAGGCCAGGCTGGGTGAGGCTCTGGCCAGGCTGATCTAGTGTGAGGTGTCCCTGCCCATGGCAGGGGGGTTGGAACTGGATGATCCTTGTGGTCCCTTCCTACCCTGACTGATTCTATGATTCTGTGGTCTTCAGTGTTATGAGTGCCCTATAATTTTAAGGGGCATTTATCCTGTTGTATTGTGTTGCTGAGGGGGACTACAGAAGAAGTTGAGACAGAGTTGTGCAGATCAGGACTGTCAAGGTTTTGCACACTACTTGGGAGTGGATAAGGAGCCTGTAGAGCTTGGAAGTGTGAGCAAAATGTGTTCAAGCTGACTTCTTTTTTGAGGCACCTTGCCATGCACTGGAGCAACTCCAGTTATTTTTGTTGTAGTTCCATTCAGTGGTCTCTGGATGGATAGATAGATAGATACAGACGGATGGATGGATAGATAGATGGCTAGATAGATAGATGGATGCATGGATAGATGCACAGATAGATAGATAGATAGATAGATTGATAGATAGATAGATAGATGGATGGATGGATGCACCAATTAGTCCTCATGGGACAGGAGAAAAGTCTCACAAACAAAAAAAAAGGAATCAGTTTTCTGAACATGCTGCAGTTATCCAAGAGCTGCAGGGACTCTGTGGCAGTGAAGAGCAGTCACAGCAGTAGAACATGAGGTCCAAGGCTTTGATCATTGCTCCTTCATAGACATCTCCGAGTGTTCTCTGCTCTGGGCAAGCCTTATGTTTGTCCTCACCCCCATTCATCTTGAGCTGTCTGGTTTTCAGCTTTCTAGTTATTTCCTTCCTCTAGTCTTGGGAGTGGTATGAGTTAAAAATATATCTGTATGCATGAAATGTATCTAAAATCATATTCCCACTGGTAACTTAAGCTCCTGAAAACTGTGGTACACTTCCCAATCACACGTGATGTTAACATTATTCTTTACTGGACAAAATAAAATAGCCGTGTAGGACAATTTCTTTCCCTGAAACCAAGGCTATTTTAAAATGAAAGTTGTTGGTTGTTGGATTTTTTTTTGTTTGGGTTTGGTTTGTTTTGGTTTGGTTTGGTTTGGTTTTGGTTTTTTTGTTTTGTTTTAACCCAGGCTTCTTTCCCAGCTTCTAGAAACTGCTGTTCTGTAGGAAGGTATTCAGGCTATGAATCAAGAAAGGTGAATTTCTATCCTAGTTGGCTCTTTGGAAGTCATTTCTGCCCCATGAGACTTCCTTTATCCCTCTTTTCATAGAATCATAGAGTCATAGAATGGTTGGGGTTGGAAGGGACCTCCAAAGGTCATCTAGTCCAACCCCCTCTGCAGTCAGCAGGGACATCCTCTACTAGACCAGGCTACTTAGGAGGCTTTTAGAGCCTGACCTGGAATTCATCTCCCAGGCTGGGGCCTCAACTACCTCCCTGGGCAACCTGTTCCAGTGTTCCACTACCTTCATTGTAAAGAACCAGTTCCTAACATCCCATCTAAATCTACTCTAATTTCAAAGCATTGCCCCTCGTCCTATCACTGCAGGCCTTTGTAAGCACTCCCTCTGCAGCCCTCTTGTGGGCCCACTTCAGGTACTGGAAGGCTGCTGTTAGGTCTCCCCAGAGCCTTCTCCAGGCTGAATAACCCCAACTCCCTCAGCCTGTCCTTGTAGAAGAGGTTTTCCAGCCCCTTGATCATTTTTTGTGGCCCTCCTCTGGACCCACTCCATCAGGTCCATGTCCTCCATGTGCTGAGGACTCCAGAGCTGGTAATACTTTTGAGACCTCTGACTAAAGAATGGGCTATAGAAGTAAAGTTCCATGCTAGCTCTGACATTTTGCTGTTCTATGACTTAAAGGAAAGATCCTCCCTCATGGCTTTGATAGTTGTGTGTATGGAAGGGAAATAATGGTGGTGTGACTTGCTAAGATCCTCCAGTTGTAGCACATTTGTCCTGTCTTATGTAAGGGCTGGAAACAAAGCGTGTGGAATAACCTTGGGGGTTTTAATCTCTGCAAAACATTAATTAACTGTTTGAAAGGCTGGTTGGGGGGTTAAGAAAGGAAGAATAAACTGGTAGTATAATAACATCTATATTAAAAAAAAAGAACACACACCAAAACCAACACAAATGGAAGGTGTTATATAATCTCTGTTAAACTCGCTCTGGGAAATGCTCCAAGAGCGAGTGTCAGTCTCCATTTTGTACAAGTCTGTACATAACCTCTGTAAGAATTTGTATGAAGTTGGGTGGGGAAACACTAAAAGAAGAAGTTAGAACAGAATGTAGCCTGACCAAAGCCTCTCAGAGCAAGAGTGGAGCAAGGTTTACTCCTTTACAGGTCTTCCCACAAACCCACCTCGCTCTGCACAGGTTATTCCCAGTGGCTTACCCCAGCAGTGGGCTTCCCAGGGTGATTGCATTTCGCTTTTGACATGAAGTCTGAAAGTCTTCTATGTGTATTAATCTCATGAGTAATCACTGTTTGGAGATGTTACAGTAAAAAATAGTCACCCTTCTCTCAGCTGGACACTGCCATGCCCAGGAGCAGTCTAGTGTGTTGTTTATGGCCCTGCCAGCCACGTAGAGGGTACCTATTGCTCTGTGCTTCCTCTGCTGCTCACAGATACAGCCATTAACTTAATGGTGGCTAATAACATAGAATATGCACCATACCACAGAGCTATTTCTTTTCCAGGAGCTCAGTCACTGCCTGCCTCATGCATAGATGGTATTCACTTATCTCTTCTCTGAGAATAGCTTGGAGCCAAGTGGTTTGAAGCATGGTGTTTAGATATGTGGGGAAAAGGGTAATGAAAACAGAGGAATTATTTGCCATCTTTTGTGAGACAGGATGAGGGGCAATGGACTTAAACTCAATCACAGGAAATTCCATCTCAACATGAGAAAAAACTTTTTTATGGTGAGGGTGATGGAGCACTGGAACAGGCTGCCCTGAGAGGTTGTGGAGTCTCCTTCTCTAGAGATCTTCAAAACCTGCCTGGACCTGCCCTAAGTGGTCCTGCTTTGCAGGGGGGCTGGATTCAGTGATCTCTAGAGGTCCCTACCAAGCCCTATGACTCTACACGGAAGATGCTCTTAACACAAGGACAAGTGCAACTCTATCAATCTATTTCTGATGACATTTTGTCATCTTCTGCTGTGTCCTTCCCACTTTCCTCTTCAGGTGTTGTCACGCTGCTTCTTTCCCATTCCTTTCCAGAAAGGATTGTTTTCCTGGACATAGCTCAGCAGAGCAACAAGTAGTGCTGAAAACCCTGACGATGTGGAGGTGATTTGGAACATGGCATGTTTCATCAAACCATGTAATGTAGCTTTTACTGTGGCACTGTGTGAAAAGGATTCTGGTGAACTCAGTGGATATCTCTGCAGTGGTGAACTGGATGGGGACATCAGGATTTGACTTTTCTGCTTTTATCTGCTTACAACCAGACCATTCTTCCGATAAAGATAGGAAGCTCTCCTCAGGGAAGGTAAATTGAGACAAAGCATATTGCAAAAACTTCTATTAGGTTTGACTTTACAAAACAGGCCAGGATCCAGCTCCCATTGAAAACAATGACTCTGTATTAAATGTTGTAAGAATTGGCTCCTGCTTACAACTGCAAAGTACTTCGTGAAGGCCTTGCTTTTGTTTTCCTCAGAAGTCCACTTTTTGGTAATGATCTTTGTCAGGGAATCAGTTGGGAGCTGGATAAAACAATGTGCTGGTGAGGTTAGCACTGAGTGTTTAATAGTTTGCTAAACCAAGGGTCTTGCCTTGCATTGCGGTCTGCTTCGAGACCCAAGGGAGTGGCTTTGAGCTTTGAGTAGTGTCAGCAGGCTTTAAACAGCTCAGTTGGTGTCCCTATAAGTGAACTAATTTTTTGCATTCCTTTTTTTTTTGTTTGTTTGCTTGAAATTTTTTCCAGCATTTGTAAATACCATTTTTTAACCTAATTACTACCAAGTGTTATTGCCAGTGCTGGGAGGACATCCTAATCAGGTGTTGTCATCAACTCACTGAAACTCTAGGTAGTAAGTTGTTTTTAATGAGTAAACTCCCACTTATTTAACATCCCCCTCTACTTCAAACATTTCTGTGGTTTATGTGTGTCTGTGGCCTTCTCAGTGTCTCCTCAGTGATGTATGTACCTCATCTTTCTCTTTCAGTTGTTGCTCACAGATGTGTTGTCTTCTGTGTGCTTCTGGGTTTGCTCTCCACAAGTAACCTATTTGGTTTTCCTGATGTGGTTCTTCCTTTCTATCTAACTGTTATTTGGGACAGGAGGGGGAGGATATCTCCTTGGTGTGATGGAAAGCCTTCATGATGAAAACTAGTTTGTTCCTTTCAGTCAAAGAAAATCTGCCTTTTCGACTAGCTGGCAATTAATGTGGGTATGAGGTAGGTGAAAATTCATCTCTCTTAGCTGTTTCAGTAGGAGGCTCAAATATTGTTTTAAATATCAAATATTTCCTATGTTTCAGTATGAAACTCGTAAGAGTTCTGGGTTTTAGTTAGTTTGAGGGTTTTTAATGCTTCAACCTTTTGCCTCTACCTTTTAGTAGAGTTATGTTTTATCTTCAGTGCTGCCATGACTGGTATATATAAGGTGATATCAATAACTTATTCTGATTGAAACTGGTAATTGTGGTAGAATTGACTTGACATGGAACCATAGAATGGTTTGGGTTGGAAGGGACCTCCAAAAGTCATCTACTTTAACCCCCCTGCAGTCAGCAGGGACATCTTCCAATAGATCAGGTTGCCCAGAACCTTGATGAGCCTGACCTTGAATTCATCTCCAGGGCTGGGGCTTCAACTACCTCCCTGGGCAACCTGTTCCAGTGTTCCACCACCCTCATGGTCAAGGACTGGATCCTAACATCCAATCTAAATCTCCTCTCCTCTAATTTCAGGCCATTGCCCCGTGGCCCTTTGGAAGCAGTCCCTTTGCAGTCCTCTTATAGGCCTCCTTCAGGTACTGGAAGGCTGCTATTAGGTCTCCCTGGAGCCTTCTCTTTTCCAGGCTGAACAACCCCAGCTCCTTCATCTTGTCCTCATATGAGAAGTGTTCCAGCCTCCCAACCATTTTTGTGGCCCACCTCTAGACCTGTTCCATCAGGTCCATGTCTTGACATCAATCCAGCTCCAAAAATGTTGTTTTCCATTTACTTTGATGTTTGTGTGATGAAATGTGTGTAGAACCACTTCTGACAGCCCTGATGTGCAACCTGTGCAACACCTTCAAGAAAAACTCAGAATATGGTAGCAATGTACTGAAAATTGCATCTTACCTGTGTAAGGGTTTCATGGGCTTCTGCTTAAATTTTCTGGAGATGTGGCATTTAGAGAAGAATTAGAAAAGCAGTGTTAGTTTGCTATGAGAACAGAGTGGTGTTTAAGTTCTAACAGATCAGTTTTAAGTTTTGACAATTGCCCTCTACAGAGCTGAAATCCATAGTGGTGATGACAGCTGTTTTACTTACTTTAAGAGGAAAGACCATAAATAACAGCTGAGCAGTCAACCTCAATGTCTGCTGACGCTGAAGAAGAGCTTTTCTGAATGCTCTGAGGTCTCTGTCTACCCTTCCATGCATTAAAGATTAGAACACACTAGGGCACTGTTGTCAGGGTGGGGTTTTTTCTTTATTTCATAAATGGGACAGGAAATTTCTGCAAACACTGAATTCAGTCAGGCAATGATGCCCACACTTCTAAGCTAACACAAAAAGCAGTGCAAACTCACACAGTAAGAAGTAATAGTGATAGGAAAGGCACTGCCTTTTGTATTGAATGAAACTGGACACAGCTAGTATTTTTATTTTTTATTCAGATGCCTCCTTTATGCCCCTGTAAATCTATGCTAAGAGGTGTAAGCAACAGCACAGTTCCTCCCTTGCAAATACTTCAGTATCACAGCAGTGGTCCAAGAAATGTCCTCCTGCAGTAGCATAACTGCAGTGTGTTGGAAGGTTAGGGTGCTACTTCAGGGGAAAAATCCATTTTCTACCTAATTTTCAAAAGTATTGAACTTCACTTTCCTGAACTTGTGAAGCAATAGATACAAGATCCTAATGAGGCTTTGAGATCTGCTGAGGTCAAAGGTGGTGGGGGAAAAAAGAAAGGGAAGGAACTGAGCAAACTGGGAGCACAAAATGCCCTGGGATGTAGCTCATGCAGAGTTTAGGGGCTGTATTAGTTGTTCTGCAGGACAGTGTCAGCTCCTTGCTAGGAAGTCCAGAATAGGTTAGGACAAGGGATAATGGCTTTAAACTGAAAGCAGGTAGATTTAGACTAGATGAAGGGAAGAAATTCTTCAGTGTGAGGACAGTCAAGCGCTGGAACAGGTTGTCCAGACAAGTTGTGGATGCCAGCTTCCTAGAAGTGTTGGATGGAGCTTTGAGCAACCTGGCTTAGTGGAAGGTGTCCCTGCCTGTGATGGGTTGGATGGAACTAGATGATGTTTAAAGTCCCGCCCAACCCAAACCATTCTGTGATACTTTAAACAGAGTATGTGTCAGTAGCATTCTTTTTACTTTGAAATTCTCTGGCTTCTCAAGAACAGCATGTTTAATGAATCATAGAAAGAAGCAAGTCTCATGGTTGTGGTTGCAAAATGGAGTTACTGGGAGAATCTAGAGGAAGGAAGGACTGCCCCCCCCCCCCACCCCCCACCCCCACCCCGTTTTGGTGTCATAACGTACACGTGTTGTGTGTGTGCCTGTGCATGTTCTTCTGGGCAAGAGCCAGCAGGAGAGGCAGCTCAGGCTTTCTGAGAAGGGCAGTTCCTGCCTCATCCACAGCCTGTCTTCCACCCTGATGGAAATGAGAGGGGTTTTCATCAACAACATGACAGTATGTGCACTGTCATGTGTAGTTTGTGTCTTTATTGTCAAGAGTCTTCCCAGTCTCTTGGTAAGGGAAATCTGACCTTTTCAACCCAAAAGCTCTTGAGGGATAGTATTTTAGAGAGAGAGAGAGATATGTATGTATGTATGTATGTACAAAACATACAGATATATTAGATATGTAATTGGAAGAGGATATATTAGATGTATCATTAGAACAAAGAGCAAGCACAGAAAAAATCTCTAAAAACAATCTCTAAAATACAGAAGTGTCCTGACTTCAACAATCCCAAAGGAAACCAAGATGAACTTTGATTTCCCTAGGAACAGAATCCAGCCTTTGACACTGAATATTCCTTGAAAGATAGTTGTTTTTACAGAGCAAAACTTCAAGAGGTGACTGGCAAACTCTCCTGGAGTAGAACAAAGCACATCAAACATAAAAAGGATATCCTGGCACTTTATACGTGGATGGCCAAATGCAAACCAGAATCCTTCAGAGAAGTAAGACCCAGAAAATGGGAAAAGGAAAAACAAACCAAACAGATTAATATCAGAATGATATTTTATTGTACTGTCATTGGGATGCAGCAAACTACCAGTGATGCTGCTGTACTCTACAATTGTGGAGTTGTGGTAAGAAATCTTTTCCATGTCTTTTCAGCTGTAAAAGAGAAAGGTGTGGGATTGGCTTGCTTGCCTTTTTTCCCATGAGAAGTCAAAATCTGTAAATAGTTCTGTCTTGAAGTGGCTGATGCTGCGGCCAGAAATACATGAGGCTCTGCCACAGCCACATTCTGTGGCATGTTCCTTTTCCTCTAGCCAGTTTCTGGTCAGAAGGCAATGACTACACCCTGGCTATTTGAGACCTGGGTCTCTAGGTACATGCTTTTATAAACATCATTTGGTATCATACGCCTGTATTAAGGTTCAAGGGAAGAAATTCCTGTGAAAAAAAATGCTTGGTGGAAACTTCTTTTCAAGGGATCCATGGAAAAGCTTCCTCCCTGCTTGTATTCCAGGGAACCGAAGGTTGTCTGTTAAAATCTCATTGAAATGCCTTTTGATTGCTAAAGCAGAACGAAGAACGTGACATAGATGTTAAGTTACTGCTTCTCTACAGAAGCTGTTACAGCTGTGGAGGGAACCTAAACTTAGCTGCTGACACACTGTTCTTGAGAACGACAAAAGAGATTGTGTTCATTAGGCCAACCCCATCATTCTTGCTAAAAGCAGTCTCAGGTTTCCATGTATATTTTCAAATCGAATTAGAAACGCTGCTCCTGAGACCTCCTTCAGCTGACAGTGATGGATTGCACTACCTGATAAATAGTAGGCATTCCTAGAGATGTACTAGTACCCCAGGTGCCACAAGTGGTGGGATAATGTAAACATACACAAAAACATGTATTTAAGTAAGCAGAGGGGTTTACCTCTTCCTCTGATAATGCAGTCCCCACCTGGGGGAGCGGCCACTTCTCAAACAGCAATGGGAAGGGTTTGTTCCTCTGTTGTTTTTGAAGCTCAGTGCTATTACTCAGTCATGGTGGATTTCCTCTGGCTAGGTTTTTATCAGCTATAATTAAAACAGCCACCTCCTTTCACTCAGCTCTCAGCACGTACTTACACAGCTAGATCGACAGTACTTAATGCTACCAGGAGAATCCTTGTAGCTCCACCTGTTTGTTGCCTAACTCAGCTGTAGAAGAAAGCAAGAGAAATGGAAATCAGGCTTACTGGCCTTAAAAAAAAAAAAAAAAGAGAGAGAACCTACTTAAACTCATATAGTTGTAGGAATTAAATTACTCAGGTTTCCTCCACCCACTGAATCAGTTTAGTCTTCACATGAATGTTGTGGTTTTCTTATTTCAGTTGCATGCTAAAAATAGAGCAGAATACAACTGGGGAGACTGGGATTTGATGCCATAATCCAGGAATCTGGCACTTTTCAAAAATCTAATTCCTGTTGGAATGAGCTATCTTGTGCTCTGCCACAGCAATGGGCTTTTGTGTTTGAGGGCTCCAACATGCAGCCTCCTTCTGGGGTGCTGGGGTTTGCTCGGCCATTTGATCTCACGTGTGGATGACATTTCCTGGTAAAAGCTCAACAGGAAAACCTGAGCATTTGGTCAGATACTACAACACTTCAGTCGAGGCTGGATGGGACTTTGAGCACCTTGATGTAGTGGAAGGTGTCCCAGCCCATGGCAGGGGTTGGAACAATATGATCTCTAAGGTACCTTTCAACCCAAACCATCCTATGAGTCTGTGATACCAGACATTCAAATAAGAGGCAGGTCAAAGGAGACATCCAAACAATTACTCTCTTAATTGACTAATGCTTTTATAATGTGGTTTTGCAGTGATGAGTCCGTTTTGTGGTCTGTGACAGCAAATGGATGTAACAGAGTCAGGACTGAGACATTCTTCACTGTGCGGGTGGTGAGACACTGGAATAAGTTGCCCACAGAAGGTGTGGATGCCTCTTCCCTAGAAGTGTTTAAGACCAGGCTGGATTGAACTTTGAACAACCTGATCTAGTGGAAGGTGTCCCTGCCCAAGGCAAGGGGGTTGGAACTAAATGATCTGCTTAAAGTCCCTTCTATTCTATGATTTTGAAATGTGCACAATCCAAAATCCAGAAGAAAGAAGAGCTTTTCACACTTAGCCCTCTTTTCAAATCCATAAACCCCTGTTTCCTTCTCCTTAGTGATGCTAAACTATGAGATACATGTATTTCTGATAATGCTTGTTCTGATTTCTGTGCAAGGAATCACCTCTGGATGGATAGTAGAAGGCAGTTTGCTTAGCACTAAGGCAGGAAACAATGAGTTACAGATAAAGTCATTCACAATTGTTGTGATTAAGTTATTATCTGTATTAAACAGTAATGACAATTTTCCTTTTCCAAAAAGCTTTTCATACAGGCAGATGAAGTAATGTTAGCTCATTTGCTCTGAGGTAAAAATGAATACAAAGTGATGAAGACCTCATCAGCACCTCAGCAGAGTATCTTGTCTAAGCACAATCAGTACAGCAGCTAAACATGAAGTCTACAGACAGTTCTCTCGGGAAGAAATAACTTTGAACAGAGAACAAATAACTGTGGATATCTGAGGGAGAAATGTAAATGTACCAGTTGCCTACATGGCAAGTGAGTAGTGAAAAATGAGGAGACATGCTGCAGCCTGCACTTAGGAGAGTGATGTCTTGCCTCTTGTTAGGTGCCTTTACTGGTGTGTTGTCTTTCCTAGAGCTTTTCTTCAGTGTTATTTGTCTTCAATGACATTTTTGACAGGAAATGTTCCTTTGCTATTCTTCACAGCAAAGACAAGCTGGCATTTAACACTACCACTTGGGAAGGCAGAAAAATACAGATTCTACCAAAACTGCAGCCCTCTCAGTGTTTGTCACTAATCCCTGTTTACCAAATTGACCTTTTAGTGATTCAGAAGGACTTCACATGTATCACTAACCTGACCACCCAGCTCTCTATCTCCTGCTGCTCACCACGCTTGGGAGGAACACCCAAGGAAAACACTGATTTCTCTGATACGGTGCAAGAGATGGGGAAGGGAAGCATGTTCTCAAACTCTCAATGTGCTGTACAAATCTTTGCATTTTCTCTAACTGGTACTGAATCTGGGCATGGACCAAACCCCTACCTCTGCAGCCTTTCCCCTGAACTTTGATCCAGCATTCAGATGTTCATGAAGCAGGTTCACGTTGAGGTTCGTCCCTTTGTTCTCAGAGGTTTGCGTGGCTGCTGACTTTTACTATCTCTTCTGCCTCTAAGAAAAACTGATATTATCTTCTAAAGAGAAAACTCAAGATTGCATTTGCAGCTGAGGATTTCCTGTGTGCCTATCCCCAGCCTGTGTGGGGATGGCAAGGAGTAGTTTCATGTGGCTGCACTTCTTCAGAGAGCTTTAAGAATAGTCTGAAGAAATCCCCAGCTACTGGTGCCTTTGATCTCAGATAAAGGTCAACCTGTCTAGCAGAAAGTGTGATTGGAAATGCTACCTCACGTCATCCTTCACTTTCTCTTCCTTACCCTGAAATGATTCACTCTACCTTTCGGGGCAAGCCTTCACCACATCAACCATGGTCTGGAAGAGCTATATTTCATCTTATGTGCCAACCAGCTTAAGTCAGGACCACCAAGATTTTCAACGAGCTGATAAGAAACTGTCCACCACAGTGATTATCACAGCAATGATTAATAGATATTGGTTGGGGGCTTTTAATATAGATATATATATAAAAAGCCCCCAACCAATATCTGGTGTTGTTTCCTCGCACTGAGAGTTTCTGAGACTCTCTGAGCATGCTGCAGGTCAAGACTCTCCAAACACCAACACCCACAAAGTTCCACGTAGCACAAGGTCCAGGCTGTTGATGCACAAAGCTCAGGAGCTGCAAGTTCCAGTTGCTTCTCCCAACACCCACCTCTGCAAGGTTATCACTGCACAGCTGGTGGGGGAAACACATTCTGCCAGTGAGGCTGGCACAATAATTTTGTTTGTAATTTCATTATAAATATTAATATGTGGTCTTTCTTAAATTGCTTTTGAATTCCTCTGTAACTTCAGAAATCTTGTGAAGATTGGTTACTAACTGACGAATAACTTGCAAAAAGGTAAACACTTTCTCTGCTGAGTTTCCTCAAAACCATACTGGCTCACTACAGAAGATGAGTGATGGGAACAGTAAATAGGAAATACTTAAAGTACAGGCTGTTTGTCACCTCTTCTGTCTGAAATGACAGGTTAGTTTCTGCTTTTCACAGGCTAAGCCACCTCATGCTGCTTAGAAGGAATAAAGAGCCAGCATCTGGGACTGAGCATGTGTCACAGGATCACAGAATGGTTCAGGCTAGAAGGGACCTTCAGAATGATATAGTTCCAACCCTGCTGCTGTGGGTAAAGACCCCTTCCACTAGTCCAAGTTGCTCAAAGCTCCATGCAACCTGGCCTCCTTCTCAGCTGGGATCTGTGCCTTAGCAGGGGCTAGGAGATGCTGCTTAGGGGCAAATACAATGGTATTCCCAGGTGGGATGCAACATGGAAGAAGTGTTATTCATTACTGACAGCAGGAGGATCACCTTTTATCCAGTTCACATTTACTCCCTATAAAGGTCAATCAAGTGACCTGGAGATGAACGCTGCTTGTGGGTGTGAATTAGGAGGGGGCAAAAAACCAACAAACCCCAGTGACGGACTTTGCTTTTATTCTGTACAAAATGCCTTTTGGCACGCCAAAGCTTGCTGAGGGAGAAGTAGTGTATGACTGTAGAAGGTAGAGATTATCTCCGATACGTGATCCTCAAAGTGAAAGCAGAAACTGAATCACAACTCTTGGCCGTTGTTCAGGCTCTTGAACCTAACTCTGGGAGGTTTTTTGGAAAGGTTAGCTTTGGCATAGAGGGTTGGTCTCTCTTGACTTATTGTCAGAGGAAGAGACAGGCGTCTTTAGATGACAATTTGGAGATGGAAAACACTTGGTTGCATTGGGTTCCTGTCTGAATGTCAATCCTCAAATGAAGGTTGAGCCAGGATGTAGTCATAAGGTGTGTCAGTCCTCTTCCAGATATTTAGCTCTCCCTTTTCTAACAAGAGCTGCTGGCTGCTACCATTTCCAAGAAAAATCTGATGAGATGACTTGCGTGACACACAGACATGTTTGCTGGAGTCTGTTGAGAGCCTTCTGACATAGCTGTAGGGTTTTTCCTTGTTTCAGTGAGGTGTTAATTCGGGTGCCAAGTGATAGTAAACTGCTGCCAGTATTCTGGGTTATTTCACTAACCTAGTTAAGCCCAGTATTGTATTCCTAAAATCAAGCTTTTACGCTTGCCATGGTTTTTTGGTTTTTTTTTGTTTTGTTTTTAAGGTAGCACTGGCTTTAAAGATGTGAAATGGAAGGTGTTGAGTGATGTTTTTACAGCAGTATCCTAGGGAAAATACGTATGGGCTTCTGTGAGAAGACAGTCAGTTGCTAAGTGTGAGGATTTGCAGCCAGAGACCTGAAAAGGCTCCGTTACCCACCATTTGCCTACAGCTCACCTACAACTCGCTGCAGCCGACAGGAATGTTGCTGCAAGAATTGCTGCAAGAATCACTGCAGGTGTAGCACAGCTGCATAAACACTGGGTCTTTTGCCTTGTCGTTAACCACCACAGAGTTGTTTTGTGAAAGAAATCCAAAATATAGCAGGAAGTAGAGTTGTACTGTGCGGCCCTGCTCCGCAGGTCTCATTTTTGTTGGTTTTCTCATTTTGGTTCTTTGTTAGAAACTTTTGTTCATATGAACCACAATATTCAGAAGTTTTCAGTTTGATTTCATAGAAAACCAAACAATTATGGGGGTTGGAAAGGACCCCTGGAGATCATCTAGTCCAAACCCCCTGCTAAAGCAGGTTTCCTAGGATCATGTCCACACAGGTTTTGAAAGTCTCCAGAGAAGGAAACTCCCCAGCCTGAGCATCCTGTGCCAGTGCTCCAGCACCCTCTCAGGAAAGAAGTTTTTGTGCTTCATGCTCACAGTATGTCTGAGAATGCTTTTGGTGAGTGATCACCTTTCCCAATTCCCCCAACAAGATTAATGATAGATTGGGATATTTTAATGGCTATGTAAAGGATTTTTATGCTGTTGTCACTTGAGCCTCTGTAATTGGAAGAGAGTATTTACAGTTTGTCTGTATCAGCAGTCTGTTAGTTGCAAACCTGGAAGCATCAGTGATAATCAGTGTATAACCTTTAATGCATTAAGATTTTACTTCATAGAGAACTACTTGATTGAAGTAAAGTTTTTGTAGAATGACGGAAATTTTTTAAAAAAGTAGTGTGGGTATTTTATTTCCATGCTTAATGAAAAATTATTACACTACATCCATGAGTGTGATCTGGGTGGACAGTCCATGTCACGTGGTGGTGGGGTGCAAATGGTGGGAGAACATGATTTTTGTGAAAGAGACTGTGAAAAGCCAGTTAAACTGTTTTGGATAAACTTGGGTCTACAGAGATGTTGAGGCAAGCACTAGAAGTCTCAGCTGTTCCAATACATTGCCTGTTGTTGTGCAATAATTACTAGAACTTTGATTTCTTTTCACATTTTTTCCATGGTCTGTTAGTTGCCTTTTAAAACACTTTAGCAACTTAAAAAAAAACCAAACCAAAAACCCAAAGAAAGAAAGAAAGAAACAAAACCCTAACCAAACCCTAACCAAACCATCACTGTGATTTCTTCAGCATCATGGCAGAAATGCAGTAATGAATTTCAGATGGAACCTTGTGAAGTTCATGCTGTAAAGGCAGGAGAAGATGACAACTGGGTAAGCTGTATAATTTCTCAGTGCTACAGTACTGTCTGTGAAAAGGTAGCAAGAGCTGTTTCCTGTCTAATGGGCGGTATCAGAAGCACGGTCAGCAAGTCGAGGAAGGTGATTCTGCTCCTCTGCTCTGCAGTAGTGAGACCTCACCTGCAGTGCTGGGTCCATCTCTGGACTCCTCAGCACAAGAAGGACATGGACCTGTTGGAGCAGGGCCAGAGGAGGGCCACAAAAAAGATCAGAGGGCTGGAGCACCTCTCTTGTGAAGGAAGGCTAAGGGACTTGGTGTTCTTCAGGCTGGAGAAAAGGAGGCTAAGGGAGACCTTCTTGCTCCCTACAACTACCTAAAAGGAGGCTGTAGTGCCATGAGCGTTGATTTCTTCTCCTAAGTAACATGCAATAGGATGAAAGCCAAAGGCCTCAAATTGCACCAGCGAGTTTTAGGTTGGGTATCAGGAATGATTTCTAGACTGAAAGGATTCTGAAGCCCTGCAACATGCTGTGCAGGACAGTGGTGGCTTCACCATCTCTGGAGTTACTTAAAAGCTGTGTAGCTGTGGTGCCGAGCGACGTGTTTTAAAGTTAGACTTTTGGCAGTGCTGCGTTAACAGTTCGACCTCAACGATCTTCAAGATCCAACAACAGTTATTTCAACCGCTACCTAGACATAAACTCCTCCTTTCCACCCCAACCTTCTACCTGCAGCTCCCCAGGCGGGGCCTACTCTCACTAGGCCACAAGCCGCCGCGATTCCTCCGCGCTCCCTCTACCGGCCGGAGCTGCTGCGGTCCGGAGCCGGCCGCTCTTCGCCGAGGCCGGTTCCGCCGGACGAGCGCCGCCGCGGGGCCCCGCGGCGGCGCTCGTCCGGCGGAACCGTCCTCGGCGAAGAGCGGCCGTGACCTGTTGGTTGTGCTTGTCTTCGGGGGTGGGGGGGAAAGGAAAAAAATCCACTCCGGGATTTCAGGGTCGCCCGCGGAGTGACACATTGACATCACGGGGGCGCGGCCCCAGAGCAGGGCGGGCGGGGGCTTGCGCGGCTGAAAGGCGGCGGGGCGCGGCCGGAGTCACTCCGCAACGGCGGCGGGACAGCGAGGAGAGAGAGAGAGAGAGGGAGAGAGAGAGAGAGAGAGAGAGGGGGGCTGCTTACACTGCCCGGGCTGGACTCCGCGCTGGGGCCGCCAATGTGCCTCGGGAAGGAGGAGTTCACCTTGGCGTTAGGTAAGCGCCGTGCTCGCTGCTTCTTACACACATACAGAGCCCTCGCCGGGATCAGGTGCCGCTGGGGAGGGCAAAAGGTTTAGGGGTGATCGGGGTTAGCCTGGGAGGTGCGGGAGAACTGCTTCCCGTTCCTCCGCTCTGCAGGCTGAGCTACTGGGGAGCGAGCGGCTGGCTGAGGAGCGGGCAGGAGAACCGTGTCTCTGGGTTTCCCGGGTGAACAGCCTTAAACCAGTCAGGATTTGCTGGCAATTAGAAAACTTCCAGTTCGGTAATTGCCTGTCTTGCCTAACGCGGGGATCTCGCTTGCGTGCCGGAGCCTTGTTTGATCCTCTCTTAAATACCGAGGAAGTTCCCCGAGACTTTGGGTGCAAGACTTTTGTGTGCAGGGCTGCCTCATATCGCCGTTTTTCAGCCTGACGTGCTGACCGCGCTCCCAGCCTGTCAATCAGTCCTCCAACAGCAACAGCAAGCACATGGCAGTTCGCAGAGCGCTCGCAGAGCCATTACGCTCAGCCTTCAGCTTCGTTTGCAGCTTGCTGAGGTGCGCCGCGAAAGCAAGTGCCTCTTCGTGATTTCTTTCAACAACCAAAACTCTCTTGCACTAGGGGTTGTGGTTGCACGTTGCCAGAAGGGACTTGCGGCAAGGACCACGCGGTGAAGCCCAGCGCCGGACCCAGGACCCCGCTGTGCGCTCACCGCCCCCCCTGACCCCCCCACCTCAGCCCATCGTGGAGGGATCGCCCGGGACTGCTCCCGTCAGAAGAGGAAAATAACAACCCTAGCAGGAGCCTAGCCTTCCCCGCCTCTTCTTGGAGACGTTCAGGAGTGAAGCCCCGCGCTGCAGATCCTGATCTTGCGACAGCCTGCAGCTGCTTTAACGCTAGATCGAGATACAAAACCGTTTGCAGAAAGGGCTTTATTTGTCCCCCGTCACCTCCAGACCCAGAGACTTGGCGCCGAAGGACAGCGGTCGTTCCCTCGGCATCCCGCGGGCACGGCGGGGTCTGGCTCTGAGGAGGAGGGAGCGAAGAGCCGGCGGCCGGCTGCATGCTGACCCTCGAGAGAGGAGGGCTGAGGAGGGCAGCAGAGCTGGATTTCCCTCCGCTCGTCGAGTAGGACGTGCAAGATCGGCCGAGGGCTTTGCAGAGACGAGGAGCGCAGCCCGCCTGCCTCCCCCCCAACCCCGCGGGGCTGGGAGGGCGAGGAGCCGGGGCTGCAGCCTCCTGCCCCGCCGAGCCGCGGCTCTCCGCCGAGCGGATTTCCCGTCATTAGTGACCCCTCGGAAATCGGTAAGTTGGGGAACTCATCGTGCTTTTCACACTGAAGCCGAGCCCAGAGCAGCAGCGGCCCGAAAGCGGTGAGCAGGTGCCGCCGGAGGCACTGCACCCGACCCCGCCGTCCGCTCAGCCGCGGTGAGGGCACAGCCGCGGGCTGGAAGCGAGCGAAGTCACGGAAGGAAAGGGGGGAAAACAAAACAAAACAAACGGCTCATTCGCTGGGGTAGAGGGACCACAGGGGGGCCGCAGGGCGAACTGCGGCGGCGGGGAATCCCCGGCGCTGCAGTGGCCGGTGGGGCCGGGCGCTGCCGCTTTAAATGCCGGTGAGTCCGCCCTCCGGAGGCAGCGCCGGCCGCGGGCTCTGCCCTCCCCCTGCGAGTCGGGGAGATGGAGAGAAGAAAAAAAAAAAAAGCCCTTGTTTTCATTCATAACTTTTTTTTTTTCCACTCCTCTTCCTTCCTCTCCGTCAGCTTCGTGCCCCGCTCCGTGCCTGGCCCCGCTCCGGGCGCAGAGGCCGCCGCGCTGGGGCTGCCCGGGGCGGGGAACGGAGCGAAGCAGGGAGGGAGGACACAGTGGAGGTGGCTGCCGGCGTGTCCGAGCGGGTGTGGGGAAAGGAGGGGTTCGTCGAGGTGTGGGGAGGCAGCGCTGACACCTTGAGCTGTGCCTGCACTGGGTGCAGAAAGATGAGGTCTCGCCGTCTCTGTTGTATGTTATTTTATTTTCGGATAAGGGAGGGGGAGTGAACCAGCTTAAAACTGCTTTGCAGGGGTTTGCTCGACGGTGCCGCTCTCTACCCGGTCTGCAGCTGGTCGTGTCAATCTGTTCGCCGTGTTGATGTTGCGCTTTCCCCCCAAAGATGGCACTGGATGTCTTTCACATTTTCTTGGGATATTATTTTTCATCCCCCGGGGAGCTCAGCTCCCGCCTGGTACAGCTGTAAATCTTTCTTTTTTCACATTCATTCACCCTTGGTCCGTTGTGCATTTGTATTCAGCGCTTGTGAAGAAGGCAGCTTGTTCTGTGCGGTGAATGAGAAATGAACGTGTTTGGGTTTGGATTTTTTTTTTCTTTCATTCCCCCTTAATCTAAAGGATTAAGCCCACACAGGTGATATTAAATGTGGAACAAAATCTTTGCTGGATGAGCACAAAGATTTCTTGTGCTGGCAGAAGCTGGCACTTTGCATTTATTAGTGGTCAGAGTGACAAAGATGTAGACTACCTGCTGCAAGAACCTTTTCTGCTACTTGTCCGTCCCTGGGCTTCCACCCCACTGGTGCTTTTTTTCTCTCTCTCGAGTGGGAACAGCTCCGTGCTGGCTGTGGTTTGAGTCAGAAAGAGGGGCTGTTTCTTATGGTTATTGTATGAGGTTTGGAAATGCTTGATAGCACTTTTATTTTCCTTTTCCAGGTAAACATGTATGACATGTTGAGGAGAATGAGAAGGAGCTTTTCCCTGGCTGTCAGTAGAGAAAAGCAGTTCATTTTCTTGGCTCTCTGAATAAATGTGGCAGTTAGATGCTCTTCTGCATTTTTAGGTCAGTACAGAACTGTCACTGCAGTTTTCTCAGTCAGCTTTGTGATCCTCGTGTTGATAGCCGGGCGGAATGAAAACGTGTAACATAGATTTGAAAGACAGACTGGAAGATGCTGTATTTATTTACTTGAGAAGCTTTTAGTCTGCCTTGTCTTGTGAAAAGGGGTTTGTTCTCAGATTGTGTTTTGAGGTTGTTTTTTGTTGGATTTTCTTGTCTCATCTGCTCTTGTGAACCCTTAGGTTCTTTTTATCTGACACCTAGCCTTTTCTTCTTGTACAGCGTGGTCTGTGGTTGGAAAATACTTGAAAATGGGCTGTTTGCAGCATTGCTTTAATTTTTATAAGGAGCACGTTAGAGTTGTCTGCTGAGTTACTTTCTTCCAGAAAAGGTCTTGGCCACTTGTCAGTGCCAAGTCCGAGGCTGTGTCGTGCTCATACGTCACTTGAAAAGGAGCCTGTGCAAATGTACCAGCGAGCAAATCTGCTGAGCAGTCTGATGCAGCAGTGAGAGTGTTGCATGTTCTTTATTCTGCCACACAGGATATGAACCTGCTGGTGCCCTTGCTTGATTCCAGCTTAGTTTTGGGGGTGTTCAGAACTACTGTTGCCAGTTAGATGCTGAGCTCAGTAGCACGCAAGAAGCACTTTCCACGGCTTGCCAAGTACACATGCAGGTCAATAGTGGGAATTTTTTTTTCTTTTTTCTTTTTTTTTTTTTAATGGCATGGGGTCTCCTTTGCATTCCTCATCTGTGATGCCATCGCCGTACTCTCCCCAGTACTGGACTTTGGCCAGTTGCTCAGCGTTACTATAATCCCCTGCTGAAAGAGATCAGTACCAGGTGGCTGGGGCAATTTGTGGTTTGCCATATCATTTTTGCTTTCAAAGAGTATCCCACTCCTTATTCTTGTTTTGCCCTTGATCTTGTGTATCTGTGTGTATATGTACACAAGCAGTGTTTATTTATACCTTCCGTCTTGTTATTCTTGTAGGATTTCAGATGCATGCCAGGTTCCCACTGAATGCCAGAAGTAAAGATCTCTACAGATGGAGCCCCAAAGTCAACATGGCAGTGGTGGTTCACTAGTGGTGATTCAGCAGCCCTCCTTGGACAGCCGGCAACGGTTGGACTATGACAGAGAGAGCCAGCCAACAACCATCTTGTCACTGGACCAGATCAAGGCGATCAGGGGCAGCAACGAATACACCGAAGGTCCATCAGTGGTGAAGAAATCTGGTCCTCGGACAGCACCAAGGCAAGAGAAGCATGAAAGGACTCATGAAATTATACCAATTAATGTGAATAATAATTACGAACACAGACCCAGCCATGTGGGGCATGTGGCACATCAGCATAACGCGAGGGCTCCTGTCTTGAGCAGATCCACCAGCACGGGGAGCGCAGCCAGCTCTGGGAGCAACAGCAGTGCTTCCTCAGAGCAGGGTCTGCTGGGACGGTCACCTCCATCCCGGCCGGGCTCAGGCCACAGATCCGATCGGACAATCCGGACGCAGCCCAAGCAGTCGTCTCTGATCGTAGATGATCTGAAGGGTGCTTTGAAAGAGGACTTGACGCAGCACAAGTTTATCTGTGAACAGTGTGGGAAGTGCAAGTGTGGGGAGTGCACGGCCCCAAGGGCTCTCCCCTCCTGCCTGGCCTGCAACCGGCAGTGCTTGTGCTCTGCGGAGAGCATGGTGGAGTATGGCACCTGCATGTGTTTGGTCAAAGGGATCTTCTACCACTGTTCCAACGACGATGAAGGGGACTCTTATGCGGATAATCCCTGCTCTTGTTCCCAGTCACACTGCTGTTCTAGGTACCTGTGCATGGGAGTGATGTCCTTGTTCCTGCCTTGCTTGCTCTGCTACCCTCCAGCAAAAGGATGCCTAAAACTCTGTCGAGGGTGTTACGACCGCGTCAATCGTCCAGGTTGCCGATGCAAGAACTCCAACACAGTCTATTGTAAACTGGAGAGCTGCCCCTCCCGGGGTCAGGGCAAGCCCTCATGATTTTTGGAGGGAGGGTTACTTCCTCCAACTGCAGTTTTTCAGGTTGTAGCTGATTTTTCTTTTTTTTTTCTTTTTTTTTTTTTCTCTCTCCCTCATTGTGGGGGAGCTGTTCCTTCACTTTCTGTCTCCTCAACTTCAAATACTCAAGCTCTTCCCTTTGCATCTTTTCTCCCCTCTTCCTCTTGACTTGCCTGAGCTTGGAGCGTTATATGTAGTCATTGCTGCTCGTTGGTAAATGTGGACCTGGTACCTGCATCTGCCACTTACTTGGGCAGGGGCTTTTGAGTTTGTAATAGAACCACTCCTGAAAGAGACAGTGAGGGCTGACTGGGCTCTGGAAGCTTCTTGCTCTGTGAATATCTTCCCAAAGATGTTTTTCATTCTCAGCAATTTAATTTTTTTTCCCCTTAACCCCTTGAATACAAAGGAAGAATAATTTTTATGAGTGAGCTGGATTGTGAAATAATGTTTCCTGTGTGTTTTTTCTGGAGAGGGTTGTAAAATAAAGCCTTTACCAAATGAAAGGCCTGACTCTTCTATAAGCAGCCTGCTTTCTTTTTCTTTTTTTTTTTTTTCCCCTTTTCTCCCTCCTCTCTTTTTGTCTTAACTCGTGGAGCATTCTCAGTCATGAGAGTTGCCCTGCCTCTTTTTTTTTTTCTTTTACATTTTCAATATAACTTCAGTTTTTGCTACACTATGTAGATCTTCACATTGGAGACATTATGGCTGTGACATGCTCATTTGTTTCTTTTGCTGTCAAACCTTTGAAGGATGTTGCTCACTCCACCCTCCTCCTCCTGTTTTTATAGCCTATCAGTATCAGTTGATATTACAGTTGGTGGTGTTCATATATCCAAACAGCCTTCAGGTGTCATTGAGTCACCTAAATGTTCTTGAATCCTTAAGGTTTCTTGTGATCTTCTGGTTTAGTGAATTTAGCTCTGCTCTATACTTTATAATTTTATTCTGTCCCTGTTTTATTGCCTTAGCCACAAATTGTGGTCCTTTTTTGTATATTTTATGTATAAAACACAAAGTTGAATCCCAACTATTTTTAAGACAAAAGTCTGTTAAAACTTTTTTTATTGTAAAGAATATTTATTATGTGAATCTCTATTATTTTATGATATTTATTGCAAAAGACTTTGAAAAATGTACTCATGTCTGAATATAACAAAATATCAATACTTAACGAAATAAGGATGACACAAAGAAAGTACATATGTTAACTATAATGCAGAAAATATATTAATTAATGAAAATGGCTCTTGAGTTCTTTTGTTACAATGACAGCTTGTGAGCTATGTGTGCAGGTTGCTGGTTTGTTGGGGTTTCTCCTCCCTCTGGTCTATCAGGTTGCAAATAACATCCTACTGATACTTCAGAACCACTAGTCTGTGCTCTAGTTTACTTCATTGTAACTTTGCTAACTTATGTATCAAGTCACTTTGTGCTATGAGGTATTTGATATAATTGAATGTATACATTGTGCTTAATGGTGCCAAGAAGTCTGGGCCCTGTTTATTTACCAAGGCATTTGGTAGTACAATCATGGAGGAAAAAAAACATAACTGCAATGTTTTTTGTTTCCTAAAGAATATATGTATTAACAGGTAAATTGTCCTATACAGAACTTCCTGGCTGTACATCAGCTGAAGCAGCACATTCACCAAGCTCAAATGTAAGTAAAAAAGCAAGAGGCAGCATTAAAAAACAACAACCAAACCTCCCCGAAAAAAAAAGACAACAACAAAGAAAGAAACAAACAAAAAAAACAAACAAAAATTGAACCAACCAAAAACCCCAATATTTTTGTTGCTGGAGTTTGCTAGCTTTGGAATGTGGGAGTTTGTGTGTTTGTGCCTATGCCTATGCCTTGTTTGGTTCCTCTGCCTTATGTTTTTCCAATGACAACTGCATCTATCTTCATCTTTAATTTAGAGGCTCTTAAGGGTGACCTAAGTGTCACAGCTACTTGTGGCCATTTAACACATATCAACAGAAAAGCTTTTCATTGAGAGTGAATGGGGAAACCTCATTCTTCTGTTCTTGTGGGTCAGGGCTATCATCACAATTCTCCTGAAGTAAAAAGTTTATTAAATGGATGTAATTTCACATGGCACTCAGAGTAAGTGCTTCTAGAGAAACTCCACTTTAAGACCACAGACGTAACTTGAAAATGAGTTGTATTTTGCGTTTTGAAGTCCTGCTGCTTTGAATTGCCATCTTCAAGCTGTTCTGACTCATAGCATATTGGTAATTTGAATAAGCTTGGCTTTTGTGTTTAACCCTGTCCAACTTTATCTAGTGTCATATAATGAGCTGACTGAAAAGTTGTGTTATTTATTAAATGCCACAGATTACTTCTATAAGGTATAAAATGAAATCATCATTTGGATACATCCAGGAAACCAGTTGCTTTGCAGTATGCAGTGGGGATACTGCTCTCCTAGCCTAGCATGAGAAAATTGACAGGATGGAAGGCTTGTAGAACAGCAGTGTGGTTTGTGTGAAACCTGCTTTCCGAGAGTCATTCTTCATGAGATGAAGCAAAGTCAAGAGGAGAATGTTTCTGAGGAGCAGGCAACCTGCTTTGTACTACTCTATCACTAATAGTTTTCTTAACAGTGACAGCTGCAAACAGCCCTTGGGAGACAATGGAATCCTTGTCAAACAGTCACTGCTGGTCAGATATGACCATTTTAAAGAGTCTACTGACACTCAAAATGCCCAGCCAACTGCCTCTTGATGACTGGATGCAATCCAGCCCTGTGGAGTGTGCACGAAGGATGTTAAGTTACTCCTCTGCAAGTGTGTGTTAAACTGCTTACCTCTGTCTTGCTCTTTTTTTCAGTCAGTTGACATAGGTGGGGATTTAGTTTTGTTTGATGCCTAGCAGAAGAGAAGAAAGCCCAAAGGACCCTCGTGGACCCTTGTCTGTTAACTCTTCTATCACGAGCTATGTCACAGTGCTGTTTCACACTTCCTATAGAAAAGAGTCAACCAAGCTTTCATGCTCTAGTTAGTCACACTAACTAATGCTCCCTTTGCTAACTGAACCTTGGCAATAACTGGAAGTGTTCAAGCCCAGGCTGGATGGGGCTTTCAGCAACCTGCTCTGGTGGAAGGGGCTCCTGGCCATGGCAGAGGGTCAGAAGTAGACGATTTGTGAGCTCTGTTCCAACGGACTAAAACATTCTATGATTCTATGCACTTAAGTTGCAGCTGCTTGGGGCGAAAATTTGACTTTGACCTACACAGCAACGAGAAGACAACAGTTCCTTCTGTCTTAAATAGTGTTCTAATTGCTAGGTGTTAGGTAGAGAAAGCAGTGTTAAAGCAATGAGAATAACAAGGTGTTTTTTCTTGGGCTGGATGCTGTATCTGTATTTAACCTACATCTTCATATTCACATTCACATTTGGATCCTCTGGAACGTAGGGTCATTGCCTTATGTTACAGAAATGCCTTTGACTTAGGCAGGCAGATTTTGTAGTGCAGGACCATGTGGGATTGCGTGAGAGCAAGTGAGTATCTTTCTAGTGGGAAAAAAAAAGGATGAACAGGCTGGCAGCTGTATGAAGGAAGCCTCTGCAGCTCAAAGAGACAAAAATTATTTTAAATCTGCCCTAAATGGTGGGTGGTCGTAATCAGTTGTACTTTCTACAGTAGAGCAACTGGAATGGCCATCAAGAGATCCTGTGTTGTGTTGTAAAGGGGATTGCTAAAGGCTGAAGAGATTTCTGGTGGTTAGGAGACTGAAGTGCAGGTTTCAGGTCTCCAACCCCAAATTTGCATGTGGGCCATCCAGGTTACTTTCTACATGCTTGCAGAGTGCCAGACTGTCAGAGGTCCATTGCAATGTAGATCATAAGAGGTATTTCTTAACCATTTTCAGGTAGCCCTGAGATCTTATTTTGAATAAAGAGGACTCTGTATGAAATGGTCTTGTAATTAGGCGATATGTTAGATGACCTACTAACCTAGTTGTGTGGGTTGGGGGTGGATTTGAGCAGCCCTGCCATCTGGCTATCCACAGCAGAGTTCTGAAATGTGTCACGTAAGGTCTGGTATTAAGGGAAAAGGGACATCCCTCCAGCAAGCCAGAATTCAAGTCTTGCTTTGCTTAGTGCCTTGAAACTGGTGGTGAGAAATGAGTTTTGGAAATGGATGGTAGACAAGTTTCCATGTGCCCTGCTGAAGGAATACACGGCTGGGATGAGAATTTGAGAGAGCTGGGGAGATGGCTTCATGACACTAATGCTAGGGTGGATGATGGTGTTATCCAAGGGGGGATAATGCTTAACAAATGCAAAGTACTTGCTCGTGTTTATGGTTCCATATCATAAAGACAGGTGGGAGAGGATTAGCCCCTCTGTCTGTGATAAAGCAAATCTGTTAAGAGGGATTAAAAGGGCTAGATGAAGTGTTTTAATGGACTTATATGAAGTAATAGATTTTTGACCTGAAGGAATGTTCAGGACTCACTGATAGTTCTGTAGTTCTTGTTCTGCTAAAATTGCCTCCAAATTCTAAGGAATCCTGATAATTGTTGGCTTTCTTCCAGATGGAGCATTTCTGTCAGTCAGGGTGGTGTTTCAAAAAACCTGGAATAAAATTTTGTTCTGCTGTCACACAGCTGGATTTACCAGCCTTACACAGTGCCTGCATTGCAGAAGTCTTGTTCTGATTAGTCTTTATCAGCAGGCAAGTTGCTTTTAGGGCAGCTCTTAATCATCTGTATTCCTCACCGTGGTGGGTTTACACCTTTCTTTCACTGACAGGAGTAGCCAAGGCATGGTGTCTAGCCTTGGCATTACTGGTCAAACAGAGCCTGTGTTAACATGCTTTGTACTTACTGGAAGGATCTATTAATTAAATGCTACCCAGAAAGGTTCCTCCAGCATGTCCTGCTTCCATGTTAGAGCATGGACCTGGGCTGCTACCAGTGCCTGTGACTGACTAGGGATATCAGAATGGTCAGTGAGGTGAGCAGCAAGCACGGCCCACGGATCAACCTTCTGGTGCTGTCTCAGCATTAATCCCCCAGCACAGAGTTACTGAGGCTCTTTGTACCCCCTTGCACTATGATACTCCTCACTGCGAGTCTAGAGCTCTTGCAGTGCCCGTCCCTACCACCGACCACAGAGCAAAAGCCCAGACCTTTGCTAAGCATTTGAAGGAGGCACAAAGCCCCACAAGTGTTGGAGTAACCATTAAACTCTTCGGTTGCATTTTCTGTTCTTGCACACATGTGTGTGCTTTGAGATGAGCTTTGGTTTTCAGGTGTGCAGGTCCTGATGTGCTCTCGTGTCACGATGATGGGGAACACCTTACTGTGTCTCCGTACCTGCATTCTGTTGGATACTGTGGTCCCTGGCTGTGGTGTTAAATCCAAAGGCTAAAGGAGAGACGTGGGTGTAGAGGACAGCACAGCAGAAGCCACCACAACTGCAATGAATTGTTATTCCTGCAATGATATTTCCTGCTCAGTTTATATTTGTGTTAAAGAGAAGCAGTGCAGTTTTTTCCCTAGTCTGAGGTTTGTGGCTGCTACTGCCACTTCTCCTGCTTGAAGGTGTTTTGAGATGAGATACTTCCACATTTACTTACTAGTAAATGCAAACACAGGACAGATGTCCTGCAGACCACACATGGTCTTGTTTCTTAAGTTTCTTAGGGAGAAAAAAGTCTTACTGAATAACTTTGGATTTTAGCTTCAAAAAGATGACCAGAAATTCACCTTGCAATATTCCTGACATACGCACATAAAAGGAAGAGAAATGGTTGTACTCCCAGGGGAATGACATGGTTGTGCATATTACAAAATCAGCTATCTTCACTTGTTGTGAGTTGCTCTTTTTTTTGGAGCGAAGAAATATCCGTTTGTTGTAGTCCTTGGAGAAAGGTATGCCTGACAGCCCTGCCTCTCATGCATTGTATGCACACCCTGTTTGGTAAACCTTTGTGTACATGTACAGTGCTCCCTGTTGGAAAACAAATATCCTACAGAACACATTGTCAAAAGGCACAAACGCTGGGCAGAGGCTCTGCCCCAAAGGGCTGAACCTCATTGTGTTTGTGCAAGACGGAGCACAATGGGACTCACATCCTGCCTGACCCTTCAGGGTCACTACTGTAGTATGACTGGGCTTATAGCACAGAATGAATGAAGTTGATGGATTTACACCAGTGAGTAACTTGGCCAGGCGACAGCCTGCTTACACTGGGGCCTAAAGCCACTGCAAGCTGTTCTGAACAGAGCTGACAGCAGTGGTAGGGTTTTATCCCTGTTTTCTTTTTGGTTTTATTATTAATTAGGTTGGTTAACACCATGCTCTGGCTTATGAGTGTCTGCCATTGGGATGTTCTTAGTTGATAAAGTAACTGTGAGAAGCAGCTGGAATATCCTAAACATACACTGAAATTCCATAACTGATTAACTGCTTAGCAGATACTTTAAATGAAGTTGTGTCTTCTGGAACATGTTTCAGCTTCCAAACCTCTAACAGCTCTGGCAGGGCTGTGAGGATTCCTCTTCCATACTGTAAATAGGAGGAAAAGTTGAAGTTACCTGGCCTGGTAAAGGTTCTCTCCAAAGCATCATTTCTTGTGTGGTGTTTGGTGTGAGGCTTTTGGATCTATGCCTTTTATCAATAGGATACTTCAAAAGGGAATTGAACTAATAATCTAGAAGAAAGAGGGAAGTGCTGGGGCTTTCTCTAACCTGGGCAGTGGGAGATTGCACAGTACCTTCTCTTTAGTATCAAGGTATCCTAGCTGCCCCTGCTCAAAATTGATTTTCAGCAACATTTATTTCTTATCAAAATCAAGTCTCATCTATCTAGCTCCTCCTTTTTAGAGAAAAATGTACACCTGTTCATTTTTCTATGTAGCATGCAGGTTTCCTGGGTGAAACATACTATGAATGAGGCTCTTGCTAATTTAATGCATTTCTGTGTGTTCTGTATCTCCTCTGAATCTTGGTAAGGAGAAGTTTGTTTAGTCAGGGTAGGAAATACAGGGCAGTTGGATCTCATTATTTTGATTTGCTCCACAGATTAGATATGGGTATGAAGATTGCCAAAATTTGGCAGTACCTGGTGTCTGGTCTTGAGTTTACTGATCTGCAGGAATCACTGAAGAAACACTGTTGAAAATGCATCGATTCTGCTGCATTATGTAGTCAAAGGGTCTCTCTGGGAGCAAGTGGTAGAAGCTCTTCTGGAGTCTCCATAGATTTTTGTATGAGCTTTAAATCTCGACCTTTAGAGCCTGTGTGCTTGTTTCCCCTCCTGTCCATCTCTTGCCCTGTGTTGGAGCAGGAGCACTTGCCCTCGTAGTTCCAGAGTCATCCATCACTGCTGCCAGGTGCAGATAACATCCCCTGTAAGTGTTCCTCTGATTTGCTGTTCCTGCTGACAGCTCTAATGCACCCAGTTGGGATAACTCCATCTGTTCAGGTGACAAAAACTGCAATACCTCCTTAACAAGTAGCTCAAAGCATTTTACACTTGGACTTAAATTCTTTTCAATCAACCAGGCTTGATAAAACAGCTCAGAGGAAAATATTTCCCTTTTGCTGCTGGGAAAAGTGAGGCCGGAGGCTGCGGGGAGTCCTGCTGTGAGGCACCGGCACAACCAGGAGTCTTTGACCTGCAGCATGGCCTTTTCCTTAGCGAGTCAATCTTCTGCACAGAGAGATGAATGGATGGGAAAGCCTCTTCGTGCCTGAAACTGTAGCACTTTCTGCAGCATATTTATTATGGGTGGTATGTTGTAACATGCCATAGAACGTCTGTGTGCTTGCAGGCATTTCACTGTCATGGATTACTACTTTTGTGGGGTGAAATATGTAATCCAGGGACCAATTGGAGATGTCCCAGATACAGCACACTGTACAGTACCATCTGCAATGAACGGTTCCACACTTATGAGGGTTTTTCGTTGTTTTGTGTTGTTGTTTGGTTGGTGTTTTTATAATAAAAAAGATTGAAAATGGCAGTGATCGTGCTCTCCATGTGTCAGAGTTTGGATATGTGGGAAACTAGGTAGGGGCCTAAATAATACATATTGCTTGCAGGGCTAGAAACCAGACCCATATCCTATGGCCTTCTAATTAAAACTCTTTATTTCCACAGATTTATTCCGTGGGCCTTACTAAATAGATCAGCCTTGGGTTTCTAATGGTGACTGCTTGAGGAGGAATGTAGCCTTTGTTACCCTGAATGGTTGGGAGCAGATTACCGGGCTGCCAATTTCCTGTTGCCTTTCAGAGCTGCAATTTGAGCCCTATTTGCTCCTGGCTCTTGCACAATTGAAAACAATGGGTGGCTTCTTTCAGGTTTCACTTCAGAGCTCTTAGAAACTGGGGAAGTGGCAAAAGCCCTACTTTACAGGTAATTAACAATAGATAATGTTTGCTCTACGGTTTGGGTTGTTTTGGGGTTTTTGTTGTTTGTTTTTTTTTTGAAGAGCTGATAAAGGTAAAAGTACATGCCGAGCTCCCAATATAGGTACTGCACAAGCAGTCCTGTGGATGGAGTCCCAGCCATAACCCCAGCAAGGTGTTGATGGTACTAGGTCAAAACGTACCTCCAAAGTGAACAAGTGAAAGAAGCAGAACAGAAGAGTGGTTGGGTTGCTAGCAATGCTGACGGCTAGGCAGCAAAGTCGGGACGAGCAGCCCAGTATGTGAGTGTTCAGCGTTGTGAACCTGCTCTTTGATTTAGGGCCCCTTTTTATTGTACCCTCTATCTCCTTTATTAGGTGCACACTTCTCATACCTTGTTGACGTTTATGTAGAGAGAGTTAAATGTTTCCTTGTGTATATTCAATTCTAGCAAACCACCTGTCCTGTAAAGTTTATCTTAAATACAGAAGCTTGTTTTACCACATAAAGATATAAGTGTCTGTTGTTTGACCTTATCTTGTTAATGGAGAGCTATGGACACCTTGGAAGGAGATGAAAAGGGAAAAAAAAAAAATATGCTCTTGCATCACTGTATTTGTCTAAAAATGGGTTGGGGCAGACGGCAAATGTCTAAATTGGGACGCTTGGGCTCCTTATTGGTAGCAGGGAAGAGAGGGACATCAGAATAAGAGTTACCTGCTCTCAAAGGTGAATCTTGTGTCTATATATTGCAGACTGTGAGGAATGTTTTGAAAAAAGAAATTAGAAAAATAAAAATGGACCTTTGAACATGTAGATGGCAGAGATATCTTTGTGGGCATGTAGAGGTAGTGGAAGCTTCCTGAGGATGCAGGGGATCCATGCACACACATAATGCAGCTGCTCAGTGTGTAAATGCCCACTTGCATTCTGCATCTGCCAGCCTTATGTGTGCAAGAACTGGAGGAGAGGTGGAAAAACTCTCCCTGGTAAAACCAGCTCCAGTAAATCCTGGCCAATACAAGCAGCACGACTCAAATTGTTGCTCTGGGTGAAGCTGTTAGCAAACCACACTTGTGCTCAGCATCTCTCCCATGTTTGTCCTCCCAAAGCAGCTCCTGGGGTTTTTTTGTCTCTCTCTCAACAAGGGCCCATTTTGGTGGTGGGACCGCTGGCCTGAAAAGTTGCTGCCTTGGTAATGTTGGTGATTTACAAAACACAGGGTACCCAGGTGAAAGGAGAAGGGACTTCTTGTGCTTGACTCTGGTAGCAGGGGAAATGTCACACAGTGCCATACCTAGAAGCAGCATGTGTTCATTAGGGCTGCTGCTTTGTGTTAAATATGCTCTCAGGTGCTGAGGCAGGCATCTACTCTCTTTCCTTCCTTCCTTCCCTGCCTCAAGACCCAGCTTTGTAGGTGGTAACAGAGACTGCAGACACGGATACAGGGCTATGAGCCAAAAAAGGGATGTGTGTAGCAGCACCTGAGGAAGTTCTGTCCATGCTCTCCATCCACATGCATTTGAACAAGTAAGCAAAGTATTTAAAGAGAAATGAAAACAAGAAGCAATTCTGCACTTTATGCCTGTGTTTCTGAATTTCCCATGAGGCTTGTAGAATTTCATTAGCTTTAACTGTGAACAAGACTTTTGCTTCTTGTTCTCACCATCTGCAAGACTTGGAAAGACTGTCTGACTCAATAACCTACTTCTGTTTCTCCTCCTTCCTGTTGCAGCTGTCCCTCTTACTTCTGTGGCTTCAGTGATATCTTGCAATAGAAACTATCTCAGAAGCAGAAAAATATGGCAGAGTTGCAACATTTTGAATGTAGGTCTTCTACAGAGTGGGAGCAGATGAATGGATGGCCTTGTCCTCTGTGGCTGATTTTTCATCAGGAGCTCTGACAAAGAAGAGGGAGAGATTCTGAGCAAAGGCTTACAGACAAGGTGTACAATTGCCTCCCTGGTAGTTTGTTATGGGATTGTGATTATTTCCTCCTTTCTCTGGTTTCCTTGCAGATCATTTAGGAAGATACAGGAAACAGACATGAAAACATTGTCCTTGCTTTGGAAAACCACAGGACATTTTAGCAGAGGTTCAATAATTTTGGCTTTTGTTACTACTGCCTTTGTGTTAGGTACGGGTGCTTTTGTGTTCTGTGCTCACAGAGATGATATTGCTTATGCACTCAGCGTGAAACAAAGTTTTTCCTCTCCTTCATCCAAAATCCCTGCAGCACATTTGGGCAGACTGTTCTGTTTGTCAGCCTTGCTGGTACCTGATGTTTTGCTGCAGAAAATGATGCCTCCACCACATTTTCCAAACGAATGATGGGCAGAGGAGTGCCTGACAACTCTGTTTTGATTTTTACGTAACCTTTACAATCTCTTCTCATAATGCCTCCCAGATAAATAGGTGGTATGCCAAAAAAAGAGAATAGTGAAACTGCTAATGATCTCATCTGATCTCTCTGTTCTGAGCAAGGCACTTTTTGATGGGTTATGAGACATGACATCAGAGTTTGCAGTTTCGTGCCTGCAGCCGTGGTGGTAAGCATCCCACAGAGGCAAACGCAGTCACAGCATAGTAAGGGCTAAATATAGAGGTGAGCAACAACAGCACCAAACAATGGATGAGCTGGACAAGGTTACAACCTGAATCTTTCTTCTTGCACACCTTTGATGCCCCTTTCCTTGATGCCCCTGTGACATTATCCTTGAACGTGGTTCTTGCTCCTTCCCAGGTGGATGGATGTTAAGCTTTGGAAGAGGCTTCCCGTGGAAGTGGTGGAGTCACCATCCCTGGAGGTGTTTAAAAGACGTAGATGTGGTGCTGAGGGACATGGTTTAGTGGTGGACTTGGCAGTTAGTAACAGTTGGACTTGATGATCTTAAAGGTCTTTTCCAACCTACCAGTTCTATGATTCTATGATGTGGTTCTAGTCCTGTCTCCTCCTCATCCCACCCCTTGTGGTGGATGTATTTGGGTCCCCTGGCCTTGCCTGTATGTGCCTGCTCTTGACTAAAGAGTCTCAGCTTCAAGTTTCATGGGGAGAAATAGTTTCTAGCAGCTTGTCTGCAGTAGCTTCAGCTCAGTCCAGGCCTACAGAGGTGATGCTACCTGGCAAAGGGAGGCAGATGAAAGCTCTTAGTCATCTGCAAGCATTTCCCTAACAAAAGGACTTGATATTGTCAGCTGATGCATAGCCTAGGGGTTATACTCTTATCTGGGTCCAGGCAGGAAACCCTATGATTTACAGCTGGATGTAAGAAATCCTTATTGCATGCCTAATCTGCACAACAGATTACTGGGATATATTTCCCTCAGGTTACAAACCTAAAGGAACCCACATCAGTGAGACAGAATAGTGTGTGTGTGGGTTGTTGGATAAGCAAGTTAGGATACTGAGAACATGGTAGACTAATGCTCCAGGATCTGTAAATTCAGGGTAAACTGAAAAAGCTCTGCCCTGAAATCTGAGTAACCTGAGGCCCTTGTGATAAATTGACTTCTGCCTGAGAGCAGCTGTGTTACTTCACAAAATGAGCAGGGGGAAATTTACCACAGCTGAGGGGACACCCAGGACAAGAGCTTTGCTCATATATAGGGGTATTAAGGAGCCTTGTTCTTGATGCAGCTCATGGCTTCTTCTGTGTTGAGCTTCTTCAGGTTTGCCCTAAGACTTGCAACCTTAAGCCCAGAGGAGTTAATTGCAGGAGAGGTCTACTACACTCCTGTATGCCTTTTGGTGTCTGCTACCACCCTCTCTTTTGCTGGAGGACTGTGGTATGTATTTAGTGAGTCTTTACTAGGCTGTTGGGTGCTGTAGTGTGCACTTTGGAGAGCATGTTGGTGATAACTTGGCCTGGGATCTGTGATTAAGCTCCAGGTTTTTGGTACATGACTTCCAATATCTCTTCTCTGTAATCTCCTTGTTTTGAGCCTGCCAGAGAGACCAGATGAAGGTACTTACCAAATGCTTATTCTTTGTTGGATAACTAACTAGAGATGAGTCTTGTCCAGCACAGGGCCTTTGAGTGGCTTTTGTGATATAAATAGTGCATGTTTAAAACCTTGCAAGCCTTGTGTGTGGCTGGGAATGGGAAGCTGTTTGTTTGAGGGTATTAACTGTCTGGTAGCATGCCTTGCCTGCATCAAGGTGGCCCCAGGAGCAGGCTAGCTTGGAAATGCCACTTGCAATTAAAACCTGTGTTTTCAAGTGCAACTCTGCTGTTTGTTCATGCTGAGAAGGGTTTCCTATCTTTCAGAGTCCTTTGGTCACTGGGCTACACTTAATAGGATGAGAGCTACTTTTTTTTTTTCCTCCCCTTCTTTCCCCCTTGAACCACAAAGCTGCCAAACTATCCAAGAAAGAGCCTTGTAATTAATGCTAAGTGAAGTGGAAACCAGGGTGGCTGCTTAGCATAGGGCTAGTGGGACATGGTCTGTGCTCAAAGACTGCCAGTGTTGCTCCAACATAACTGTGGGTCTCTAGGTTGTCAGTCACGGTACCTGGGAGTAGAAACTGCCTCCACTGCAGTGAAGATGTCTCCCTTCTGAGTAGAATATGAATATTGTCCCCCTGGGCCAGGGAAGAGTCCTCCTGGATGAAATTTTCTTATAGGGTACTCCAGGAAAGGCTTTGCTTCTTTTTTAAAGGCTCTGTGTCAGTTTCTGTTGCAGGCTGTGACCCAGGAGTTTGGGCCTGTGATCTTCCTGATGATAACCTCATCATCTAGCCTTGACTTGTCTGTAACCTTGCTGTGCTCTGTGGACATGTTTTCTCAGATATCTCTTCTTCCCTGCACAGAACTTTGTTGTTCCAAGCAGTGTTTTCACTTTCTGAAGTGTTGAAAGGGGCTGTTTAACAGTGCAGTCTTCATCTGAGGTTCACCTGCTTTAATTTATTTTTTTCCCCCTACCTTCAGGTTGTTTTCCCACTGGGTTTGAAGAATGATGCAGTTTCCATGTGTGCTGTAGGGTTTATATACACCTTGCTCTGAGCAACAGGGCAGGGATTTTTGCTGTTATTAAGGAAACAGGGAATGTGGTGGGGAAGTCCTTTGCTTTGACATGGTTAAGTAGTCATGAGGTCTTGGGTGACAGGTTGGACTCGATGATCTTTGAGGTCTTTTCCAACCTTATTGATTCTGTGATTCTGTGAAAAAATAGTGAGAGGCAGAGGGAGCAACATTGTGGTGTTTCTTCCCGCTTTATAGTGATCCCTTTTGACTCCATGATTTTCCTTGGTGTCTCCAAATTATATGCCACATTTCCAGATCTGTTTGATATCTAGTCTTGTTGAGGCTCTAGCAGAAACACTGGTGTCTTTGCATGGTTCTGTGGCTTCGCAGAGCTGTAGAGCATAATCGCTGCAGCTGTTGCAGTCTTCGCCTTGACCATTTGGTCAAGCTGCTGTTGGTCGTGGGGTGTTTTCCTGTCCTCTAGCAAGTAGGCAATGGTAGAGGACCTGCTGTGTCATGTCTCTCAGTTTTAACTCTTGCATTGTGGGCTTTTTGTTGTTCTCTGTGTTTGTTCTTTCTAAAACAAATCCCCTCGAGTGTCAAGTGGTGCCAGACCTACTCGGAGTTTGTCTACCTTTTTGAAGGTGATGTTACAGAAGATGAAGGCAAAGAATATTTTTCTCATCCGGTGTCTTCATGATCTCTCTAAAGCGTTATGCCGGTGTTTCCCAGCTGCCCTGGTTTCTCATGCAGATGAACCCTGCCAAACTGTTTCCTAATGCACCCTGTTAGGACAAAGGCTCAGTTGTTGTTTTCTGTTGATAAACTGGACATTTAACTGCTTCGTTTCCCCCCTACTACAGCAGGATTAGTTGGTGGCTATTTGTTCAGGCCCCAATCCTCAGGCTTGCTGGGACAATTGCTCAAGAGGTTCAGATTTAGAAACCAATGAATGTCAAGCTGAGCTTCTGAACTAAACTTTCTTTGAGATGAGCCAGAGTGACCTGCAGTGAGCTGTAAAGAAGAGTGCAGTGACCCTCCCTCCTCCTCTTCCCTTCCCGAAAGGAAAAATATTTCCCAGAGCACTGGGAACCCTCCTGACTTCCTCTCCTGTGAATTCTGGATTAGTGTGATTTGCATGCTTAAAGTTAATTCACTAGTGAACGGAGGAGGTGTCTGGGAGCTTGAATAGATTCAGCTCCTCGCCGCTGAGTGCCAAGGGCCTCTGGTGCGAACCACATAACGAGGGAAAGTGAGGACATGTAGGACAACTGCAGGGGTGAAGGGAGGGAGGAGGGATTGTACCATTTGTACTGAAGTGTTTGCAATTCTGCCCTCCCACAGGCCATGGCAACTGGACTGAATGTAATCTGGCCCTTTTATTTTCTTGCTTTCATTCAAATGAGGCCATATAACAAGTGGAGAGCAAGAGGAAGGGGGGAAACTCATGAAGTATACATAATAAAGGTGATAGCACTGAAATAGCCATTTGCTGTTTAAGAATGTGACCAAACCCAGTGTATTGAGCAGGTTGGGAATTTGAGTGGGCTCAGTCCCTGGGAGGTTTCTTCTGAAACCATCTTTAAAAACAAAACAAACAGAAAAATCCCTGTCTGGTTATCCACAGGCCTTGCTCCCTGATAAGAGCCATCTATCATGACCAAATTAAAACGTGGGCTCTGTCTTGCAACTAGAGCTTGGTAAGACACGTCTGCCTGTTGGGAAAGTTCCCTTTTCCAATTCCTTGCTTTCTGGGAAAGCTTCTCTTAAACTGGGGAGGGGGAGAGGAAAAAAAAATAAAAGTTTGAATCATTGCACGGAGTCACTGGCCCCACTGAGGGGGCTTTCTCTCTCTTCTGAAGAGCAGACCACGCACAAAGCCAGATGGTTCCCGTCTGCTGGCTTTATTCAATGCACTTCCTCCCACAGACGGGAGCCCTTTTGCCCTCCTTCCACCCCCCCTCTTTCAAGCATCCACCACTGGGCCTTTCTGTTCTGCGGCTGGAAATAATCTTTTATTGCCCAGTTGTTCGGAAGTGACCTTTTGCCCTTGATTAGATAGCACCAGGCTCTATCACCGGATTGCTTTTGAGCTGGCAGTTGCTTTTTTGTGTTCGCTGATCCGGTGTCAGGGAGAACAATGCAAGGCTTTGCAGAATCTTAGTCCGGCTAAGGCCTCGTGTGGGACGGTTGGGGGTAGGGAGGAACACCATTGTATAAAGCAACCTTGTGGACCATGATTAATTATATGGAAACATTTCCTTTAATAAACTGCAAAACAAATTGTGTTTTGGTTTGGTTTTTATATTCACCTTGCGCACTGAGGCAAAGTGCTGCGTGCTCCTTTCCAAGCTGTTAGCTGCTGGTCGATGGTGAGGAGCAAAACCACTCCTTGTTTCTCTTCTGCAGGGTTTTCATGCCTGGTTGTGCAGGCAGGTGAGCTCAAACCTTCAGCTTTGAATTGCTGTGTTTAACTGGCAGGGTGGCCTGGTGAGATATTTCTGGGGAGATGCTCTCAGGCTCTGGAGGAAATGGATGAGACCTCTCTTTCCCATAAAGCAGCTTTGATAGCATTAAAAAGAGGAGGCTTTCCACTTACCTGTGAACAGATAAGAGACAGTGGACAGTGTTGAAGGAATTTTAAGGAAAATCTCTAAAATGTAGTAAGAATTAAAGCAGTGATCTCTGGAGATACCCAAACCCTAGAACTATTTGTTATACTTCCCTTGGCATATCAATTATATATTCACATGTTATTTTCTGTTAACCCTAAAACGTACTGCACCTATTGGAGTGAGGATGGGAATGTCTTTCCTAAACAAATGGTTAAGCTATCCTTGAGATCTAGCCTAAAACCAAACCAAACAAACGCTAAACCTACTTTTCCCCTCCAGCTTGATCTGGACTGACTTAGAAATAGCAGGAGAGAAGCTGCTATCCTGTAGGTTATTCAGTGATCCAGAAAGCTATAATCAAGAAAATTGGGTTGTTTGGGGGTTTTTAAATTAAGTTTCCAATACATGTTCAAAACAAATAAATAATAAGAAAAGGAAATACATCTGATTTCAAGTCCTGTAGGAATTAAGGGAGAAAGATCATTGTTCTGCAAAGTTTTTACTGTTTGTCTTTGGTTGTTTTAAATGTTTCGGGTTTTCTTATTTTGTTGTTGTTTTTTGTTTGCTTGTTTGTTTTTTAACCTGATAGTGCTTTTCTTTTTGGTTCTATCACTATCCAGTTTTGTAGGAATTTTCTGCAAGGCCTAATTTGTTGGTTACCACAATCCTGTTGTTGATGGTGTGCACCACACTGCTCTTTTAAATAATAACCTCTAAGCTTAGACTCACTGATTCATCTGCAGCTTTTTAATTCTGTCAAGGCTGCTGCTTCGTCTGGGAACCAATGCAGATGTCTGTGGGGTGAACTGGATATGTTCTACATCACCACAGCAGTTTGTGAGCTCTGTTCCCCAGGTGTATGGAATGCAGCTGCTGGGAAGCTGGACCCGGTGAGACATGAGGCACAGCCCTGGTGCCACTGTCATGGGGAGCTGAAGCAGGTATCTCCACCTGGGGACCAGGTACTCCTCCTGGCTCTTATGACTTGAATGCAGTCCAGCTTCTACGCAGGGAATGAAAAGCATTTAATGGCATTGGTTATTTTGTTAGATCAAGCACCTGAGATAAGGTTTCTAATCCTGCACCATACCACACTTGTTCTCTCTCTACCTCCTTTTAAGTTATTTTAATAAAAGGCAACCGCATGCAGAAGTCTACAGTAGAATGACATCATTAAGGCCTTTTTGCTTGGCCCTCATAAGCCAGGAGCAAGATAACAGGCTGAAATTGACTTATAGTGTGCTTGTTTGCTGTCTGTAGGGATGTTCAAGTCTTCACACACACAAGAAAGGCTTAAAAGAAGGAGGAAAAATATCTTAGCAAATAATGGAAGTGACATTGAACAGGGCAATGAAGTGGGGACACTTGGTAAATGAGGGGAAAAAACCTGTGAGTGGTAGTGGATTCTGTGAGGTAGTCTTTTGGACAGTATGGTCTGACACAACCTTGTGTTCATACATTTATAAATGTAGGCAGATCAGTTCCTGCTCTTTCCCCCAACCGCTACTGTTTTGCCAGAAGGATGTGTTAAAAATGAGGACGTAACAGTTGATGTGTGTGTGTGTGTGCAGGGACTTTACCCCAATCCTGCTGAAATAATCAGAAATATTTGGAAGTAAGTTAGATCCGAAATGAAGGACTACATTGTGTGATTGTATGACTACATGGTGATTTAAGCTTCTGGTGGGATTTTTAACTCTAGAAAGTCTAGATGCTAGAGAAACTAGTTGTAACCAGAGCAGTCACTGTGCTGCTCTGTCATCTTCTCCTTTATGCCTAAGCTATTGCTATTATTAGGAATTGAAGTCTTCAAATATTTTAGGTTGGAAGGAACCTCAGTTCCAGTCTAAACTGTTTTTATATGGTTTAATTTGTGCAAGTTCAGGATGCCTTTTAAAAAATGAGAATTGATGAAGAACAGCTATAGGGAAAATCATGTTAGCAAATCTATTTTAATTCTTTCCACTTGTCAAATCTCTCCTGTGGGTTCAGTGATGGCAGTATGATAGTTACTCAGTCAGGTCTGAAAGAAGTTGATAATAGCAGAAGAAACTTCAGAGTAACTCATGACTTTTTATCAGGTGGAAAGAACATGACCCAGTATGAGGCCAAGTGGTATCTCTAGTTCTCATCGTCCTGTGTAGGAACCCACACATGTGTAATGCAAGGCTGTCTCCACTTACTAATGTCTTTGCCCCTGTTACCCAATGAGATGCCCATGACTGTGATGTTGTTTGCAGCTGTCTGTGCATGTTTTCAGATTTTTTTCCACAGATAGTGATAACTCTTTCCCTACTCTCAACATTTTGTGGTCCTCCAGGCTGGGCTGTAGCCCACAGCTCTCATGATATGCCCACACATGAAGGGTCTTACATGTGTGTTAATGCTTCTGGCTGCGGTGTTGTAGTACAGAGACAGGCAAGTCAAGCACAGCAGTGTGGGATTTAATGTAGGCTATCTTACCCAACTTCTCTCTGCAGCCTCTCTGGTAACTTGCTAACAGAGGAAGTCATGCTCTAACCCACATCAACAAGTGGTCATTTCCTGTCCTCAATCAAGGTCTATCCTCCATAAATCAGAGGTTATAGTCTTCTTAAAGTAATTTCTAGCTTGACAGAAGCTGGTGCTTGCTTACACAGTCATAGTTTGTGCCTTGTAACTTGCTGATGGTGCATGGGGACCACTTGTGCTTTGCTGAAGCTTTTACCATGTCCAGCTGGCTATTGATTTGTTCTTTCTGTGAGCTGCCTGGCCCTGGAAAGCCTCAAGCTGCAAGTTTCTCTTGGGCCAAGGCTTGATCTTTCCTGTCCTCTGTCAGAGGGTGGGCTTCTGGTCAAGGTTATGAGCTGCTGCTCCTCCTCGGCTAGACAGGGCACCCAGGAGGTTTCTTGGGCTCAGGTCTGTCTGGGCTGCTTGTCCTCAGCTTGTCCTTACTAAGCCAAAACCAACTTTCAGCTCATGACATGATCCAATCTGGGGGCAGCCCAGATGCCATGGGATTGTCACCAGTTATGGCAGCTCTGTTGTTTTGATCAGTCCTGCCATCTCTAGCCCAGGCTGACTTTGAAGCAATACACCTGTGGAGGAAATGGGGATGGAGATAACTGGGAAGCTTAAGGGATGTGGGGATGAATTATTTCTTTTTTACAGTAGTCAAATAGTTTTCCTTGATTATTTGTAGTTTTTTTTTTTTTAATGTTTAAAAATATTTCAAGGATACAGAATATCAGAGTTGCTCTTGGTTTGCTTACAAAGTTTTGTCTTGAATAATCTCTTGAAGTTTTTTGCTGTGGCAGATCTGGCTAAATAAATTCTTTGGGGACAGTAAAAAAGCATTAATATCTGAAAACCTGGGTTGCCTACAGAAACAACTTTAGGTACCTGAAGTAATTTCACGAGTTTCAGGATGTGTGTGCATGTGGTGGGAGACGGGAAATGAGTTAATTTTCTATATTCCTAACTTGTTCCTTTCTTCTCCAGCACTGTTTGCCTGGGAAAACAATGATTCCCTTTCAGCCTTTTCTTCCCTTTCAAAGAACTGGGATTTAGTCAATGGGACTATTTACATGCAAAACGTGAAGCATATGCATAAGTGCTTGCAGGATTGTGGCCTTTCATTGTTGCTAAAGTATCACTGTTTTCCGGTTTCAGATGAACTTGTCATTTTAAAACTTCTAATAAACAAAATGAAGTCATTGCGGGCAGGTAATTAACCTTAATGAAAATAAACAAGCTTTAAGGAGTTTAATAAATGTTTTCCCCATCCCCAAATGGGGAAAATGAGACCCTGCCCTTGGAAATAATGTTAAAGTGAAGTGGGGATAGATGTATTGAAATAGAATCACAGAATCAACCAGGTTGGAAAAGACCTCAGAGATCAAGACCAACCTATTACCTAATAGCTAACACCTCAGGACAGCTAAACCATGGCTCCAAGTGCCACATCCAGTCTTTTTTTGAACACCTCCAGGGATGGTGAATTCTGAGAGGGGAGGAAGCAGCCAGGGGATGACAGTGAGTGGGGTAAAATCTGCCCTGAGCTCATTAAAAGCAAAACGGTGTTGGGTTTTTTTTGGTTTATATTTAGCTTCAATTTACTTCTCTACCTGTGTTGGGAACTCTTGCAGATGCCTCAGTGCATTTCTTGTGGTTTGCTGTGTGGTTTAATCTGCTTTGGAACATAACAAAAGCAGGACAGCCAAAATAACCCCTCTGCTGCTGTTCAACCCAATACCTCTGATTTTCTTCTTAAGGTAGCTTAACCAAGGCATTTATGTTCTGTCTAATTTGGTGACTACAAAAGACAACTGTGACAGGAAACTTGCTTATTGAACTATGTTGTAGAAGCAGCTGTGACTGTGAGCTGATGTTGCAACGTCTGGGAGCACCACTTAGTGCTCTTGTTGAGGTTCTGTGAGGTGAGAAAAGCTTTGTTACAGGAGCCCTCTTTTCCACTTAATCTTCATGTTGTGTGTACCCCATTTGAATTGCACCAGGGTCTAATTGCAAAAACTCATGCTTTCCTTGGGTGTTCAGACAGGATTTTACAGCATAGTAAAAACTCAAGCCTGAGGTAGGCTATAAAAATTACTGGCTTCCTAGATGGCAAAAATAAGGCTCCTCTCTTAGGTTCTGTCACCTCCTACCCACACTGCAATAACCAAAACCATTCAAAATAAAGCCAAGAAATCACAGGTGAGGGCTCTATGACCTACTCCTTGTACAGCACTGAGCACTTCTTGAAAGCTAAACAAATAACAACCCTATCAAAATGAACCAATTTAAAACGGTAGCAAAAAAAAGAGGAATACAGTAACATTGTGCTCCTTTGCCTGACTAGAGTCTCTGTGTAGTCAGCCCTCGGTGTTATTGCCTTTATGAGATTTACATAAATTAGTCATCACATTTTATCATTTTCCTTTTACATATGTATGGCTGTTAGATGTGTGTGAAAAAATGCCATGAGTATCAGAGGTCTATTTGCATTAGAATTTCCAGTGGAAATGTCAAGTATGACCTTTCTCTTGTCCGGGTGGCTAATCCCATTTGAAATTCCTGCCATGCTCCTACAGAGGGTCACTGAGCTTGTGAATTGAGGCACCACACCTGCTCCAGCCTCTGCTCCTCCTCTTCCTCCCTAAGCTCAGACCATGGAGCTTGCAGCCTGCAGACCAAGGCTGATTCTCTGCCTCACTGCCCTGCCTGGCTACAGTTCACTGCAGTCTATTCCTGAGTTATGGGACCAAAATGCTTTGTTATGGATTATTTATTTTCTTGACATGTTGTTTTTGAAGGATTTAAAGAACATAAAGGAAAGTCTGAAGAAAAGAGGGCTCCATGAACACGTTACTGTAGTCTTCCAGTACTTAGAGGGGGCCTAAAAGAAAGACAGGGACAATCTTTTTTAGCAATGCATGTTGCAATAGGGCAAGGGGTGATTGTTCTAAACTAATAGAAGGGAGATGGAAGGAAGAAATTTTTTACTATGATGGTGATGAAACGCTGGCCTAAGTTACCTGGAGAGGTAGTAGATGTCCCCATCCTGGAAACATTCAACGTCAGGTTGGATGGGGCTCTGATCAGCCTGATCTAGTCGCAGATGCCCCTGCTCACTGCAGAGGAGTTGGACTAGATGACATTTAAAGGTCTGTTTCAACCCCTAAGCATTCTATGATTCGATGATGGAGAGATGCTACAGACAGATTAGTGGTGATAGCTTACTTCTGAAATAGAGGAATAGTGATTAGGAAACTTTAGGGCAGAAAATTAGACCTTTTTCTCACCTTGAAAGAATTAAAAGCAGGAATAAGGTTGTGTGTGGGTCTGTAATGCCTCCTGCATTATTGGATAGTAGATATACCTTTGATGATGAGTGACTTGGAGTGTTCCATTGCTGCGAATCAATCTGGATTCTGGAAGCAGCTGCAAATATTGGCAGAATGGCCAAATGTTCCTTAAAGGCAATGCTAAAATAAACCAATGCCTTTTTGCCACTACGTAGGTGTTGACAACTTCCCATTACAGGAAATGCTTTTGGTATGAAGAGGAAACCTGCTCTTAGATTATAAAGTCTGTTTCCCTCACAGTGACCTTTTTAATCCCATCATATGCTGAGGGGATTTTGAAATAAAATTCCCTGCGTCCTATGAGAGCATAACTTTATAACCTTGCTTATCTCTAATTACATTGTATTATTTTTTAGATGTTAGTTTATTTAAATATTTACTTTGGGAAGTAACCATCAGAGATTAAGTTCTTGGTTCCTGTAGTAATGTGGGTATTATCAGTTCATGGCTTCTTTCTGCACCAGCCCTCAGTCACATAACTTTTCTATCAGACTGGAGCTGCATTGGCAGGAAAAAGAGCCAATGGTGCCTTTGTAATCAGAGATAATGTGGCCAGTTCCTGGGCCTCCTTGGTCTTATATAAAGTTTGATTAAAGCACAAAGTCAAGATAGTGGGGATGCCAAACTTGCTCCTGATTCTGCTGCCAGATTGCTCCACAAGCTCTAGCAAATAACCCATTTATAGTCCTTAAACTTTGTGGACACCTGTGAATTGACAGTAATATCCCATTAAATGGGGAGGAGGCTTGGTGTATGAAGATGACTTCAGTAAATAAAATTTAATAGTAGTTTGTGTAATACTGTTGGGAATTTAACACTCCTGATATGTCCTATGACCATTATAAATATGTATTTTTAGGAACTTTTATAGTGGTTGTCAGCCTCTGTAGTCCTGTGAGCAGGTTGCCAAAATCTTTGCGTGTCACTTGTGCTTTGCAATGACAGGAGGTGCTTGAATGCTTTGGGAAGGGGCATGGTAGAGTCTCACTGAGGTGAGCATGGGCAGTGTGCTGCAACTGGCCTTGCATGTGGGTGAAGCCCTGACTCTGCAGCAGCCCACTCCTGTTACTGGTTTAGACCTTCTGACTAGGGTGGAAACCTAATACCTGGGGAATGCTGCGAACATCATAACACAGGCTTAAGCCCACAGGGGGCTTACCTGCTCCTGTGGCACATGGCAGCCTGGTGCAGTGACTGATTAACAGCTTTCCATCCGTGGTTAAATTGTATGGTAGTGTGTAAAACCAGCATGCTTAAATGATTGTGTGGCAGCAGGATGTTAACTCTGTATGACAGAACTGGTCACCATGCCAACCGTACTAGTCTCTTTCCAGTCTGAGAGGACTCCCAGCCCATGGCATCTGACTGAAATTGATTCCAATGCCTTTTATTGTTCCTAGGAATACATTCTGGCTGTATGCCTTACAGAAAATGTTTTGGTGGGCGCTTAACGTTCTGTTAGGAGTGTAACTTGCAGCTACTTTTCTGAGGAAGTGAGCTGTACTGACAAATGAAACTGTTTATCTGTTGGATAGGAAAAAAAAAATACGAATAAGAGATGTATTTAACTGGGAGGTGACTCAGTATGTGACAGGTGGGGGATGCTGGTTACATATTTTCCTTAAGGAGTGGTAAAAGATGACGGGAATAAATCTGTCACGTCCTCCCAGGGTGTGTATGTGGGCAATGTGAATCAATATATTACAAACATGGATGTTATGGGGGGTGGGTTTTAATTCAGCGTTTCTAAACCACTGGGGATAAAGCTGAGGTCTTTAGGCAACCACCTGCCCTAATGCCCTTTGCTATAATCCCCCCCTTGGGTTTCAGTGAAGCTTCTTTTGGCTGATGTCAAAGCGAGCGCAATCAAGATTGAGTCCAGCGAGAGCTGTGCAAAGCTTCCTTTGTGAAAAAAGCCTTGTTCCATCAGGCAGCCTGTTCCATGTGTTTATCTGAAAACACAACATACTCTTGAAATGACTAGTTATTGTCCACTAACACATTTACAGTAAAGAGCACTGCTTGCCTCTCTGGGGAGCAGAAGAACCTGCTGCCAGCAGAGCACCTGGAGGAAAGTCTGAGAAGACTGCGGACACAGCAACTTCCCTTCTGTCTCTCTGGCAGTCTAGATGGGATCTAGTCTGCAGTCTGTACTGTCAGCTAGACAGGCCACAGGGAGAGAATGGACACCTCAACTCGGTGTGGTGGGCAGCCACAAGCACAGTAAAACTTCAGGAAGTGTGTGTGTGTGTATAAAAAAAAAGGTTTCATGTCACTTTGTTAGTTTGTCAGGCCTTCCTGCAGATTGTTGTTACTAAGATAGAAACAGAAGAGGAAACAATTCTCAAATGCATGTAGGAAAGGCTTACCCTACATAGTCATTAGTGGCAATGGTTGATGTCCCATTTCTGCCCCTCCCCCCCCCCCCTTAGATTCCCCAGTAACCACCTCTGGGCTGTTCTGTACCCCACATTTTCCTTACAGGAGGAATTTGATGCTGATGAAAGGACATGACCTCATTGCTGTCCACAACTACCTGAAGGGAGGTTGTAGCCAGGAGGGGGTTGGTCTCTTCTCCCAGGCAACCAGCACCAGAACAAGAGGACACAGTCTCAAGCTGTGCCAGGGGAGGTGAGGAGAAAGTTCTTCACAGAGAGAGTTGTTAGATGTTGGAATGGGCTGCCCAGGGAGGTGGTGGAGTCACCATCCCTGGAGGTGTTCAAGAGGGGATTGGATGTGGCACTTGGTGCCATGGTTGAGTAGTCATGAGGTCTTGGGTGACAGGTTGGACTCGATGATCCTTGAGGTCTTTTCCAACCTTAGTGATCCTGTGATCCTGTGACATGGACATGACAGGAGAGAGATGATATGCTGTCTTGAGCTCCTTGGTGAATTTGTCTTTTTGCTGCCTAGTCATGAGCTCTTAAGAGTCTTATCTGTGTTGGACAGATGGCTCCAGCCAACTGGTCTGATGGGAAGTGTTCTCATGTCCTCAAATCTTCCTGTAAGTCTAACTTTTTCTTTAAGACAGAGCCTGCTTCCTTATATAGGAAGTGCAGCCTCTCCTGTAAAGATTTAGGAGCCTCTCCAGGCTGCACGCTGTATCGTTTCCAGGCACTCTGCTGATACAAACAGGCTGGATTTCTGATTCTGTGCAAAACCTTACAAGGTAGCAACCAGAGCCTCTGTAATAAAACCTTTCTGTTTATTAATGACTTCCTGTAGCTTTCACAAGCTATGATGCAAGCTGAAAACAGCCTTTCTCCAAGAGCCCCATTTTCAGTGGCTTCAACTACTCAGGTTAAAAACTGAAGTCAAATCAGAAATATTCTTTAACACTGTATTACTAATAAAAGCTTAACAATATATCAGTTAAATGGCACAGCCCTGGCACAGAGCGATTATATTCAAGAAACACAGAGGACAAACTAGGGTCATAAACAATATTTATAGTACTAGGACTGGGAAGAGAGAACTTAATATTCTGAGACATGTTGTTATGTTTGACTTACTTATCTCTCTTCCCCCTCCCTCTTTTGCTCCAGTATCCATAGATTGCTGTACTGCAGATCAGAAATCCTCTTTAAATGGTCAGGATTGGGGAATTTTCTCTTGGTATCATAGAAGCATAACTCCCCTCCTCATTCATGTTTTTCTGAGGATGGAAGGGGACTAGTTAGGGGATCTGCTGTTGTGCTCTGGCTATCATCAGGGCTTGTTTAGGCTTCCTCATGCACCTCAAAATGGATTTATCTCTGTGCTAGCTGCTAACACTAGCTGAGGGCCTGAGGAACAGATGTCACTGATGGTGCTGGTTTGAGTAGTTTTGAGGTGTAGTCCATTGCCTTCATGACTCATTTTGATAAACAGGAGCTGATTAATTGTCATGCTGACTTGTGAGGTCACTCTCAATCTAGGGGAAAAATCTAACAGTTTTGACCACGTAAAGGTTAAATCCAAATCTCTTAATTCCGTTTTTCCAGACAGAGAAACTGAAGCAGTCCTTGAAGTCACAGCAGACAGTTGGTGGGGGGCACCTGATTAGCAGTGCAGATTGTCTCCAGTTGTTTCTGAAGATAGCAGGTAATAGCTGTCTGTCCTGGCATATGATCATGCCTCAAGTCAGTCCAGGCAAGCAAGCCTTTTGAGTGTACAGAGGCTACTCATGTCAAGTGTCTTCTGGGTTGGGGTGATTTCTGGGCCAGTCTCTTGGTGAAGATCTGCAGGATAGTTTTTCATGCATGCAGAAGCCAAGTCCAAAGTTACTCTCAGCACAGAATATTTGACAAATGCTGTTAAGTGCTGGATAAAATAAATTAGATTGCTTGACAAGTAGGTTTTTTTTTTTTTTAAAGTTTCTGTATTTTATATTAGCATGATTTCAAGCATATGTGCTTATAAGCTTATCAGATTTCTAAAAATGGACTTTCTATAAAAATCACACTGGGCCTCTCAGCTGTGTTTTCCTCTATTATTTATAGACAAATTGGAAACAAATGGTCTTCTCTTTTTCAAAAACAAAAAGGCACAATGAAATGGAAACAGCTGTCAGAATGTGCTTTTCCTCCCCTAGTCATCCACAATGCAAAGTAAATCAGAGATTATTTCCTTTTAATCTGAAGTACATTGCCATTTAATGGTGGTTTCAGTGACAATTCAAGTGGAAACTGAAGGGAAAAGTGTCAAGACTCTTGCAATGGGATGTAAAGGGTTGCCTGCTTAAAAATAAGTCCCAGCTGAATGCCTTCCACAAAATGAAGAGGGAATTCAATTTTTTTTTTTCTCTCTCTCTCTCATTTTTTATTCCCTCCCCTCTCACCCTCCTGCCTTTTCTGCAGCTAGGGCTAGCTTCTGGTTAGCTAGAATTGCTGCTTTGGATTTTGGACCAGAGCATGCAGCCCAAGATAATTCAAGCCAAAAGAATATTGTTGGCCAACTCTTGATCAAGGTGATTTTACTTCCGTCCTTCTCCCCTTTGTCTACACCTCTCTCAGCAGGAAAGGATCCTAGTACCTACTGACAGTGCCCTGGCTCCTCTCACTTCTGCTTCCTTCCCTGACACACCCTGATTAAGCTAATGAGCCTGCTCTGATGAAGGAAGCCTGCTGCAAGATGAGACACAGTGTCAGTGCTTGTGTGTCACCTTGCTGAAGCACAACACTGCTCTGCTGGTTTTGCTCTATTTTTCTCTATGGAAAAAACTGGTTGCAAGAGAGTTCAAAGCCCCTTTCTTGGCAATCTCTACAGCATTGTATGCTTACAGGGGCATGGAGAAGATTCCTTGGTCATTATAAAACAAAAGTATCAATCCCTTAGGTCTGTATATATCTGGGGCCAGATTCATGCCTGCACATGTTGGTTGGAGTGTGGTGGCAATTTTTTTGTTCCTTCACATCACACATTTAACATGGACTGTGGCTAAGAGGTGGGGACCAATGATGGTGAGGAAATACTAAGTCTGTTTTCTACCTCTTTTTCCTTTCTGGTAAGCATGACCATGGCCCATCAGTCAGGTGTTGGTCTCATCTCCCTCATGCATGAAGAGGGATGCTTTGTTTTTACATTGCTTCTTATGCTGGAGCACTTCAGCTGGGAGAAGACAGAAGGCTGACAGCAGTCATACAGGATTCCCAAGGCAGTCAGACAATTATCTGGTATCCACTCACGCCCCTGTTGAAGGTATGCAACTATAGCAGGAGCCTGGCAGTACTGCCAAGATGCTGGGTTCAGGCACACGTTTCAGCCATGCCCTCAGCTCCTGCTGAAGTGGTGGCTAGGCACCTACTTCCTTTTATCACATCCTGCATTCCCTCACCAGTCCTTTGTTTTGTGCAAGGGGAACATTTGGTTGAGCTGGCCAGAATGCAGCCACAGCAGAGACAGTGTAGGACAGGGTGTGGAGATGTTGATCCCTGAGAATGCTGCAGCCTTATTTTTCCATCTCTGGTTAGACATAACCTATGTGATGCATGCCTTGGTCTCCCTTAGTGGCTGTGAAGAGGGTGTACAAGTGGAAGACAAACAATAGCAAAGGGAGTACTGTCCTGCAGATTGATGTGGACAGCCTAAGGAGTCGATCCCGTTCAAAGAAAATGTGCCCTTGTATGCTCAAATGAGAAATTATCCACCTAGGAGCAAAATATCAAGTTTTTTATTCCTGAGCAGGACCTATATCCCATAACACAGATCTGGGAAAGGATTTGGAGCTCAGAGGAGACTAACGTGTTAATGTAATCCTTGAAGTATGAACAACACAGCGGTTAGACCAGCCCTAGATTACAGCACACCTTCTGCCTCTCTCTGCTTTTAAGACAACATTAAAAGACTGAAGAGTGCAGAAACCTTGAGAACTAGCTGAAAGGCTTGAGTTTTGCATGGATCAAGAATTCAGTCTATTTAGCTTATCACAAAAAGAGGCTGAGTGACTTGATTACAGTGCTTAAGCACCTTTGTGGAGAGGAAATACGTACTAAAGGGCTCTGTAATTTAGCTGGATGAGTCACAAGACTGAACTTGAAACCAGAAAGCTCAAAGCATTAGGCATGTGTCTTTAGCAGTGAGGTTTAATAACCCCTATAATAAACTACCAAAGTGATAAATTCCCCAGCTCTTGATTTATTCAGGTCAGGGCTGCAAGCCTACTTGAAAATGATGCTTAAACCAAACACAAGCTACTGGGCTGAGCAGAGAGGTAACTGTGATTGCATGGCCTCTTGCACAGACTGCAGGATCTTAGGTGATGCAATAGTTCCACTTAGCTTTAAACTTCATGAGGTTATGAAATAGATTGGCTTGCTGGGGTCATATGTTCCAACAACAGATAGCAGCTTGAACCTGCTCAGTAGATCACCTTGCACACAGAGCAACTCCATAGAGCAAACTGAGGAACAACTGCACAGCAATGGCAAGGGTTATACAACTCCTTGCTGTATCACAAGACTACTGTAATTCTTCCGGGATTAGGTCCTGTTGGAAAAGATCCAGTGAGAGCTTTTATTTCTATCCTGACTTCAAACTCAGACACTCAAACTTCTATTAGCAAACAAAGTCATCATTTGTTTGTATGCACACACAGAAAAGGAAGCTGCTAGGTTTTGTACACGTTTCATGCAATAAACATACATATGCATTAGCATACGTAGCAAATCTCTTGGTGCCAGATGAAATAATTTGAGTTACTAGAGCACCTATTTGCCTCCAGACAACCTTCTGTGAGCCTTCTAAGAACAGCAACTCTATGTAAGTTAGTAAAAGGTAGAAGAATAGCGTTTACAACAGGAGAGGCAAGAAATCAAGATGATGAATGAATGCTTTGATAGTGTAGAATGTTGTTAAATTTCTGAAAGCTGAAAACGTGGGTGACAGGAAAAAAATCACTCTATAACCTTTGATTTTCTTTCTTTTTTTTTTTTTTAATTAAAGGGTGTGTTGCTTGCAAGATATTTCTATTTCTGGCTTACAGAGGCTTCAGAGAGAGATGGCTGATTTGATTATGGTTTGTGTGCTTCATGGCCTCCCCCAGTTACCATGCATTCTGCTTCTCAAGTGTCCAGTTTTTCATCCTATGTCCCAAGTAGCACTGTGCACCAACCACACTGCTGCCACAGCAGTCCAGTAGCTATATGCAGGTGGATGACTGTAGGAAGAACTCTGCCTAGATTGTTAATTCTTTTTGTTAAAAAAAAGAAAAAAAAAGTTATTTTAGGTGGCTATTGACTTTTTGACCACTTCTTTTTCAGTAACCAAGAATCTGCAGCTCTCAATGAATCTAATATTAAAGCTCTCTCAGGGGCATCCCTCAGTGGCATCTGTTCAGCACCATTTTCAGAGTGAAGAGTGGTGGTATGGTCTCCTGGCTCTTCCTCCTTTTCATACAGTGTGGAACAGAACACACATTAGCCCAAAAGCACACTCTCCAGCCTCTAAATAATAGTTACTCATATATGATAACATATGACATAATATTTTAGAGAAAGAGGAACTGTGAATAAGACTGATGAAATACATTCAAATTAATTAATGCTTTGCAATTAGTATATGTAATCATAGGTGCAAGGTACTGCAAAACTGTTGCTTGAAGAACATTCACTGTACTCTTGAAACACTGTTCTGGGTGAGTGTTAGAAACAAGCTTCTGGACAAAAGAAACCGTTGTTCTGGTGATAATATATGACATCAAAATTAGCATTCAGGCTTTTCAAATCCTGGAGCATGCATGGGCCTGGATATGTTTTTATGAGGTTTTTACCTACTTATTTTGGTATACATGTGTTTGCATCTGTGTTCTTTTGGTTGCATAGGCACATATTTCAATTTTTATTACCTGCTAAAATGATTAAGTGAAAAAGAAGTTTGAAATCTTTGCGTGGGGCCAAAAATCTCTGTAATTGTCCAGAAGAAAGATTCCTCTTTAATGGGATTAGGTAAATCCTTTTCACCTTTTTTTTTTTTTTTTTTTTTTTTTGCATTCTCTCTTCTTAAACATCACTGTTATTTTTCAGACATCTTTTTACAGGACATTGTACAAACCTGAAAATATTGTGTTAGGAACTTGTATCTCTTAACCAGAGGAGCTTTGCCACCCCTCCTGTTTTGTTTTTGAATCTTGCCAGTGAAAACACACAGTTAATGGTGATGACTGAAGAAAAATATCCATTAGAGCAGTGCTACTGTGTGGTATACACTCTGCAGCCATTACTTTCAGAAATCACTTAGTTTAGGGCACTTCCCTCTGACTTTTCTCTCAAACACACCCTATTAACAATGCACTTTGTCTCAGACTGTATTGCAGCTGATGATAAACAGATGGATCTTGGTCACTGAATGAATATGAGAAAGCTGTTTGAGCATGGTATGGTTCGTGTTCCCATCCAGCTGCCTCAGGCTTCTGTCCTCTTGAAATCCTGCTGAACAGTGAAGGCTTCTAATTAGGTTTGAGGGTGAGGGTCTCTTTCTGGCCATATATCACTTTCTTAGGCTAGGCTTCCACAGAAGTTTCAAGAAGAAAAATGCATAATGCTGCCAAACCAGCATCTTCTTCAGAATGACCTGAAAAAATGGGCTTTGTGTGGCTCTTCAGGGGAGCAGGAAAAAGAGAGAAGAAAGATGGTGCAAACTGCTGACATCACCCACAAAACAGCTTCTGGTGTGCTGATCAGATGGAAATGATGTTGTGAGTCACTGGGGACATTAATACAACAAACTGCATCACATTGTGGCAGTGTGTGACATTGGTGCACCATTAAGTGATGATCTCCGGATGTTTGAATTGTGCTTTGATTCTGCAGAAAGCCTTGGGTCAGAAGGGACCTTAAAGGCCGCTTAGTCCCCTTTCCCTCCTGCCTCACCTCTCAGTGTGGAGACAGTGGGTAGCCAGCTGCTGAGGAAGAGGTCGATGGTTATGGCCAAGATGCTATCTGCATCTCCATGGCAGCTGCCTGTTGTCTCGGTGCGTTCCCCTCTCTTCACCCAGAGTCTGCCCATGTCCAGGCTGCAGGCAAGGCAAGGGGTGGGAAATGGCCATCGAGGCCTCTTCCTACCTGTGAGGTCCTGCTCTGCCTGAGGGACCCCAGATAGGTCCAGATGGTGCTGAATCCCTTTGTTTAAAATGCATGGAAATAGGCTTCTCTCAGCAGCCTGCTCCCCTGGGACTGGACTGGAAGGCAATTTGGTGCTGTCATGAGTCATGACAAGCCCTGGTACTTGGTTGCAGCTTTGTCTGTTGTGCCACTGAGGCACAGGTGCTGATCATGTTCTGTGGAGGTGGCTGAAAGCCAGAGAGGGTTGTTGTGACATGGAGAGTCTCTCTGGCTGGAACTGGGGGAAGGCTGGCAGCCCAGGCCTTGCCTGTATGTTTTCAGTTGGGTGTTATGACTGAGGGCTTGCTCATTGGTGCATTGTGGCAAGTTATGAAGGTTTGATTCCACAGAACCATAGAATGGTTTGGGTTGGAAGGGATGTGCCTTGCAGTGAAGGAGTGGGGAGAAACCAGCCAGGGCTGCTGGAGTGTTTCTTAAGCTCCCAGTCACTCTGCTGCAGATTCAGGTCGTTTCCGCTTCCAGCTGTGCTGATAAACCCTCGCCTCCCCGACAGCAAATAAACCCTGTGATTCCCCAAACGCTGGGACACATCCTGCAATTCAGCCTGAAATGGGGTCAGTCAACTGTCAGAAAGTGACCCATTTTCCCAGCTGCTGCTGTGCTTTTAGCCATGAGGCAGCCTGGGCTGGAGCTGTGTCTCTCCCCTTAGAAGTGCTGATGTGTGAAGAGAAAATAGGACTTTTAGTGAAGCTCTGTGAAGCAGGAGAATCTTGTATCTTGGACTTTCAAAATTAAAAGACAAGGGAGGTAGATGATGAAATGCCACTGTAAAATCCCAGGATAGTTCTGGAATAAACCTGTGCTTTTCTGATGTTTTTGCTCACTGCAGAGACCGTTACAGTTTAGATAACTTCAGGTTTGGAGGGCTATTTTTCAAGTAACCAAGACTGATTCTAGGGGAGGGATGGGGGTGAGCAGATATTTAAAATGAGCATCTCACAATGTTCATGAAAATGAGCTGTTTGGTCTGTTTTAGCTTTGTCTTACCTGGATTGTAGATTTGCTAGAGACTTGGCTATGTTTGTGCATTAAAGACTCGCATCTCAACAACATGTGTCAATGCAGCACATAGGAAAGTGGACCTGTTGTTTCCACATAGCTTTCCCCCCTTTCTTTTCTATGTCCTATTGCTCTCTCAAACCCCAGATGGTCATTTTTGTCTTCAGTGTCTTCTGAGCTTGTTTTGGAAAACCTTAAATGATGTTTCTCACCTTGAGGGTAGTATCATTTTAATAAGTGTGTTGAGACTGAACATTTTTCAAAGACAGTCTAAATTCATCATATATTTCTACTGAACCAGGAGAAATAATTGTAAAGGACTTCCTGGTATGGATTTTGTGCATGAGTTACAATTTGTGTTCTGTTAATTTTTTCATTTCAGTCGCCCGCTTTTCAAATGCTATGTTCATAATTTTTTTTAAAGGTTTGACATATAGCTGTTGCTATTTAATCTTTCCCCTTACTAATGGAGAGTATTAATATCTCTCTGTAGAAAAAATATATAAAAATTTAATCTGTATCTCCCAATTTGTTCTTCTTTCTCACGGAACAGTTATTTCATATTACACTCTTGTGTGTTGTAGTAATCTCAATAGCTCCATTTTACCTTGGGGGTGAAAAAAATCACCTGTACATCTGTCCCCACTCTCAGAATAATAAAACCTTTATGCTCCAGTGAATATTTATCTCCAAGTGTTGACACCAAACTCCTCAGATGGGGCTGCACAGAGAGTTTAAAAGTGGAATGCCCTGTGGCAGTTAATCATAGCTAATGTTGAGCTCAGGAGGAAGAGGAAATGATTTTTATGACTGTAAGTGGAAAAAGGACAAATAAACAGGCCTGGGAAGAGGAGCTGTCATGTGCAGGAGAGCCTAAGGCTTTTGGTGTGGTTGCAGGAAATAGGCTGCATGCATCATGAGGGGCTCCCACAAATGCACTTGGGGCTTTCAGAAATGTATTTAGGTCACCGACACTTTGAAAGCTTTATACATTTTGAGCCTAGGGGCTGTAACAAAGGCATGTAAACTCAGAGTGAAGGCTAGCATCCATCCGTGGCTGGTCTTATTGTATCCACAGGAATTTCAGATCAATGAAGGATGTTAGCAATTATGTGCTGAAATAACTAAGTACAATGGGATGAGGTAAGGAAAGTCCTTCAGCCTTGAATTTGAATTTCTTTCGGTTTCTGTCAGTTTATGCCAACACTCCTTGCAATGCTTAGCGTGTCTCTGGGGCTGTCTTATATTGTTCAGTGCAGGAAATGTGGGAGACGCAAGTCCAGCAGGAAACAGCTAAGCTGCACGTGTGGATGTGATCTTTTCCCTGGTGCAAGCCACTCGCTACATGGGGCAGTTTCACTGCTGGGCTTCTGAAGGTATTTTATGGATGTGATACTGATTTTTCCCTGTTGGCACTAAATCCTTTATAGCAGGTATTGTCCTGGATTTTAAGGTTGAGAAGAAGCAACCACTAGGTTGCTTGACTTCCTGTGAAACTCCGGTCCCCAATGTGCCGTGAAGAAAGTCCTGTCTGCCGCCTCCTGCTCTGCTTGTTCCCTGTGGTTCTTTCCACTGGTAGTTTCTAAAGGGCCAAACGCAGGGCTGTAAGCTTGACCCCCGTATCCAGGCCACTGGGCAGACTGCAGTGAGGAGAAGGAATTCCTTTGAAGTTGTGGAGCTGCTCCTCAGAAGCTGACTTGAGCTCAGTGGTGGATGCAGCTTCCTGGGGTCCTCATGCTGCCTTCCTGAAAGGGATCTGATTCCCATTTCTCCCTGCAGCACAACCACATTGGTTCCACTATAGTGCAGCCGCCTTCTCCCATTGCAAAACAGTGGGCTGAGCCTGGCCCTAAACTATCTCAGAATGACAGACACTCACAGAAAACCCCATTACAAACTTCCTTTCTTAAAAGCCAAAACACACACTAGGAGAGCCTAGAGTCTATGACTTCCAGTTAGGACAATTAATCAAAACATTTGCCATGTATTGTGTGAGCTCCTTCACAGTTTGTGCATTTATCTTTTAAACATCTGCTGAACAGCATGGCTTGGATAGGTTTCTGTTACTACTCTTGAGTCTTCATTGGCTCTTAAGAATGAGTGAAGAGGAGCCAGACAACATAAAGGGCAGACAATCAAAGCTTTTGACTCTTAGATCCTTGCAGATGGGCCTTCTGATGAAATGACTAACAACTGTTGCCAGATCAGCAAGTAGCAACCACAAGGCACCTGTATTTATTTAACTTTCATTTTGTCAGATAACTTGTCTTTATGCTCTTGCAGTTTTAACTATGGAATATAAGTCAAGAGGCTTCCTTCTGATCTCCCTAGCACAAGTGCAAAATGAGTCACTTGAGATTGGTTGTCGATAAGAGTTCTTCTACTGTAAAAGCAGTATAGGCAAAGGCAGGATCAGGCCAAGGTGTGGGTGATGAGTCCAGCATCTAATTTGTTGGAAACATCTTTCCTGTCAGCCTCCAGGGTGAAGTCTTCTAAGGGCACATACTAGAGGGAAGACAGGTTTTTAGCAGCAGCCTGTGGTGATTGTTAAGTAAGTAAATATCAATGACCTCACTCCCCTTTTCTGAGTGGCCATGCATCTTGTGAATTCGACTGTGAAAAAGGAAAGTTGGGCTATCTGCAGGGCCCTCTAGCCACTTCAGTCTGCCCTGGGTGAGACTCTAGGTGAGGGGCAGCCAGCTTTCCTGACCTCGCAAGCAGCCTGCCAAAGCTGAGATGTTGCCAGATGCCTCAGGCTACAAACCACACACCTCAGAGCCCTCCTTCCAGGAATGGCTTGCAGGTGGTGTGCCAGCAGCTCCCCAGGACTTTCATTGCTCCAGCCATTATGGAAAGGAACAAAGCTGTGTGTCCCAGGATGACCTAGTGGCGTTGGCTTAAGTAGCTCCTGCAGTCTTGCCGCCTTTCACGGGCACAGACTCTGATTGCCTGGTCACCCCTGTGCCAATCTAGCCCTGCTGCCAGATGCCTCAGTGCAGCCATGGCACACAAAGTGCACTGCTTGCTCATGGGCCACGTGAGGCTTGCCTTATTCTAGCCCATTTCCTTGCCTTCCTTGAAGGCAAATATCGAAAATGTGCAATGCTGAATATTGGCTTCTGTCAAAGCAAGTCAGCACATGCTTTGTGGCTCTGAATGCTGCTGGTTTCAGGTGCAGGACAGGGGTTGGAGGTGGGTGCTTGACTGTTCCTGGAAAGCAGTCAGCTTCTCTGTTCCTGGAGTCAGGTATCTGAACAATGGCAAATGCCAAATCTGCAGTTATTCCTGTATCATTCTCTGGTTTCCAGCTGATGCTTTACCTGTGTGCTTTTGGTCACTGGTGCCTTTTGTTCACCAAATAACGTCCTGCTCATACATGTGATATGGCTTGTTGACACAGGATAAAAGAGCAAAGTGAACCTGCTCAAGTGTTAGAAGCAATGCTGCTACGCTGCTGGGAGACTTGGCCCTTGGCTTTTAGCAACCCATGTAGCTGTGCCTGTAGCTTCATGATTTAGGGGTATGCTTTTGTGTCTAAATGAGCAAATGTATTCTCTTTCTGATAGTGGGAATTAATTAGAACATAGCATTCTGCTGAATTTGATCTTCTTTCTTTGCTTTGTATGTCCTGCAACAAGATCTGGTAGTTTAAAAAGGCTTTTATGTGACTTTTGCTGAGAGTCTTTGGTCGCTTTTATCTAGCTTTCTTTTGTGTCCACATATGACCAAGAGGAGACATAGCTGATTTAAGGGTTTCAAGGTGCTGAAATGAGATCAGATTGGTTAAGGGCATGTGTGGTAGTAAGCAAAGCACTTGAAAGCTACCCAGCTACCTCTTCCCCTGAGAATTGTCCTTACAGAGGGACTTGAAACTCAGATTGATCCCAAGTTATCAGTATTAGAATTATTTAAATATTTAGCTCTGCCTTATCGTTCACTTTAGGCTATAGAGTATGATCTATCTTCAGGCAGAACTCTGCTGAAAGAAGTGAAACTGAGGAAAGCAAAGGGATGCTGTAGCATGTGGTTTATCACCCAAGCAAGAGTGGTTCTGTCTTTCCCCAATTCCCCAGCTAAGGTATTGGCTTCTCTGTGGCTTCTGTTCCTGGATTCATCTCCTTGAGTGGTTATCTTGGATCTGAATTTAGCCAGATGGAAGAGCTCATTGTCCAGAATTGTGATTCTGGAATGAAAACACTGGTTTTACTCACAGGTTAAAACTAGTTGGCTGCAAGTTTCCTGGACTTTGTGAATCTTAAAAATCAAATTTACTTTTGCACTAACATGACATCTTAAAGTGAGATTTCCTTGTTTGTTTTTAAGATAATGGGGAAATCAGGAGCAGGATTTTATTTCACCAAGAAAATGTGGTGAGGCCACTTTTGGTTAGATTTTACTAAAACAAGCAAACAAACAAACTGGCCACGCTCATTAATTGTAGATCAATGAACAGTTTCAGTCAGGAATATATACACTTTTTTTCCCTCTTGCAAAACAAAATGTCTGTTTGCTTCTGTGCAAAGACTTTGCCAATATCAATGTTATCACACAGCTTTTTCTAGAAATTATCATTGGCAGCAAGTTACATAAAGGTGTACCAGCCTGGCCAGTAATCCCAGACAGACTTTCAGTCCCAGGAAACGTTAGGGAAAAACATCAGCATAGGACCTAGGGGCTGAAATTGTGACTATTGCGTAGATACTTGGTTTCTTTTTAGGAAGTACAGTTCAGACTTGCTGCTTCTGGAAGTAACCATTCTGTAAGTTATGATGTAGGATTGAATGAGGCATCTTTCACTGTCCTGTTCTTCGCTCATGATGCTTGAATTAGTGATACTGATCAAGAGTCAGAAGTGGATGTACAAATTCAAGACTTTGCATGGTTCTGGATGCACTCTTGTGCAGATCAGCAAAAAACAGGGGAAGGGCTGTGTTTGGGAGGGTAAGGCTGCTGCAGAAAGCCTTTTTCAGTGGTGGCTCATGTGAAAGTTTCTAACGTTCTATGAAGAGCTGATTTGTCCAGCTCTACAGAAAAAAGATGCAACTTGTTTATCACAGAGAACACACAAAGGAGCCTGACAAAGTTTGTTTATTTATGTATTTTCCCTGTGTGGTTCCTGTACTTGTCAAAAGGATTTTATGAGATGGAGAATGAGGAGGACACATGGTTTCCTTAGCTGTGACTGAGAGGAGATGGATTTGTAAGACAGCTCTGTCAGTGTGTTTCTTGCCGTAGAGGCTCATTTGGGAAATCCTGTTGTGTGTGTTTGAGCGTGGCAATCACCCTGATGCTCTTCCTCCCTGCAAACTACAATAACCCCTGCTGGGCTCAGAGCACGTATTACCCCATTTATAGCAAAGGTGTTGAAATCCTTTCTGCAGCAGTGTCTCTAACCCGGCAGTGAGGGCTGTGTTTGCTGACTCAGCAGCGTTGCTGGTTCACTGGCAGCACTGCGCACAGCTTGCACGTACTGTGCTTAAAGCTACTGCAGGGCTCGCTGCTTGTCGCTTGGGGGACAGGGAAAGGGCACAGGAAAGGAGAGCTGTGCATGAACAATGTAAGCCTCAGGAGCAGGATTCCCATTTACCTTCAGTGCTGCTGAAATGCTGTGCTGCAGCTTGGTGGTTCCCTCAGAGTAAGGTGCCTTGCTGATGGTTACATGACAGCATCTTCACTTTGGCATCAGAGAGTTCTGCCTCAGATGCCCGCTAACAAAATAATTTGCTGCACATGCCTCCACTTTCCATCCCATGGGCAGCTGCTGGTTTTACAAAATGTTTGCTGTTTGTCAAGCTGCTCTCCCTGCCTGCAAATATTTTTGCTTGCTCAAATTTTTTTGGCTCATACCTCAAGGACTTGTTACTAGGTAACAGAGTTCCATTTGCCAATTGCCCACTATTTCCTTCTCACCGTATTACAGGCCTGATTATTAACATTTAGTTCAGAGAAATTGCTGTCATTATGTGAAGTAACTTCCTTTAGAGGTTACTCATTAACCTTAGGTATTTCACTGTGCGATTATAATTGCCAAATGCCATAGGCATGGAAAACCTTTGAACTCCTCAAGGTATTAGTGTATGGGAGAAATGGTATCAGCTGTGATTTTTATATATTCTCCACATCCCCTACCAACCCCACATATATTTTTCCTCTTGACTATGTTCTTCTATTCCTCTTGGTGTGCTCAGCTGCTGGAGAAGAGAATGTTTCCTTCTGGAAAGGAATCCTGTTCCCCTCTACAGAGCTGAGCTTAAATCCTAGCAAACTCAGTGGTACTACAGTGCTCATTTATCTGCTTACCAGTGCGACCAAGAACAGATTTGATCTCTCTATCTTGCATGAAAAATGAATTAATTGGGAAGCCAGCAGTCTCGTGTGGCATGGTCCACCCTGTTACCATATACAGTTTTCCAGCATTTAGGATGGATCTTCTGTATTTGCTTTAGGGAGACTTTCAGTCAAGTCTATTGCTATATAGTATGTCCAAGGAATAGAAATTTCCAGATGAAACCACCATTCTCCTTCCCCTCCTTTCTTCCATTGTCTATACAAACAGAATCAGCTGTGCACTGAAGTGTTTGTCTCGGGGCAGTATGTGTCCTCTGGAAAAATCTTACTAAACATATTTGTCTTTCTCCCCTAACCCACTCCTTCTTAGAAGTCCATTGGTATTCCTGGTAACTTGATTCCTCTGACAGGGTAGAGCAAAGCTGCTGTGGTATAAGCCTGTGCTGCCATATGACTTCAGTAAGGAAATATATATCATATTCAGGAAATTAGGGATAAGTGAGAGATGTACATGGAGCTTAAACAGAACTAAAAAGCCCCAGAAAAAGTACACAGGCAACAGGCATGCTGGTACATGGAGTCAGGACTAGTTTTGATGGCAGGAAACAAAATGATGTGGTGGGCAAGGAAAGCTTAGTTTGAATCTTCTAAAATGCAGCAGTAGAATAACTAGCCCTATGAATAAAAAGGGGGTAAAGCTAAGGTGGTATTCACAAGTGATTCTTCCAGGTCTGAGCTGGGCAGTAGGGAGAGTACAAGAAGATGATCATGATAGAGTAACTTCCATCGAGCTTTTGATTTAATGTTGCTTACCCACCCTGGGCTCACCTCTTAATCTCAGCATGAATTAGCTTTGTTTTAAGAGGAAAAAGGTCTATGTGGGGGAAAGCCATCCAGATGAGTAACGTGCTTGCATGCTGCACACAGTACAATCAATGTGATGAAAGCACCAAGTCCTGATATCATTAATAATGAAAAATGTCTAATACCACAGTTTCTGATAGTGGCCTAACTCTAAGTTTTTTCATTTTCCATAGCAATTTGTTTCTTCTTTCATCCTCCAGAACAAATCCTGCTCCTGGTATCAGTGGATTTTCTCATTTGATGATGCAGCAGCTGTAACTTCTCAATTACTGTGTGTTGCAATGAGGTAAGCAATAGAATTTATGTTGATATATAATGTAATTCCCTGGGATAAATTCAGTGATCCATGAAGTCCAAGAGGTGCAGAAGGTGGGTAATACTTTAAAACATTTTTTAGTAAAACTATGCTTCACTGGGTTTCTCTTTACTCCTCCTGCTTAATCTGCTCACCTGCAGCTCCAGGTCTGATTCATGAGATGCATAGCTCAGCACTGTAGGACCAGCTCAGTTTTCAGTTTGTGTTTTATGGGTTTATTGTCAATAAATCCACGTCACTTAATGCAAACTAGCAGTATAGTTTAAAAACAAGCAAACCCAAGCAGTGTTAACTACTTAGAGCCCTTCTGGAATACAGCACAATTTGTTGTGCAATGTGAAAATTATTAGCGAAGCTTTATGCATGAGACAGCACTCAGTGAATTTAAAAGCCTCTTAGGTGCCATGAGCACATACTGTATCAGAGAGTTTGGATTGCACACAGGTATAAAAGCATGCTCCAAGTTGTAGTTCCTCATTGTACTTGAAGCAAATATATGCAGAAGAACCAGGGCAACCGAGCTGTAGCAGGGCTGACACCTGAGACAAGGCATGTTACTGCCAGCTGTGGCATGTTTCTTACATTCTGGGAGACCAGTGAGTGCCTCAAACCAGTTATTTATTTATTTATGAACTGTATAAACTTTTCTGTCCTCTACTGTGCAGGCACTGCAAAATATTTAGCCTTATTTTGATATATGACATTGTTTTGTTAGAGCTGGTGTCGTGGAATAACGTTCAGTGTCATAGATCAGGGATCTCAAGTTGTTGTTTTTTTTTTTCTACAGAAATGTGTGTGATAGTTCAAATTACACTTTTTTTCCCCCCTCCTCCCTTGTGTTGAGTTTGCAAGTGCAGAAGAAACAGATTTATTTTCAGACAAAAATTTGACTACATGGTAATACAGAGTGAAGTGTTTTCTCCCTGATGTCGTGGCAAATTTGATGTTCAACAATGAGTGTTAGGTTTCCTGTTCAATGGGGTAAATCTCTCTTGCAGAAACCTGAACTGTAACTCTGCTTAGGGGGGAAAAAAAATAAACAACAAAACAGAGAGGTTTTGAGTGCAGCATAAATGGTGCTGTCCTTGTGACATACAATAACAGGTTGATGTTGTCATAAACACTCTTTATTTTCATAAAGTCTGTATCTATGCCTTTGCAAGTCTGACTGGAAGCAGGATTTATTGATCTGGAAGCTCTATAGGAATATCTGTGAGATATCTTGTATCATTTTCTCATACAAGTTGCTTTGAAAATGAAATGCATGCCAATACCAATCTTATGTGATGGACACAACATTGACTGGCCACCAGGAAGGTTATATTTAAACTTACCAGAAAAAAATTGGTATAATATTTAGGCTTTTTCTTTTTCCCATTTTCATCAATAAGGGTAAAATAGAACCTGTGCTCAGCAGCTAGAAACTCTTGCTTACTCAGTGGGGGGAGTGATTAAACGTGAGTTCAGGATGATCATGGGAAGGACTATGTGTAGATATACTTAGGGCAGAAGTTGGTATCAATTATTAGGGTGAATAAAAAGGCTAAGATTGATGTGTAAATGAGAAACTGAGTATCTGGCAATGCCATGATCCTTCTTATGGTCCTTTTCTTCCCCTATTTTTCCCCTTTAGAATCTCCAAGAGCAAAGAGGGTTAGTTGGTTGGTTTGGTTTTTGCTTTGTTTGTTTGGTTTTTGGTTTTGCTTCTTTATTTTTTCCTTCTTTTTTTTTTTTTTCCTGGATGGAATAGAATAAGGAGAAATCTTGGTTTCATTAAAAAACAAACAAATAAAAAGACCAGAAACTGATTACAACTTATGATATGTAGGGCTAAGAAACATTGTGTGGTATGAGCAATAACATCTGATGACTTGCTGCAGTGTGACTGCAACGTTGGATTTTTTTCCTCTTTGCCTTTTTCTCCTGATACACTCCATGCAAAATCTGGGATCTGTTGTTTATGAATAAATTGTGGTGAGCTGTGTGCCTTTAGAAAGCTGCAAAATACCCTTTCCCCACACCTCCTGCTCTCTATTGCCCAATGTGGAAGCTGTGGCTCTGTGGGGATTTACCATTTCCTCCTAGGATCACCTGTGCTGGGGCTTAAATAAAAGTTTGTTTCTTCAGCTGTCTGACTTTTGACTTTACCTGACTCAGGTTGACCCCTCAGTTTTATAATGAGCTAGTTTATTTGCTTGTGCAAATTGGGTTTTCTTAGAGAGAAATACAACAGACTATAAAGACGCCAATCTTTTGATCATTTCACCTCTAGAACAGGGAAAGCTACAATGCCTTTCTGCACTCTCTGGGTTGTTATTAACATTAAGTTACTGTTCCTGAACACTTTGTAGGTTGGTTTGTTTTTTAGGTGGTGGTGTTGTTTTTGCTTCCTGGTTTGATGTTTTTTTTTTTTTTTTTTTTTTTTTTTAATAGTATGTTGTAAAAATCTGGTGTGTATAAAAATGTTTCTCCTCTCTATGACAGAGGTATTGGTAGGATTTAGAGGCTGTTTCTTTATTTAATTTTTTTAATTCACAGGAAATACAAATCCTTTGCTTAGCAACCAATATGATTGTTTCTAATTCTTCTTTAAATATATCTTTTTGTTATATCTATAGTCATGCATACAGGGCAGCAGGAGGCAGGATGCTGGAAGAAAAGGAGGAGTAAACAGCTGGTGAAAATGGTGCCAGTTTTTCCTCGATGGGCCTCGATCCTCTAATAGAGCCCAACAAAGCCAGGAATGATGTGCCAAAATATCTTTTTAATAAACAACATAGGCAGTAGGAAATAATACTGGTCAGGGCTTGTTTTTCTGGCTCAGAGCCTCATTCCAACCTGTTGCAACCAGCTATTGAACGTCTATGGGGACACCCCCATACAAGAGGCCCCATGGAGGAAAGGAACTTTTACATTTCTGTTTGACTGGGATCCTTGCCAGTGGCTAAGTTCAAAGTGCAGTTTCCAGTAATTTGCAGTTACTACTCTGTGTGTTTGATAGGCCAGGACAGAAGCATGCAACCCGAAGTAATATTTCCTGATTTCTGACATTTCTCAAGACATGAATGGAGGTTGCTGAGGCACTAAAACTTGGAAGGGTTTTCCTGACTCCAACACCTTCGATGCTTTCCTTTTCTCCTCCTGTGCAGCCCCCTTCCTTGCCCCCCCATCTTCTCCCTTAGATCATGCTCCCTGCTGTTGTCAGTTCCGTATTTGGATGACATTTATATTGATTGTTTCCCTGTGCAAACACTGGGCGGCTCTTCTTATGCAACCAGAAAAATCCTATTGATTTACCCAGGGTGAGGGTTATTTAGACTGAGATCCTTCTGTAGTAGTGACAACGCTTTCATATCCCCTCAGAATTGTACTTAACCTCTCCATTTTTGGGGAGGGGGATGCAAATTCCCCCCGCTCTCCCCCCTTCCCCAATTAACCATGGTAAGAGTGAGGTAAGCAAGGGAGAAGCAGAATAACTACTGTTCTCTCTAACATATGCAGTTTTAGGCCATGTGTGTGCCATTGTGGTTATGGAAGAAGCATCCTCTGTAATTAGGATTATATAAGCATTCCTATTGTAATCCTTTGTTTACAGCTTTCCAAAACTTGCCTCTTTTGGGCTGATATTTTCCTGGCTTATTCTCTGCCATGTCACGACTTATTTATTTTCCACGCAGGGGTGTAAATGTGGTAGAGAGTTGAGGAAATGGACCTTTCCTGCTTGTTTGGGGGGGATAAAAAAAAAAGGCACTGGATGATTTTGAAAAGTAGATCCAAAGTCAAAAGACAGTTGCCTGGATGTGATTGTCAAAGAGGGGAAAAGGCTTTTGGTGACCACTATTTTTCTTACTGAATCTGCATTTGTGCAAAAAGTAATGCAAATGTACAGTGCAAAGGCACAGCTGAGGTTGTGAGGGCAGTCTTAAATGCTTAAAATCCTGATTGTCTGTTTTTGCAGCCCCTTTTTGCAGGGACATGGGTGTATTAATACAGCTTCCTACAAAATGAGAGCAATAGGAAACGTGAAGGTGCAGTATTCAGTTCTAACTGTGCCTCTGCAGGAAAGTGAATACTTTCATGAACAAAAGCTAAGTCCTGAAACTGTGTTTGTGCTGATTTTTGCACTGAAGCTTCAATTTCCATCTGAAAGTGTCATCTTGCATCTGTGTTGAAAACCAAATAGAATTCCTTTGACTAGTACGTAGCTAGAGTTTTCCAATAAATAAACAAGCAAATACCTTTTCTTCCAGAGTACACTGACAGGTGTTCACACAAGCCAAGCACTCATGGGGTTTTAATCATTAAACTAAACAGTTCCTTGAAAGCAGAGGCATTTGGAGCTAATTTTGATCTTTGTACTTGTCCTGACCACCTCAGGTCCACCACAGTGTGTCCACTCTGGTGTGACATACATGAGATTGCCTGAACAACAAGCTGAAGGAAACAGTGAGAACATATTTTTGAGCTGAATGCTTCAAATTCTGTACTAGGAATTGCATTATTCATGATTAGTGCCTTTTTTCCGACGTTAGTCAAAAATCCTCCAGGGGAGCAGTGGGAGAAAGCAGTGAGTAGCAAATGATCACAAGATGATCTAGAGTGGCAATTAATTTGCCCATGAGTGTAGTGCATCACTGGCACCAGGGTGTTTGTCATGTGGCAGGCAGCTGTGTTCCACTACCGGATGCTCAAGCCCTCATCTTTAACCAGCTGCAGTGCTCTGGCCTCCCTCTGCTTTGTTTTTTGGCCAGAAGCATATGACTGGAGTGAAAAGGAGAAACCTGCAGCTTGATTTTTTTGTTATTGTTTTTGTTTATTAATTCCCCAAAGGCTGGCTGCACGAATTTGCTAAGCCCACAGTCTCCTGTGGGTAACAAGCCTCTGGCTGTGTTACAAGTACTGGGAACTAATTGAAGAATGTTGGGTTGCATCATGAGCCCAAACAGCAGGTAAACAAAAGTGTGCCACGTTCAGATGAAATAACTGCTCATAAACCTGGAGGATTGCAGCAAACTTTGTGCAGCTGTGTTGTTAAGTAGCTTCCTGGCCCAGAGAAGCATCAAAGATGTTAACAATGAACAGATGAGGTGGATTACTATGCTGACACTACAGCCCAACTCGGTTGAGGAAGATGTCGGTCTCACTAGATCATGTAAGGAGTTTTCACCGTATTCCTTTGTGTCTTCTTTGTTGATGTGTGAAACCAGAATAATATCCAAGAGGCTTTCTTTGGTCTCTATAATATTTGCTTGAATGTGGGTGGTAGAGAGGGAGCTGGCTTTGTGCTTTGAGATTCCATAGAGAAAACAAAATCGTGAAGGAAGGAACGTGTCCTGTTGCTCACTGTAGCAATAAATCTTGAAAATGAATCAATGGTCTGTAAAGTTCAGCACGAGTCTTACTCAAATAGTGAAATTTATGAGAACAGAGCAACTGTCACACTAGATTAGATCAAAGGTTATTGTGACCAAGTATCCTGTCTCCAGCAGAGGCTGGTGAAAGAGGGATTGGGAAAGGGCCTGAGGAAAGTGGGATAGATATATATTTGAAATTATTTTTTTCCTGCTGTATCTTTCCAGCTTCTAACAGAGTCATACAGCAGCTTCCTACTCTGATGTTTACATTCAGGCTGTTGTGCTTGATAGCTGCTGCTGGATGTATTTGTCATTCCTTTCTCTGATCTCCAGTTCCACCTATGTGCTTCTTTCTCTCGACCAGCCCCTGTGGGAACTGAGGCCCATACCGTAACTGTTATGTGAAAAAGCACTTCCTTTTGTTTCTAAATTGCTGCCAGCTTCTTTTATTAGATATGGTAAATTCCCTTTTTTTTACCACATCATTCCATTCATTATTTTCTAGATGCCCGTTCTGTCCTCTCTTAGCCAGCTGCCATGGCCTCATTTATTCGGTTTCTTCTCGTCCAGAAGTAGTTCTCTACTGCTACTTTTTACATTGCCTTTTTTCTCTAATCATTTCTAGTTCTGCTGTGGGCTTTGTGAGGTGCACCATGCAGAGGTGAATGTACCACTGCAGTCAAAGGACCCTAATATGTAACCCTGTAAGGTTGCTTGTATGAGCAAATCCTTGTGGACATGAGCCAAAGGTTGTACTGATTAGCCTGAGAAGACCAGTACTGTCAGGCTTTGTCTGTGTGGTGTCAGAACAAGATAAAGCTGTACAAGTGCTCCTTGTTACCTGCTTTATCATCTCTGTTCTGTGATTGCAGCTGTGATGCTAAAGCTTTGGCTAAACCATACTTCAGGTTCCAGTACCTGAACCAGTGGATGCCAAAAGAAAAAGATAATAGCAGCCATCACAGGGTGATGAAAGTCTGTGACATGCTGGGGGAGGAAGAAGTGAGATATTCTTAACTAGTTCAACAAAAAGCTATTATGCCCTCCCCAAACCCTGCAATATGCAACTTGGTTAGCTATTTTCAGGGTTTCTCATGATCCTTTTTGGTTATTTGCATACATGGAATTTTGCCTGTGAGTGCTGCTATGAATTGCCCTTAAAAAGAGATTTTGTAGTGGAGGATGGGGACGGATGTTTGAGACTCCCCTCAAATCTTGGCTTTGTGGAGCACCAAAAGCCCCATGTGCTTCAGTAACAGCCATTTGCACAAAGCCTTACAATGCAGTAAAAATTCAAGTGGTTCCTTTTGTGGCAAGGTTACAAGTCAATAATTTGAGCTCGGATTGTGTCCCTGGCCACAGAAGAGCGAGCATTACATCTCCACTTCCCCTTGCTGTCCTGGCTTAGTGAATCCAGACCCGTTCCCCGCAGGGAGCCGAGCAGGCGAAAGGAAGGGAGTGTCGTCCTCTTGGGAGCCGTTACAGCATCCGCTCCCCCCAGGAAAGAGGAGGGAGGAATTCCGACAATTCCTTGCCAAGCTATTCCAGGGACAGAGTGCTTACACCCCACCAGCTAGTCAGGGCTGTTCCTGAAAGCTTTATTTTAGCATCTGGACATCAGAAACTTCTTTTTTTTTTTTAAGCCTAGTTTTGTACTGAGGATTACTGTGAATTTAGATCCAAACCATTGCTTGATTTGCACATCCAAAGTAAGCATTGTTAACGAAAGCCAAGTGCCTTATGCATTTTATTCAGCACTAGGAGCAGTTTGACTGCTAATATTTCATGTCCTGAAGGAAGCTGAGCTGTAGTGTTTTATGCTAATTCTGGAATTTTGAGGCACATCCTGCATGGCAAACTGTAATGCCTGTGATTATGCTAGAGGTGATCAGTTTGAGGTCAGTGAGATGAGAGTGCACAAAGATGCTGGACTGAATCCTTATGAAAAGACAAATGTGCACTTTGCTGTGTTTGTTTAATATGGCTCTATTAGTTTTTTGAAGTGCCTTGTCTGTGTATAATGTCTGCCCATATTGCCTTTTACTTTTTTTTCCCAGGTCGGCTACCGTTCAAATAAATCATAGAGTGCAGCAAGAACTTATCCTGCCTCCTCTTGAAGTACACAGGCTTCATGGTTTTGCTGCCTAAGTTGTTTTAAGTCATGGTGTTAGAAGGGTTTAAAGAGAATTCTGCAGTTACCTTGCTCTCCCCTCTTCCCCACATATCTCTCCAAAGTAAGAAAGGAGAATTTGACACACAGGAGAGCACTTATCTTTTTTCTCTCACTGGATCAGACTGGCCTGAGTATCTGCATGAAGGAGTTTTGAGTCTGTCACTTTGTAGGAATCCATGAACACAACTGAGTAGAACCAAGCAGGACTGAACTAGTCTGGAAGCTGAATTGCTTTGTGTGCCACAACAGTGTTCTTCTCCAGCTCTGGTCGAGCATTTTGGCTTTATGCAGCACATTGCTGCACAATCAGAAAAAAAAGCTCATTTTCCCTCACATTGCTTTTGCCCTTTATGCTCTAGATTTTACAAGGAATGTAATTTTGCTGTGTGTTGAACCAAGGGATTCCTAAGTGAAGGAGCAGATTAGTTGTTCCGTGATGGGCATGTTAGTGAAAAGTGCAGAGCAATGGGTGTAGCCCATTTAATAGCTATTAAGCTGTATAGTACATGGGTGTAGCAAAAGCTTCAACTTGCATGGGTGGCTTTTTGGCAAATACAAGGATACAGAAAGAAGTGGAACAATGCTACCAGTGTGTTGGAAGAAGAGGCCCAGATAAGTACTGTTATTAACCAGTAGGGAGAGCAGTTAATGACCAGGTGGAGAGCATCCGTCCCAGGTGCAGAATGAGTATTGCAACAGCACTGCCCTTGGACACTGACTTTCACAGGAGAGGAATTAATAAGAATGGAATATGCAGATAGATGAAAGCTAATTTAGTGGTGCCTGGCTGTAATCCCTTTGTCACAATCTCCTTTATCATCTGCACTCTTATAAGTGTGTGGGCATCAAATTGTAAGTGTGAAAGGATTTTGAATTCTTTCTCATTCATCACCCCTTCTAGGGAAAAAGCAGTGTTTATGACCTTACAAATCTGTAGAGGAGTGAGACAATTTCAGTGTATGTATAATGGGATATATTATTGCTTAAAAAGCAGAAAAAAGGGATGTTGGGAGATTATTTCTTTCATTGTAAACTGGGATTCCATCTGATTAAAACTGGGGGCTTGGGGGGGGGGGGGAACAGGACATGGGACAACTTGATTAGACTCTATCTCTCCCCTCAACACCCTGAGAGAATTAGTTCACACCTGTCTCTAATATTTCTGCTGAAAATTATTTGCAGTAAAATAGTTTTTTAGGGTTGCATTGCCATGGTAGTAGACAGGCTCTGGCTTTTAAGATAGGATGAACAGATCAGGTTGTTGGGTTCCTTACAGATTCAGGAAGATGGGGTGGTGTTTGCTTCATAGTATCTTCTACACACTGAGGAGTGCAAGTTGCCCTTGGTTTGTTCTTTTGGAGATTGTTCTATGGTTCTCAATCAAATATTTGGGAAGCTGAAATGGTTCTCTGGCCTGGAGTTTAGGACACAGCTAACTGGAGGGGGACCCCAGTTCCTTGCTCCAGTGAACAGTTGGAATACAAGTTTCTCACCTCATCTTTCTTTTTTGCCCTGCAGTTTACACTTTTCTTCCCCTCTGTTCAGTCTTTTGGGATACGGGAACTGTATGAATACAGCTGTTGGCTGTGCTGGGGATGTCTGCTTTGCCTTGCTTGCTGCCAAGAAGTCTTTCTAAAAGTTTTCCAGGGCTAGATATCTTATGATCACAGTTGATGTGCTTTTTGGAGCAATGCCTGCAAGTGCAGTAGGAAGAAGAAAAGTTAGCCTAAAAGTCCCATCAGAAGGATAAAGGAGCTGAGAAAAATTGGTGGTTTAGGAGTTAAATTCTGAATTATCTGTTGAGGAAAATCTAGAGACCTGCAGGACTAGGATTAGCTGGGTCAGGGCTTGAAGGCAGTGGTGTTACCAGAAAGAGAGAGAGATATCCAAACCTGTCCTGTCTTTTGGATTTAGCTTTGTATATCAACTCCTAGAAAGATGTAATGTGCTAACCACACAGCTAAGCTCAGAGCATCCCTTTCCTATTTCTCTTGGCAGTCAGTTTGTTTAACTGCAGGTCATGCCAGGAAGGAAAAACTGAAACAAATCAAAGCTCCTCTTCACTTTCTAGTCTGACTTTCTCACCTGATAGATACATTGTGGGGCATCACCGTGGGAACTTTGAGCTCTGTCATGTGCTGTGGGCTGTGATCAAACACAACCTGACTTACCCAGGCTGTGCTGCCTACAGGAAGTCTGAAGCTGTGGTGTGCTGAAAAACAAATGAAAGGAGGGGAAGTACGTAGTTTTTGTTTTGAAGATGGCATTTTTGGAAACTCCACGAGTTTCCATGTCAAAATACCTATGAAGTAGCTGTTTAGTCATAGGAAGAGTTGCCCTTTATTTACCAGGCATCTGTGTGTGAATTAGGAAACATCCTTTAACAGATGTCAGACCTCACAGAGATGAGTAACTCTGTGGAAACAGAGTGCATGTCAGACGTGACTGATTGCTTGATACCCTGTACTCTGTCCTTTGAGTCAGGCTCAAGGAGATGCACCAGCAATATTTCAGGATAAGCCAGGCAGTGTCCACTTGTGTCTTGCATTTCAGTAGAAGATGCAATCTTTTCTTACTGAGAAAGCATTCTCTTGACAAAACCAAACTGAGAGGCGGTTTGCCAGTTGGTGTTAGCTAGTGAGAATTGCTCTGAATCAGGTTAGGACCCTAATCTCTTTATTTTTAGGTTAATGGCAGCTATCTTAAAAATGCATTTTCCAAAATACATAAGCAGTTGTTCATGGACCTGTGCTGTGCAGGGGGGGTGGTGGTTGTTGTTGTTACCTTTCCCTAGTTTCTTACTTCTGTGTGTAGAATATGAAGCTCTTGGTTTCAGCATCTGAGGTGTAAGATAGGAATAGGATCTGTCATACCTGGCTGATGAGGCTAGGAACTGGAATTAAACTCAGTGCCTCTCTTCAGGCCCTATATGTTAACTTTCATTACTTTTCCATGTGATTTCCTTGAAATACTTCATGGGTTTCCCAGATCTGTAATCATGAGTCTCTTATTTCCTGGACAAGTCCCTGAGCAACCTGATCTAACTGGACCTACCTGGAGCTGGGATCTTCAGGGGTCCTTTCCAATGTACATAATGAAAAGCAAAGGGTACTTTTGGGGCTGATGGATGAGGGATAACAGGGCAAGCTGTGGAGCTGAGGAAGTCACAAGCACTCAATTTTACCCAAAGATATGAACCACTCTTGTTTTCCTATATTTCTTGTTTCCACTTCTTGCAATAAATTTAATTACCATTGTGCAGGACTTTTTCACAAGGGCCCCTCCAGGAAATTATCTACGGGGGACTAAAGCTAGAATTTCTACTTGGAAATCTGTGTGATTTCAACCTTTCTTAACATCAGTTCTCATTAAACTGAAGTAACTTCTGTGTCTGCATGCATGTAGTTTGAACGCAGGCAGAAAGTAAATATATGGCATGCCAAATGATGGGTATCTGCAGAGAGCTTTAACATGATGTGACTTCTGTGTGCAGAGAAACATCCTGGAGATGCCAGCAGATAGAAATCAGAGCATAGGTTTTCTTTTTAAGCAGGCAGATGGGCCAGGGTAAATAAAATGCCCAGGAAGCCCCGTTCCCACTGAAGGTACCAACGGACTGAGGAACTGCAGCAGTCCTTGCTGCCTCTTGTGTTTCTGCAGGGATTTCAATCCAGCCAAGGCAGTGAGAACCCTGCATGGTTTGAGAGAAAGAAGGCAGTGAGTGCAGTCCTGTCTGCAGTGAGCTAATTTGATTTGTTCCTTATCTGTCAGAGAGGCTGCAGCCTGCTGAGCAGTTGTGGGGCAGCTTTGTGCCCAATTCTTCCCTGGACTTGCCAGTTGGGAATCAGTCAGCTAATTGTAGAGAGAAAGTGTTTCTTTTGGGCCCCTATTCAAGTCTCCTTTCAGCTCCCTATTAACACAGGTGGCTTATGTTGGGCAGGTCATTTTTGACAGGCAAAAAAGGCTACATAATGCACTTTGAACATGTGCAGGTATGGATAAATGCAGACCAGAGTAGCACCAGTGCTGCAAAAGTTCAGATGGGAGTTTTGCATCAAAAGCCAAAACTTCAGGGCCTTTCACTATTATGCACAGGGATGATTTCAGTGCTCTACAAAAATCAATGTTGCAGACACCTGAAAGGGTGAATTTTTATCAAAATGTGTGCAAGATGAATTCAGCAATTCATGGGTCAAGGATTGCCATTCTGTGTACTTGTGGCTTCAAGCATGTTTGTGCCTAAAGAATAGATATGGTAATAGAAGTATAGATGTGCAAGGAGACCATTCTTCTGAAGTAAATGTGTAGTGTCTTTCACAGCTCACTTGTGGCATAAATATCAAGACGACTACTTTGCCATCACCAAAATACCCAAATTCTACCTCAGGCTTTATTCAAAGCCCTGGTACAAGCACAGCACTTGGAAGTTTTACCTGCAGAAAAGTTTCCTGTTCAGACATTGTCAACAGATGCACGAAGCACAAGAATTACTGTTGACAGGGAACACTTTATTATGGGGCAAAAGATCCTCTTAAGAATGTAAGGTCAGTACTCTGCAAGTGAAGAATTTCTTATGCACATCAACACACAAATGTTTGATGCCTAATCCTTTAATATGATTTTTATGGATTGATTTCAACAGGAATTCGAGGACTAATCTTCAGTAGCTGAATAGCTTTCTAGCTACAAGCTGGCTTCGTTTGAAATCCACGCTCCAAAATAATCTCACTCGGGTTCATATTCTTTTTATTATTATTTTGGTGATTGTTATATGCCCGCAGCCTGTTCTTGTGTCTCATCTTGTAGGTTTTACTGCTCCATGTTGAATAAACTTCAATTGGCTTTCTTGAGTATTTTCTTCAACTAGATGCTGCTGTTTATAGAGAGCTGTATAGAATGGTTTTCAACGTTCTAACACAGATGTCTTCAATGCTTAGTTTATGGCACTGTACTTCGGCTAATTATTGGAAAGTTACAAAAAGCTTTGTGATAAAAGATACTTCTGCTCTCCAAATGCTTTCTTTCAAGTGGTTATTGAATATCCCAGGGCATTTCCTCTGTTAGGTTTCACTCTTTGGCCCAATGCAGACAGCAAAGCTGTGCTAGCTAATTTGAGCTTGTGTGCATGTGTGGTCACGAGGCTGTGGATGCTTACGTATCTGTGTGCTGTAGTGACGTGGAATGGTTTGGGATCAGAAGCACAGTTTGCAGTTATTTTGTGTTAATTGTGTTGGTAAGTTCATGGATAATTTCCAGCAGACATTTCCTTATCCATATGTTTTTAGTGGTAGGAACCAAGCTAACAAATGAAATAAGCTAAGCTTTCAAATTAAAGCATGATAGTTTATGAGGAGGATCTTTCCTCAGATGTTAAGTGAATTTACTGATGTCTGGGAAGGCATAAAAATAAATGGCACCCAATTAATGAAGTGGAATCAAAGCCATTACAGTTTTGTAAACTTTGAAAAAACTGCCTGGGTACAACCTTTCACTGTCACAGATTTGCAGTGAGATGTGCGAATGTAAATCCCCTTCAGGAACCACTCAGTGCAGTTCACTTCAGCCAGTATAGGCAGTCTGAGACTTCAGTATCATTTAGCATGAGATCCCTTGCAGTCTGGTGGAGAGTTTTGCATTAGTTCTTCATTTCACCAAAAGGCACTTCTAAAACTGCAATTCCTAATCAAAAATAGAAAAATTATTGCAACTATTTGTGACCAAGCTACTAAGCCAAGCTAGCTTAGCAGTACCTGAGTAACATCTGAGGTATTGTGTTGTGTGTACAGTGCTTTGTTTTTTATGTTTTCCCTGTGACATGAGCTACACTGATGAGATACCGCAGTTAACACCAAAGAATTTGGTTGTGCAATATCCTGGGACACTGGTGTTGTAGGACAGGCAATAGCAAGACATGGATGACTCTATCATATGTATTAGTCTGAGCTGAAATAGTTTCATTGCCAGAGATTTTGCCAGTCTTGTAAATCTTCTACTGATGTAGACCATAATTTCTGTTATATTTGTGCTAAACAGCCTTCTTGCTTTCAGCTGGACTAGGTGACTTCCTTTGCTTGGCACATTGTAATTGGTTTGAAAATAAACTCTGTCCTTCACAAACTTCTCTGTGAGTCTGTCCTGAATGTCTATAGAGCTCTAGTTTGTTATGTTGCTTAGTCCTCCTCCCCTTCCAAAAATATCCTTTTAGTTGTCTGTCCAAAGCTTTATAATTTGTCTCTACTCCTCTGTCCTGTTAGAATCTTTTTGTCCTGTATCTCAAATTTCTGTGGAACACAGCCCTTCTCTAAACTGTGACATAGTTTGTAGTGAGCCCAGGCAGAAGAGGCATCTGAAAGCTACTAAAACCATCAAGTGCTTTAAACCCAGCTGTTGTCAGAAATAAAGGACACCTTTTGGTTTAAGTGATGGCTAAACTTTTCCAGCTGTTGCAATTGTTAAAGAATTTTAATTTGGAAGGAAATGAAGGCTTTTCACTGCACCATTCCTCCACCTGAGGTACTGCTTTAGTTCACTGCACTCCAGATATTCACTAATCTCTCTGAGCAGAGGAGCTTGCCACAGGTTTATTTTGTTTAGTGTGAGAGTTCTGCCTGATTTGCCTTGTTTAGTGTGATTTGCCTGTTCAAGGACAGTGAACATTTTAGACTCCACCTGTATTATTTGATCTGGGAGCTCATCCCAATTTCTGGGACTAGGTGCATGAGCCAGACATAACCCTGAATCTAGGGTGAGACTCTGGGCTTGAGCTGACTTCCACTTTTCCCTTGTTTCCCCTTAGAGGCAAGCCAGATGAATAGACTGGATATGGGTCTTAACACACTCTAACAGGTCCCAGATCTGGATGGTTTGAAGGCAAAGAGGGAATATCAAGACTGAAAAGCATGCCAGGCTATCACCAGCAGGGATCTGGGCGAGACCTTAGAAGACCTGTTACCTACAAAATACCTAAAGAGATCTCATCTGTTTAATTTCTCAAGTTTCTTGAGTTTGTTTTATTGCAAACCTTCTGGTCATTTTACATCATGTTGCAAAGATTATGCCATGGATTTTCTGTGTTATCCCTGGAAGATGTGGGCTGTTCCCAGGAGAGCAGAGATTTTGAAAGATCTTTTCAGTAGCTCAGAATGAATTGGGGCATATTCACCACTGTCAATCCTGAACATTACCTACCTTTCTGCTAATGCCTGCAGCTTTACTCTAGCTGCTGAGACTGCATTTCTGGCACTGTATTGGCTTGAATACCTGTACCCAAAATAAAAGTGTTGAGTTTGTTGATAGATTTTTCCAGAACATGTTTCTTATGCTGAATTGAATGAAAATGCTACAGTGAATACAACAAACATTACTGTCTGTTTGAAAAGCTGAGCTTTATATAAAAATTACTCCAGGTTATTCTCTTTCTTCCTAATGATGAGTCTGTCTGACGATGTGGGGAACATAGTAAGTGACCTTGTGGGTTTTTTTTGCCCCCCCCCCCCCCCCCCCCCCCCTTTTTGTTTTAACTTCTGGCTTTTAATGTGTGGACAATCAGGCAGAACAGAAAATCAAGAAGCACCAATAAGTATATTCAATGGCTGTGATGCAGATGGCTTGTGAAGTCCATTTCATTCTCACATCCTCCTAGATCTATTTGTCACCCTGTAGATCTGTGCTAAAGCTTTTTTATTCTATAATCTAGGGACAAAAAAATGCCACTGGCAAAGCTTCCAGGTAGTTTGCTTTAGTGGCAGCTGCTGCAATCAGAGGCATTCAGTGCCTTTCCTGCAAGGAAAGGGTTATCTCCCCTCCCCAATGTGAGAGCACACCCTGCACTAGCCTGCAGGCACACAGATAATAACAACATGGAAGGATGGCAGCCTGTGCTCTGGAACGGTTTATGAGGAGGAAGTCCACAATTACATATTTCTGGGCAAACATTAACCAAGACTGAAGCTTAGCTTCGAAGAAAAACAACAGACTGGAACCTCCAGTAATATAGCTGTTATGTGGACTGGAAACAGCAGTCAAAGATTCATGTAGCATTAGAAGCAAAGTAAGAATAGCCTGACAACAAAGGAAAAGCCTTGATAATATTCATATATCCTGCTGTGAGCTTGCAGAAAGCATCTCTTCCCTGACCCAGCCTTCCAGTAATATTGGAAAGAGCAAGGAGATTTTTTTTTTTTCCCCTCCCCTTCTTCTTTATAAGTACACTCTAGCATTGTGAAAACAGACCTAAACCAAAGTAATGGAACTATTGTCTGCTATGCTCATGGCCTAATCCATTTATATGGGTGGTTTCAGAGCTTACCACCAGGCACTGAAGTTTCTCCCTTAAAACCCAAGTTACTTCGGGCATCTCTCAATCACTGCGGTTAGCAGGCTCGAAACAATTGCTATTCTGTGCTGTGGTTTTGTAAAGTAGCAGCAGCCTTATTTTGAGCTTTGTCTGCTAAACTCGGATATGCCCATCCTGTTATAGACTCTGTGTACCTAAAAATGGAATTGTTACACTAAAATTAAGTAGACAGCCAAATGATACATGCTTCCTCTCCTTTGTTTTTTCTGACAGACCACAATTGCTGCAGAGAAGCTGTCCACTCATTACAGCAGGCTCTGGGGAAAAGGAGGAGTGACAGAGCACAGGCCAATGTAGGAGAGGAGTGTTAGTCTGAAGAGACACTTGCTGTGGCAAGCATAATATGTAAATTCCAAAGTTAAGCACTTTGGAGAAAGTCCAAAAGATGAAGATACATACATTACTGCTGCTGGGGGAAGGCAGGGAATCTTGAATGTCTCCATAGAGAGTATTTACTCGGCTTTTTGTTTCCTTTCCTCTTTTTAAAGGGCAAGACAGCTGTGACTGAGGAAACCTTACACTTGGATTAAACCATTGGAATCAGGTTTAACAGTAGAAGTTAGTTTATTCTATTTTTAGCTGAGTTAAAATAGAGTAGATATTTCAGGAGATAAGTTTAGAGTTAGGGCAGATACATACCTACCTCACCTACCTCCTCCTGCTAGTGACCTGGAATCACTAACGTCTGATAGCCCTCAGGAAATCCAAAATGCAGTGAGGTTATTGGCTCAACTGACTTCATGGTGGACAGTTGTTCCTGCTCCAATGCTTGTCTTCAAAATCAGTCCTGATTAACAGTCATGCTGCAACCAATACTCCACAGTGAGACCCAAATGGAAAATGCAGTCTTGAGAACTCTCTTGTGAGGTCCTTTACAAGAAGTATCTTTGAAAAGCAGCAGATCCTGCTTTACCTACTCTGATGATGGATGATTATGTTCTTTGGTCTTGTCTTTTCCCTTCACTCCTCTGCCTAATACTGCACATTTTGTAATGCTAAAGCCCCACTGTCCAGAGTATTTTAGCAGGTTAAGTATTCAGAAGTATTTTAACAAAACACCACATTAATAGTGATTTCTGTCATAGTGTTTCTGCTGTGTTTATGCTTGCCTCTTTAAAACTCAGATTACCACTAGATAAGTACCAGTCATTTTAGGTACATCTAAAGAGATCCCTTTCTGGCATTTCGTAAAGGGAGGGATTCAGATGGAAGAATTTGCCTATGGTGCTGAATATGACTGGGTTTTACTGTAGTAAAGGAACAAAGAATACTGAATCCTCGATAGGTATCCCTCTAAATATTTTAGTCTAAGTAAAATGAAACTTTTTGTTCAAATAGGGAAGATGATTAATAGAAGAATGGGGGGTGACGTAGTTTCACCTCTTGTAAAAGTCTAAGCTTAACAAAAAGTTGCTTTTTTTTGGTCTGTTTTGAGGATGGTCAAATGATGGATAGCTAACAGAAAAGAGCTGCGTAGTTCTTTTGGAATTTAGTTTTACGTTTTATATTTTGTTGCATCTTTCAAATGATGTTCTTGGAGGCTGAACTTGAATGTAGTGTGTTAATGATGTCCTGTATAAGTTTTTGTAGGTGGGTATTATTTCCTGAATGACAGCTAATTTGGTCTGCGTTGAAGCAGGCTGTCTTGTACTTTAGCCTTGAGAAGAAGCAACCTTATCAGCATGTCCATGAACCACCAAAGGATGAGAATCTAAGCAGCATATTTAAGTCAGATGTTTTTTTTGCCAGTTAAAAAAGTTACTCATTGCATTGTCATTCATAATCATCTTCCTGTGTGACAGGATGGGCTCATCAAATCCCAGAGAGATAAAGATGGATTTGTCAGCTCCTAAAGGGCCAGAGTAAGCACCCTTCTGACTAACAGTCTTTGAAGACTGTCAGGAGTGGTGTGAATCTAGAGTTACGTGCTGCTGAGTGGCACATAAAGTATGGATGTGTAAGTGTGGTTAGTGATTTCTCATTCCCTCTGCTTTCTGTACTCCCTGCTCTGTATGTGAGAGCAGGAAGAAGGATTTGGATGGAGAAAATGCAACCTCTTCATCTTTTCCTGACTGAATCAGTTGCTGTCCCTTTCTAGAAGTCATCTTTGGTCTCTAAAGGACTATGAAACCATGAGAATTGTCATTAGTGTCTAAGGTGGACTTTAATGTTCTCCTGCCCACTGGGAACTCTGCCTCGTGGTTTCTCTCCTGTCTTTGCTGACATCAAAGCACAAGATCATGCAGGTCCTTTTCCTGTATAAACTGCCCCTTTAAAAGGGAATGTCTTGAGAAGAATCTCTTTACAAATCTGATGGTCTCATTAGCCTCATCTGACAACATAAGCCAAAATGAAATGCAAAAATTTGACGAGAGCTTCAAAACAGAGAGTGAGAGCGAGTGCCCTGAACTTGGCATCTGATTTGGAAGAGAGCTTTATCGTCTTTATGCTGATAGTCAGGGCTGATAATAAAGGTGAATTAAACAGATCTTCAATGGGTGCAACCTTGGAAATGAAACAAACCACCAAGAATCACCTGAAATCTCAGCAGTGGTGTTGAACATATACCCTATGATACATTGCATTGTTTCAGTGAGTCTCATTTTCACTGTAACACACTGCTCCAGAGTGCAAACCTCTGCAGCACTGGGTGTGAGAGAGAGCCTAGTGTAGGCAGGGCAGTGTTGACAAGTGCCTTGCACCATCTTGCCTCCTTCCTCCACAAATCCATCAGCATCCACACAGGAGCTTGTACTTGGTAAGAACACCGAAAGGAGATGTGATTTGGATTTAATCATTAGCAAATGTCCCTTGACTGTTTCTCAGTTGCCCATCTGAGTTTAATTCCAAGAGAAGGAAACTCTGATGTATTCCTGCCTTCAGGTATAATTACTTCAAGACAGATTGACCGTTTAAGCACACACGACACTGCTTAGCTTTAATTAGAGTAAATTGGCAGAATTTATAGGACCGGTAGTTTTGGGGACTGTCAGATGCATGAAAGTATATTTTGCATATCATTTCCTGCCAAGGCTGAGACCTAGGTACTAGCTGAAAGGCTTGCAATTAGGATGAAAACACTTTGTAAATCTAACCCCATCTCCATTAGAAGTGGGGTGGAACCGGCTGGGGAAAAGGATGGTGCTCTGGGAAGAAAACAACATTTGAAACAGAACATGAAGGAAGAAGTTGCTGCAGACTGTGCTATAACACAGAAGGGTGTTATTGCCAAGTGGAAGTCTTTGTAGGCAGGCACAGCTCTTTGTAAGTGCATAGGCAGAGTTTATAAACCTGAAGTTAATTTTTTGGAAGGTTGTTCTGGTATCTCGCATAACCCCAATGTTGATAATAACAGAGATTAAAAACAAAAAGAGATTTGGCTGGATGTTCTGTCACAACAGGTCCTAGTGCACTGATTCAGAGTGCCTTGGAATAACATTAGCTTTTGCTGTATTCCTTACTGGCTTGACCCTCAGCTGTAGTGCCACCTGCAAGCAACGAGTATTCAGTATGTGAAAGGGTCCCAGATCGCTGATTGAACAGTTAGTAAAGATCAGTACTGCAGCTGAGCCCCTTCTGGAATGAGCACTGAGAGACCATTCCCAGGAAGAACTCTAGGAATTCATGGCTGTTTGTTCTTCTCTCTCTCTTGCCAGCCATTTGTGATAAGAAGCAGTTTTTCTAAAGTTCCAGGCATAAGTGGAGTGGCAGAAGCGAGGGTTCAAGATGGGTAAAGTGTATTTTGTGCAGTAGGAGACTTCTGGTCTTCTTGGCGGTTCAGATGTGCATTTGTTTCTAAGTCCAGCACGAATATTGTTTTCTGTTGCTTTTATTTTTAGTGGGATGCTGGGAATGCAAACCAAATATGAAACATTTAGGGACAGCACTTTGCACCATGACTAATTTCTCTTTGATGAAGCTAATAATCCTCCCTAATACTTTTAGGAGGAAAGTCATAGACTTGCGTTTTTCACTGCATGGCACATCACAAACTAGAAATGTGGTTAATGGCTGCTAATAACTCCTTGAATCCTCCTCTTCGGGGAGTCTTTCCTTAGGAGAGCCGTTATCATTAATCTGGTTAAATCTGGATGTTTTTCCTTTTTTTCTTGTATTGTTTGTTCTGCTTTGAGGTAGTTACAGTTCATTTATGTCTAGTGAAGGAACAAGTGGTATTTGCCTCAGTCGGCTGCAAGGGCTCATGGGTGCCCATTTGCATAGCCCTTGTTACAAAGGCAGACCACATCCTGGCGAGGACAAAGTGCTGTCTGATACACAGCCTGCATACACCAGTGCCTCCCTGGAGGGCAGCCAGGATGTGGGCAGGCTTTGTAAGAAGGCAGTGTTTTAGTCTGCGTGGAAGTCGAAGGAAGGGATAAACCAACTAAAATTAATCTTTCTTTCCATTCTCTGGCCAAGCTTCCACCAGTCAAAATATGCATATGATTCACTACTCTATAAATTATTCCTGTGCTTTTTGTTTGCTGTCATCTAGGAGAAAAGCAGCATCTCATTCACTCAGCTGCATGTCACTTGGAGCAGTGAATGTTTAGAGGGGACTGGAGACCCCAGCTTAGGTAACTTCTTGCAAAGATATTCTCGCTCTGCGTCTATGTGTGAGAATTATCTTTATAACCAGGTGGCTAACACAAATGTTCATCATTTTCCATCTAATGAGTTGAAAAAACCCCCACACAGCAAAAGTGTTGAAACTTCAAGGTCTTACAGAAATAGGTAGGTAAGCATCTGTTGGGCTGTCAGCTGTGTCTGACTTGTATATAATGGAAAACCTGAGCTTGTGGGGAAGAGGGCAAAGCTTTGCTGTTTTAGTACAAATACACATTATTATTATCTGCCAGTTAAGGACAGCAAGATGAATCCCTAAGGCATTCAGTAACTTGTCTGAAGCTATATTGGGTGACAGAGTTGAAGATATTGCCCCAGATTTCCTGATTTCAGGTATATAATAAAATAAATCAGAGAAGCAACTGTCTTTTTTTCTCCCCCCCCCCCCCCCCCCCCCTATTTAAACAACACCATAAAATACAAATTTGGTGGAATGCTGAGTGCAGCTCAGGGTGATTTTTAAAAGGAATGGGACTGCATAGGTTTCTGGGTTTTGGTGGGGTTTTTTTTTTTAAGCCTCACATTACATTTCATAGTCAAGAGGACTATCATGTGGCTGCAGGGTTTTAATAAACCTTTTTGCAGCTAAAATAAAACGTTGAGGTTTGATGGGAAAGCAGATTGAAGTGGAACATTGGTTACATCAGTAAATGTGCCTTATTCTCAGTTGGCAGTGGGGAGTGTGAGTCAGTATGTTTGTTTCAGCCTCTAAAAATACCATATGTCTTTATAATTCCAAACAAGACCTTACGATGGACAGAAGCAGGGCTCTTTATTGCTTAAATGTGACACAGTGTCTGCTGCCTATTGAACAACTCTGAAAACAAACTAGCCAACATCCTGATTGACCACTGTTTTGCTGCTGTGTACCTCATCAAAAAGGGTAACTTCACAAAGGTGTAAAACTTCAGTTAGCTGTGGGGAAGCAGGTCGTCTCCCTTATGTTTGTGGATGCTGGAGACCAAAGTTAGTCCTGGCATAAACAGGTGAGTTTTCCGTTCAAGCTGATGGGAGTTGTTCCCAACTGTGCCAAGAAGGAATGCTTTAAAAATGCACTTGTGGGTGAACTCTTCACAGATTTTGTTTATCCAGTTTTTGGGTAAACACGTTGTCCTAAAAACTGCTGCCTGAGCCCAGCTTTACCATATGATTCAGTATCAAAACTATGTGAAATTATCCATTTGCCTGTGGATCTCATGGCTTTGACCTGAGAATAATTCTGAGGGTTGTTTTTTTTTTTTTTTTTTCCAGTTTGCTTGAATCTCAAAGCTGAGCAAAAATGGAGTGCACATCAATTTTGTTTTAAACAGTGGAAGTGCTTGGTGAAAATGCTCAATCCTTATTGGTTTAAGACATTTAAAAGGAGGCAAACACACTGTATGGGACTCATTTTCTTCACTGACTTAATTCAGACCTGTTTCTGGCCAGCCTCTGAAAGGAGGTAGATTTTGCATTTTGTTTGAAAGAGATCAGCCATTCACTGATGGGATTGAAATCTAGTCAACTTGAAATCTTGGAGATCATTTGCTGGTATATATTCTGGTAGAAACTACCATAAATGATGGAGGACATCATGCATGTGACTGATACGTAGGTGCCCTGAAGTCATGAAACATCATTTACAGTGAGGGGAATTATTTTTTTGAGTATTAGAAGGGAAAAGCTCACAAAGTCCCAAAATGCACACATCTTTGGGTGTAGAGATGAATTATTTTCTCCATCCTTCTGAAGCTGTTAGGGTGGAACACTATGAACTAGCAAGGTATTTTTAGAGTCTCTTATGTGTATGGTCCAAAATCTATGAATAACTTCAAATTTCTGTATTCTAGCTGTAGTTTTTAAATGGTTTATTCTTTGTTTTCTTTTCTGTTTTTATGGCTATGAAAGGCCATCTAGAAATATTTGATAAGCCTGTTGGATTGCACAAAGGATCTGTCAGAAGCATCATAGAGAGGGTTTCTTATCCAACTATGATGCATCAAAAAATATCACATCAATTATTTTGTCAGTCTCACTGCATTTGAACATACATCTATTCAGAAAAACGCTGAATTTAAAGGAACCAGAGATGAACCGATCAAATATGATAGAATTTAGTTAATTTACAATACTTACCAAGCTTTTTCCTACAATTGTTGAACCTTTTCTCTTCCAACTAGGCCCAAATGAGGCTATCTATACCTGCTTTCAGAGTTGTGTGATGTGCATAACACTTTGTATTGCTCTCACAATGTAAACTTCCAGGACAGTCTCAGAGCAATTTGTTAATGGGTTTATTTTTACTTTAACCACAAACCTTATCGTGGGTGTTCTGTTCATCTTAGATGGTGAGTGTGGGAACATCTGGAGGAAAAAAGTGCAAATAATTTTTCTCATAGTATGTTATAGCTTGATTATGCCATTTCTACTGCTGGTAGAGAGGATTGTTGTGCTCTGTGTTGGCTCTTTGGCATTCTCTAGTTGCACAGTGTTTGTCCTATGCGATACACAGCATTTTCATTGCCTTTTTTTCAGTGGTATGCTTGAAAATTGTTGTGTTAGGTATCATACAGCTGAGCTCACTTAAGACGTGTGAGAGTGAGCTGAAAAACTCTTCTTCCCCCCCATCCTATGTTGTAGCTTGGCCTTTTCAGGGTGGTGCTGACTTTTCTTTATCTGTTGTTTTGGGTTTTTTTGGGTTTATTTTTTGGCTTTTTGTACTCCCCCTTTTTTTTTTTTTTTTTTTTTTTGTTGATTAGGGACATGGATGTAGGAAATACTAAAGCTTTATTAGAGTTGCAAGTGAAGGAGGAGGAAGCTGCTCAATGAGCCAATATATAGGTTCCTATGCCAGCTGATAGTACCCTTATTAAAGGGTACTATTACTATAGACCTGCTTTTCCTCCTGCTCTTGTCACTTGAAAAGCTCTAAAGCCATCAGTCTCTATTTATCTGGTTTTAGAGAGAATGGGAAGAGTTGTTACAAATCCCCAGGAGACACGATGAACAAAGGATGTGATTTCCTATGTCAGACCAATGGCTTATCTCGTCTCTTATCCACTCTCAGCTTTTGGCCTTCATCAGTGCTTCACACAGCAGTGGGATTTCTTGCCAGGTATCTAGCCAAATGAGAGGCTACAATGAGGGCCTGGGTGTTTCTCCCTGGCCAAAAAGGACAGTTGTTTTATACCTTGGAGTATGATTAATTATTTTTGCAGCATTGGCTTTGTTCCTTCAACAAATGTGGCTTGCACTCAAGGCTGTATTCCAAATGTTTGTCTTGATGTTGCGGCTGCTAACAGCAAACGTGCAAAAAAAAGGTCTAAAAAGATGTGACTTAGAAACAGAATTAACTTCCCTGCAGAAGCTGAGTGAAGGAAGTGACAGCTAACAGCACAGGATCCACAGAGCTTGAAGCTACAGGTTATACTGAGGAACAGCAAGGAAGCTTTTTTGTGTTTTAGGTAGACTATGTTCTCAATTCTGGACACATGGGATTTTATTTTACTCTTTTTTTTTTCTTTGCAAATCTCTTTTCTGTTTTCTTTGATGTAGAAAGAGAGGGAGAAAGCTAGTCTTTCCTTGTGGTGTGTAGAGCTCAGCACAACGGTCTCCACATTTTGAGCCTGTTAAGGCCAGGCTGGATGGGGCTCTGAGCAACCTGATCTAGTGTGAGGTGTCCCTGCCCATGGCAGCGGGGTTGGAACTAGATGATCCTTGAGGTCCCTTCCAAACCTAACAATTCTGTGATTCATGAGACCAAAGGATTACACACAAAACACAGCTGTCATCTGAGCAAGTGTGACCTGTGCTAGCAGCACTCCAGGCTCTTGGACAGAGAGGAACTGTTTCTGTGCATAGATGTTACTGAAGCACATGTGAAAAAACAAAATGTTTGCTACAAACTGAATACTTATTGAGGGAAAAAACCCCAAACTACATGACAAATTTTATTCTTTCTCTGCATTTTTCCTATTATCCTTTCTGCCTGTTTTTAAGGGTGTGCCTTATAAAGTAGCTGGCCTCTCAACACTTCCAGTGATAGAAACATATGTATGTTGGGGAGATATGTTTGCAGGCATAAGGATTTCTATTTTTAGACAGCATGAATTCCTAAGTGGTAGGTCTGCATGTAGAAGGCTTGCCCACAGCTCTTGGAGGCATGATAGGATTATATTCCTGGATTACGAGCTGGAGGAATCCTCATAGTGCTTGGGCTGGCTGGGGCAGGATTCCTTCCAGGAGTCTCTGGAGAGCGTAGATCAGAGAGACAACACTAGCATCCCTACCAAGAATGATGTGTGTGCACTGGTACAGAGCAAGGGTGACATTGTGACCTCTCTGTCCCTGTCCTTTCATTGGTAGCAAGCAAGTTCTTTGCCTGTTTTCAAGGCAAGAGACTGAAAGATGCTGGGTGGGTGCTTTGCCAGGGATTTATTCTCTGTGGTTATGTCTCTGTGTCCAGAGGGTGTCAATAAGTGTCCAGTCAAAGTTGCTCAATGCAGAGTGAATAAACTAGAGGTCTTTGTGAATCTTTCTGCCCTTCTGTGGTCAAAACATGAGTCTTCCAGTCCAAGGTCCTTTGAGCTTTTATTTTTTTTTTTTTTAAGGCATTCTTTGTCTTCGAATTCTACCTTCTTTGCTTAATTTTGAATGTGTAAAACTGGGATAGCTATTCTTTGTGGTAGGACTACAACCATGGGTGATATATACACTTCAATTTCACCATGGAAGAGGCTCCAGCTACTTTGCTTAGCTACTGTGCACAGCAATGGAAGATGATCTATTGAACACACACAGCACTGGCTGGTTTCTGTGCTGAGCACAGAAGGCAGAATTCCCTCCTGTGCAAGGGGTCTGCGTGGCTGCTTTCACTTCAATCCCACTTAAAGGCTTTTTTCAGTGTTGAAGTAGGGCTTAAGCACTGCAGTTCTTGCTGGCACCACAGTAAGGAACATGATGGGTAAATCTTTCAGATGTGCTAGGAGACAGTGACATTTGCTTTGATGGTTTTAGTGGATTTTATTTTTAGTCTCACAAGATCTTTCTTACTGTGATGAAAATCAATGGAATCAATAGCTTCAAAATGATGGTATGTTGTCTTCATTTAATCTGCCACCACAACCAATTTTCTAATGAGTGGACTAATTAAAGATTGTTATTTGAAGATTTCAGATACTGGTTCCTCTTTCTGGGAGCTAAGAAAATTTCTCTCCGTTATCATCTGATGCATCTTGCAGGGTCACCTTTAGAGCACTTCAAATGTGCATGCAGCTGCGAACTTTTCCATGCTTTAAGATACTGTATATCTGAATTAAGCTCTCTGGGTGGAAAAAACCAAAGCATTGAATCCCCAGTTGTTTTCAGGCTCCCATTTGCCACGTCCCCACGGACTTGGCAGCATCTAGCTGTGTAGCTTTAGCCTCCCTTACTCGACTCCATTGTTACTCGTTGATTCCACCACGTAGCCTGCATGGTGGGGGGTGGTGGTGAACTCGTGAGCTGTTAAGCATGCAGTCTTGCAAAAGCTCTTGGTTTGTAGTTTCCTCCCTTCAGTAGCAGTAAAACGCTGCTGACTCGCATACCATGGATACCTGTCTATCCACTTAACGCAACCAGATAGTGTGCTTTATGGGTACAAGGGTCAACTGGACAGGTTCATGAAAGAGAAATTAATTGAGGGTGACTAAATAGATAAAAAGAAGTCTGGCACAGGAAGTCTCTGATCCTCAAATGGTTAGCTTCTGGGAGACTGCCAGGAAAGTATCATATGTGCTTATCCAGTTCTGCTCTTTCTCTGCTACTATTAGGGGACAGGCTGTTGGGATTGAAGGTTTGTTCTGACAGTGCTCTTATGTTTTGATACATAACCTCTGTCTCCAAAGCAGAAAATACTACTGCATGGGCACCTGCTTTAAACAGCTGAGACCTTATTCCTGTAGAAGGACCAAGATGCAGATTTGAAGGACCTGATCCTGACATGTACTTCATTTTCAAAGCTTGCTCTCCCTCAAAGTCTTTGAAAATATCAAAGACTTCACCTGCCCATGGACCCCTATCCTCTCTGATGGGGTCAGCAAGGTGAAATGATGAAATATACCCAGTTGTCTAGCTGGAGAAATGACTGGTTTGAGAATACCATGTATTTGTCCTTAATTCCTGTTCCCATTGCCAGGATCAGTCCTTAGCCTAGTTGTTGCAATCCAGACCTGACTCCTAGCTGGATAGATCCTGTTGGAAGTTGCTTGTGTCAATTTTCCAAGAGTTCCATGTTTGTATAAGTTGAGGCCATCCTTCCTGTTCACAACCTAAAGCTGAGGAGCTTGGATAGCTTTCCACAGCTGTCAATAAGATAACACTGCGGCCCCAGTGTCCTGGTTAAACGTTAACAGTCTGCTTCCAGCAGTGTATATCCAGGGTAGTGTGCAGTTACTGGTGCCTGCAAGTTCAGCATGCTCTAATTGGCAATATTAACATGCCTTGGCATGCTTTCAGTTGTCTGTTCTCCCCCTTACAATCTGCTTCAGTACTGTTGCTTGTTCTGTGTGCCTTACATAGGTCGGAGGTTGTTTTGTGAGGTTAAATCTCCCACTGTGAATTTGCCTTTACTGTGTTACAATATTTTGAAGCAGATATGCTGTTTGCTTTTGCCCTTAAAATTCAAACAGTGCTGGACTCTGATCTTAACACCAAATGAACAGTCTGTCTCATGTGAGGCTTACATTTTGGAGGCATTTCTAGCTGGCTCATTTATTCCTGTGCTGTTTGCTGTGACTCGGAAGTGGAAATGCCCAGTGAGCTCATACTGTCTGTTGAAATCCTGACATGTTAATGTACTACCTACTTAGGTGCTTAATTAACATAGTAACTAAGTAACCAGGCTGCAAGCAAGTTGTGTCTGAGTTGGCACCCAGTCAGGAGTATGAGCAGGCACTGCTAGTAGCTGCTTGATTAGCAGGGAGCAGAGCATTTCTCATAGAGGGTTTTCTCTTGGAGTTAATGAAGCCAGTGGCTTGGCTGGCAGCTTGCAGCTAGTGAGTTCAGGTAGGAGCAGGAGCTGTTAAGCACCTGATAGCTGACTTTGTACCTGCCAGCCGTGCAGCTGGACCAGCACAAGGTGAACATGCACGTTGTGCTGCTCTGGAACCTGCTGGTGCTGGGCTCTGGTTCTCTGAGCTCTGTGCCAGGTTGCCTCGCTGCTGCTGCTGCTTCTGTGAAGTTCAGAGGTTCCATCCCACGTTAGATTGGGCCAGCTGGATTTAATGGAGTTGACCTGTTCTGTGGCAGTTGTTCTCACGGTATATTGTTACTTTACTGTGGAGGCTTGTGTCAGAGATGCTGTTAGGACAGGGAGCCAGAGAATATTTCAGCATACTGGTGAGCCATTCCCAGTGCCACACTAGGCATAATTTGTTCACAAAAAAGTGTGTGCATGAAAATTCCATGAAGGCAGTGGAAGTGTTTGGTGCTCACCGCTTTCCATCTAAACTGGACACTGCATATAAAGGCCTCGTGTATGTGTTTGAAAGGGTCAGTGTGTCAGAATTAAATCATTTTGAAGGAAATTTATCCAGCTGCAGTGCCTACACACCCCTCAAATCCCACTTAATCCCTTAAATACTTATGCAATGCGTTGGCCTTGTGCTGGCCTTCAGCATAGGGGAGAATTTCACCCGGTGTGAACAGGTCTAGAGGAATGTGCGTGATCCTGTGAAGTAGGTAACACATAGGGGTGACTTAATCTCCTGCTGAAATACAGCCACAGCAAACACCTTTTCACTTCCAAAAGGAAATGAAGAGGAATATCCAAATAGCCACTTGAAGACTGAAGAAGTACTTTTAAAGAAGCGAACTATAATGACCAGAAATGGTATTTCTGCCAGGATAGCTGAGCTTAACAACCTAATGCTTGTTTCAAAGCTCCCTTGGGATTTTTGCAATCACAAGTGACCAGGAACTTGTTTTCAAATGTTGTCTGGAGGTCTGTGCCCTAGGTTTTGCTGTTATCCTGATATTAAGCCATATAATTATAGGGACATTATTCTGGCTTTATACTGATGTAGTGAAAAAGTAATTAAGCCTGGTGTCAGTTTATGTTAAAAGCAGGGCTGGTAGAATCTGTGGCACCATAAGAAAAGGTCAATTACTGCTGTTACAGGCTTGGCTCCTGACTCAAACATCACCTTTCTTTTAGTCTTGTGAAACCCCTGGGAAAAAAAAATACCCACAGTAACATAATTTTGCAGGAAGAGTCTGTAGATATTGTATTTAAAATACAGCCTGCTGCAAATAAATCAAAACGCTGTGGATATAGGATGATTGAGGTTGCCAAGGAGGATTTAATTATTTAAAAGAGAAAAAAAAAAAGGAAATCAACAACAAAACAGCAAAACCAACCAAACCAAAACACAATAAGAAATGAGCTAATTTTTGTTGATTGAGTTATGGAGGGGGATTTTAATTCAACCCTTGTTCTATTTAGTAAATATTGCAATCTTACAGGGTTGACTGTAGGTTGGGGACTACCTGAGTGGGATTTGGATTTGCCATTCCTTTGGCTTAATTAGTAATATGATTTTTAGCAATGTGTTATGTATTAAAGTGTGAGTGTGTGAGTGATGTGGGATGGTGATGGAAATCCATGTCCCTTTAGAAACAAGAGAAAACCAACTAAGAGCCCTCCACCATCACTAAACCAAACCTAGACCAAACCCAAACCATGCTTTTACCTGCTCTTTAATATTTCTTCTCTTGACTAAACGCCACCTGGGGCAGGCTACCAATCTGAAAATTTCTTTAAGCAGACATTATAAGGATATTGGAATTCATGTTACCTGTAACCTGTTGTTACCCTGTTAGTGTTAAATAAGTACTGTGAGTAGACTGTGTCTGTTGTAATGCACCTTGTCATTCTGCTTTTGTAAAGTAATTATTTGGGGTGAGGAGTGACACCAAAGGAAAAAGTGGTTTGTATTCTGCAAAGAGTTGCAATGTTTTCAACCTCAGGATGCAAAGCAAGAGAGGAGTTCTCATAGCTGAGGGGAAAGTGATAGCTAGTTTTAGAGGCATTTTCATGGTCTAGCCTATGCTTTTATTTCTTGCCTGAGAGATATATCCATGCTAGAGAAACTGCTGAGAGGTAGAAAATAATTTGGCTTTGGATTGCATTCCTTTTTTGGCTGCTCTGGAGTAATGAGGTATTGTGGACATATCACCTAGTCTCTCCCTTCCTTGGTTTCCTCTTTTGTATGTGTGATATTTCTCTCACGTGTGTGAGGAGCCTGGGATCTCTTCAAGATGGTAGAGCTGCTCAGTGGGAGAGTTTTGTACCACTACACTTCCTGTTCAAATGTGTTTCCTCCCCTCTTACTGATGGACAAGAAGGAGGGAAGGAGTTTTCCATAAAGGATAAAAACGAGCCTTAGACAGCTGCTTTCCAGATTTTAGAGAAAACAAGTTTTTTCTTCCTCTTCTCAGAAACATGCATGTTTGCTCACCACCACTGCTGTTTTGCACTATATAATATCCATATGTGCCAGAGGTTTCTGAGAGGCAAGTGAAGAAAGAAGCTGCTTGGTGTGGGAACTGCTTCAGCAGGAGCTAATGCAACAAAGCAAGGGTTAAAAACTGGCTGGAGAGAACCAAAGGCAACAAGAAGAAGCTCATGTGGTTGTGCCACAAGGAACCTACCATCCCTGATGGCTGGAATGAAATAAACCCCATTTTGGTCACTTTTCTCTGTGGCTCCCTGTGGGGGCTGTGGAAGGGCTCAATACAGCAAGAGAGATGACCTTGTTCAGTATTCTGGCCTTTAGCATAGTGTTGTATTGTCATGAGTTTTTTGGGGAGGGAGCTTGTTTTTTGGTTAGTTGCAAAGGCCATGTCTTGAAAACAGCTGTCTGCTGGACAATGGAGTATGAAGCATGTCCAGCTTGGAAACAGAAAGGAGCTTTTTGAACCAAAATGTGAAAATCCTGCCATCTATGCAAGTGGAGGGAAGAAAGAGAATGTCTTGTGGAAATGTTAGCAGGGCAGATGAATCTAACACAGTTCTGCCTCACATTTCTTTTCAATTTTTTTTTTTTTTCAGTAAAAAGAACCCCCACAACTGCAATACTTGCTGAGGTGAGTTTTCTGTGGTGGTTTTGGTAGTATTTTTTTTTTTTAAACAGGCAGAACAAAAAGAAATGAAAAGCATTAACAGCCTTGCAAGGTCACTGGGACCTGAGCAGAATTATTAACCGGTTCTCTCTCTCTGTCAGGCACTCTGTATTCACTGTATTGCAAGCTTGAAGCCAGACCTTATTTTACTAAGCAAAAAATGGTCCTTTTGTTGCTGTTTTTTCCCCTAGTGTCATCTCTCATGGTTGCCAGGGAAACCAGTGTGTATCCTTTCAGCATAGGTTATTGGGCCTCAGGAAGGAAGTGCTCCAGTGCTGGCCTGCTATTTTTATAGAACCGTTACATAATACAATCTATTAAAGCTTCCTCTTGGAGTTTTATGGCACAAAGGGGAAATTAAGTTTGATGACTCCTAAATGTTTGATGGAGGATGTCAGGTGACTTCTGGATTGTTTTGTGCTGGCCGCATAGCAACAATATTTCTGTATGCAATTCAAGAAGAACAAATATACATTAGTGCCATTGGCAATATTTGCCTGCGTGCAGATCACCAGAGGAAATTGAATTCTAAGCAGAGCAAGTACAAACACTGTAAAAGCACAGAGCCCTATCAGCTAGGGAGGATAAGATGGCAAAGTAACTGATGTTTTGACAGTATAGGGAAAAGAGGTGTAAAGGAAAATATTATTTTTTTTTCTTTGCCGTATTCTGTTTTGTGCACAGAAACTGGGAAGCACCGTAAGACATTCACAACCCCCATGTACATCTGTAACATGCCTATTGTGGTAGCTTTTTCTTTACTGATAATGATTTCTCAGTGCAGTAGCATGGGAAAACTTGGATTGCAGCTTTGGTGTCACAAGGCTTGATTATATTAAAATAAGGGAAAACTGTGTGAAGCTGTGGGAGAGCGCTAGTGATGCTGGCTGTGTGACATAGTTGAATGGCTCCCATGTGTATTCCCATCCCAGGTGGGCTCTTTCATGTGTGTATGCACACATGAAATTCCAAACTGTGAATGCAGTTTGTTCAGATGCATATTTCAAGATGAATAATTCTGGTTTGAGTACCTGGACAGGAAGAAATCTCTGAGGGTTTATAATTCCTTTGGCTACTTCTTGTCAAGGTGGGATCAACACCGTGTCTTGATGGATCAATATCTACAAGTGTACAGTCTTAGCACACAAATGAGTCGCTGTGGAATAACAACATGACTGCACATCACTTGCTCCAGGGAACTGTCCATGTACTCACACTTGGCCTCTGTCAAATATGAGATAATTCAAGCCAAGTTTAGCCCTCGGTGTCTGTTCTTTGTCTATAGTCACGTAGAAATCAATGATTTTTTTTTTTTTAAGTTCCTAGCTGCCAGTATGATGACTGTGTTGTGCTTCAGTCCAAATCCAACACGGATCTAGAGTCTGTAGCTGGGCTGACACATGAGCAGAGATAGCTTTGTGCCGAGTCCTAGGTGCTGGCCTTTGAAAGAAGGAAATAAAGGGAGCGTGAATGGCAAAATTTCAAAGTTTGGGGAGGGTAGAAAAGCATCCTCCTTAAAACCTAAAGTGTGGTGGGGTTAGGATGCCTTCTGATCATTACTGCTGATGAAAGAAAAACATCATTTCCACTGAATATTGAAGAGAAATAATTTCTATGCAGGCAGAAATTCTGCTAAAGCGGAGTAGTGCAAGTCAAATATTTTGATTCACAGAAGTGGTTTCAATGGTGCTGTGTGCTGCATTGGAGGGAGATTCATCCCTGTTTTCAGCAGTCTCTGCTTACTTAGAAGATGGCATTGCTCTTCTGAAACAGCAGGGAGCAAGTGAAGAATTTACAGTTGCTTGTAACCCTTTGCAAGTAGCAGAAAACCTTCTGTGCTTGTAAAGTCTTTGCCACACCAGTCGGGGTGGATGTCTGAGAATAGCTTGGTGTGAGTAGATGAGTACAAAAAGGAAGGTTATGGAGGCTCAGGCCTGAATGCATTGCTCCTGATGAATAACATGAGTCTGATTCACAAAAAAAGGTACTGTGTTTTTGACCAGGGGGTTATACAGGACCCAGAGGATGCAAAAACTTTATTTATCCCAAAGGAGGGGTGGAGGAGGAACCAGAGCTCAGCACAATTTTACTAGGCTTCAGTCAGCATGTGTGGAGCAAAGTGCTGTAAATCTGTGGCCATGGTTTAACGTAAGGATTAGAGCTTGCTAGGAATTTTCCAACAGAACGTTTCTTCATCAGAACTTTTCATGGAAACTTGTCACTTTGGATGAAACTTTTGCGTGGAAATTTCTGTGATCTGGTGCTGAGTTCCTGTACAAAGCCAGAGCAGAGAGCTCAGAATAGCCAATACCCTGGAGGGTAAAGCTTTTCCTGGGAATGCAGAAGATGTCTGCCAAACATGAGGTCTTGATTCTCAGGTTCCTGTTCCTTCAGTGTTATGAGCTATGACTACTGGGCTTTTGGCTGTCCTGTGTGGATGCCTCTTTTCCTAAGGGGGGGATGTGGGGAGAAATGTCTCTCACTGTCTCCTCTTTTGTGTCCTGGTGCAGAAGAATTTGTTGTTGTAATCCTAAAAACGTTAGCAGGACAGGAAACAAACATCCCGCCCTGTCCTAATGATGTATTTCCACATGTTCCCACCATATGCAGTCTCTATTGTACTGCAGCATGTTTTCAGGCTGTGGGTCAGGTGAAATCTGATCTGCCCAGTCCTGGTCTCTCAGGCTGGTAATTTGGCTGGAGAAATTTGCTGGGTTACCTTTCTGCATTGCCACCTGAGTTTGCTCTGTGTTGGAGCCAGTCTGTGGCAGGAGATAGGGCAGAGAACGTGGAGTTTGCCTAAGGTCTCTGCCGTGGGGCTGGGATGTCCATTGCTGCTCAGGCACAGCAGCTCAAAAAAGAACAGTGCTGCCCCAAGCTACTGTCTTCCCTGAGGTAAATGCTTGTCACGGCTGGAGTCTTGCTGTAAAAATGAAGCATTTTTATAACTCAGGCTCTTTGGTGATTAAGAGTGAAGCAGCAGCCCTGTGACTATTTTCAGGTTCTGCTAGCATTAGGACTGACTCAGGATTGCAGGGGAGGTTGGAAAACTGGTTATCTCCCTTGTCAGATGGGAATTAATTAATTTATTTATTTTACTGGCAAGTGGTTTATTTATTAATCAAAACTTAAAAGAGTCTAATTTTGATTGACTTGGAAATTTCTGTGAACTTGGGTTAAGTTTTAAAGATAAGTTTACTTGGATGAAGAATTAAGGAAAGATAATCTGGCAACTTCCAGAGTACACGTTTTGCTGCTCCCTTCACCCACACACTAGCCTTTGGTGCATCTTGCTAAAAAAGTTGGAAGTGTCTTAAGTGTTTTTCACATGAAGGAAGAAATCTTGGACTGTTTCTTAGCCAGCCTCAGTTTGGAGCAGATACTTTAAAACAGGCTTTCAGACTTTCACCTGATCTCAGCCTAGGAAATTCTTCTATTTTGTTTATATTTCTGATGTAGTTTGAAAGTCCTGACTCCTCAATGGAGCAGGCTTTGGAGACCCTGAGCTAGATGAGTAGCTATATCTGCCAGGTGATAGTTTGTCTTGGTCCTTATTACCATTTAGTTTAAAGTGGAACAACTTTAGGAGGGCATGCCAAGGCACCTTTCAAGCCTAGATGGTATGACCTTCTTTGGGCAAATAGTTTGAATCATCTCTAAATTGGACAGATTTACTTAGTGAAGCTTCAGAAGTTGCTCTTTCCTTCTCTTGCCCCCAGAGTTACAACTCTGATTTGAGAGAGTTTGTTAAAAGCAGAGCTGATTTGCAAATCTTCTGGTGCTGATGAAGCAGTAATTTCTGAAGGAACCTGAATTAATGAGTGTATCTATTTTAATGCTCTTGTGTTTGTGCTACCCAGGATGAAAATGCCCTGTGAAGAGAGAGTGAAGCAGTGAGCAAAGCAGGGGAAGATATGTGTAGGAGAGTGGAGAAGATACTTCCTGTGTTTGCTTTGAAAGCATTGATGTATAAAAATCCTTGTTTGTTTTTAGAAGGAACCTCTAGAGGAAAACAACTGTGGGCAAGAACGTGCAAAATGTAGAGTCATAATTATCTGACTTTGTCCTGTCAAATGTTAAGCCAAACAGGAAGGTTTATTTTTTTTCCCTTATTTTTTTTTTCTTTTGGCAACAACTTCCTCAAGCTTCCTACGGGGTGGAAATGGGCAATAAATAGCAGGGTATCTAATGGCATTGTTCCAGGCCTCCCAGCTACTGGTGTTGGCAAGGAAATGGCTCTCCTTTTGCTTCCTTCTTATTTTTAGAGAGCTGAGTTTTCAGGGGGTGGAGGGAGGGTCCACTATTATCAGTGAGAGTCAAACCACAGTGGCTGCCTTCCGCAGAGCCCTTGCCACCCTGCCAAACTGGAGGGCGTTTGAGCCATATAATTCTCCCCACTAGTGGCTTTGCCACATAAGTGAGACTTCCTTTAGATTTAAAATGCATGCAAAACTCAACTCTCTCATTCCTACAGAGCCCCTGTTTTAAATAAGTTTGCATTTTTTGTCTTCTGGCCTCTCCTTTTTTCCTCATTGACACTTCTTCAAGTTTAAAAATGCTCACTGGAAAGATGAATTGCAAACAGAACCACTGTTGCTCTTGGAGAAGTTGCTCGAAGTACAAGCCCTGGAGAACAACGGGGTGAAAAAAAAAAATCTTCTCTATGATTTGATGACTTCCATATAAAAATGATTTTCTCCAAAATTCTATTTTAAGCTTTGTTTTGGTGATTTCTTTCTTTACTTTTTCTCCCCCCTCCTCCCCTTTTTTTTTCCTTTGTCAGCTATGTGAACTGTAAAGAATACAACTGGGTTTATGCAAAACCAAGGGGAGGTGTTTGTCATGAGGTGGTAGAAAGAATGAAAAAAAAAAAAACCCAAAGACTGTTTTCAAGTTTCAGAAGTAAAGGGTTGGTTTTGCTGTGAAACTTTAAGCACTGTTCTTCGTTTTTGCACAGGGTGCTTGATTTTTTTCATTGCAGATTTTTGAGCCAGCTCAAATAATTCAGAATCTATTCATGCATGATAGGCTTATATTTCTACTTGGCTATGGAGCAGAGCTTTAAACTAGAGAAGCAGCCTTATTTCAACAAACTTAATTCAAGAACAGTTTTGTGTTTTTTTTCTTTTTTTTCCCCAGCTCTTTGTGGCATATCCTGGATCTAGAGCAATCATGGCTGGAAGCTTTGATCTCCAGCAAGTACCCTGGGTTATTCCTTCTTCCAAAGCAGACTCAGGTATATCAGATTGTTTCTGACTAATGTTTGACCAGTTTTGAAGAGGCTCTACTGATGGAGATTACACATCCTTCTTGGGCGGTGTCTTCCAGTTTTTTATTGGCATTTGCATTCCTCTGACAAATGAATTCAGGCAACAGAAAGGCATGAGGGTAAAAGAAAGCTTTCCAAGGCTATTTTTCCTGGCTGTTGGTCTCAGATACAGCATTAGCATATCTGATATGGCTTTCCACATGTTCTAGTAGGTGACGTTGTGGAGATGCAGCATAGCAGCAGCCTACAAATATTGGATAGTCACAGAACCTCCCTAAGAGAATGTGAGGAACCACCCAACTACTGGCATGTAAAGATTAAGTTCCAAGCCCCTCTCTATGGCAGGTGTTATAGATGAAGTTTGTAGCCCCCAAGGTTTTCTCTTGTAATACCATACTCAGATCTTTATGATTTTGCCAGGCATTTCACGCTTTGGGATGCAATGTTCAATTGTTGGCTGCCTGTCTTAGCCATGACATTTTTTTTTTTTTGAGAAGACCTGAGCCAAAATACTTTGCCCTGCTCTCTCAAAAAGGCAAAGGGGGTGGGATTTATTTGTGGTAATACACCAATGCCAGAAACTTTGTGCTCTGGAGCAGAACTTTGCAACTCCGTTGCAGAAGGAGACTTTGGTGCCAGAGGTTTAGAAATCTCTCAATCTGGGCTGTATTCTGCCAGGTTGTATGCATATGGATGTTCTGAAATCTCTCCTAGCAAACAGAAAAACTTATTCCTAGCTTAGATTTGTAACTTTACTTGGAGTCTTGAGGCACAAAGCAAGGTATGACACTTGATACATGGAGAAAGGGTAAAGGAAAACCAGAGCACAAATAGCAGCTGGTATATGTTAAAATTTTGTTGATTGTACCATGCAGGTTAATTGTGGAAGAGATCTTTTCTAATGTGATCTTGGTGGTATCTGAAGAATAATTTCATAGCCGTGAAGATGTCTCCAGGTGGTTTACTAGGTCTGTGACAACTGATCCAGCTCCTTGGGTATGGTTCAGTCTGGGGTTTGGCAAGGCCTTAGCTGAAGCACAGTATTTTTCCAGTTACATGGGTCTAGCAGAATAGTTCCATAAACCACAATGGGTCATTGTTGCATGTGATTTCTGATGCAAAGGCTGAGGAGGACCCTCAGACTGATCCAGCCTGGGAAGTCACAGTGCTGAGTTGATAATGCAATTGATAGTGTTCTCACTTGTGCTTCCTCTAGTAATGTGGGAATGTAGACTCTAGTCAATGAGGTTTGTGGTCACCCACAGAAGGTTAATTTTGAACCTGAGCACAGAGACATTTCTGCTTTTGTGTGATGATACTTTTCTGCAAGCTTCTACATTCTACTCAATGTGAGATGATTTTTTTTTTTTTTTTTAACCAGAAATAAGCACTTTCAACCACAAACAAGTAGGAATATTACTGTGATGGTTATTTTTATTTGGATGGCAAAACAAAGACTCTTCAAACAAATTCAAAAACGTGTTTAATATGTTTATCCTGAGACTGATGAATATATGTTCAGAAAAATCTGTTACCTAACCACCAACTTGATTTCTGGGAGAATACAATCTAAATACTCTATTATCACACTAAAATAGTCCTGTTCTTGTTGTTTTCTTGGCTCTTTGGGTGCCAAATGTACCTTCCCCCTCCCCCCAAGCAGAGTTTGATGCTATGAGCACATAAGTGCAATATATTAAAGACAGGATTTAATACTCTTCTGTTCTTAGCTATCATTCACATGGGCTGTATGGGTCTTCTGGAAAGTGTAAATTGCTTTTTATTACAATTTGCAGAATCCATGGTGAGCTATTGATTCTATCAATGGCTCAGTTATGACTGCAAGATTCTTATTATAGCAAAATTTGTTTAATAAGTCTTTAAAGGTTTAAGGGCTCTTTCTCCCTTCATTTTGTGCCCAAGAGCCCTGGTTTACTGGGATAAGGCATGATGTTTCCTGAGTGGTAACATGACATTGAAAAGGAATTATGATAAAGCAACCGTTTTGGAAGTAGCTAATAAATCTCTTACTGTTTTAAGGCTGAGTGCTGAGACAAGGAAATTTGGACCATGTTTTTGGATAATATGTATCTATGATATCCAGGGACATTGTGATACTGGACCATTATGAAATAAGGTGCAATCTGTTAAGGGATTACTTGGATAACTTTATGCCAGCCATGGCATGTGGATCTGGTAAATAAGGGACATGGTTTAATGTTGATCCTTCAGTGCTGGGTCGAGGGTTGGACTCGACAATCTTTGAGGTCCCTTCCAACTAGATACATTCTGTGTATTTTTAATTACAGATTAGTAAGATATGATCCCATGTGGGAACATGCAGCTTTCCATGGAATACCATAAATGCAAAGATCAAGTACAGCACAAATGGCTTAACTATGGCTTTCGAAGTAATATATATTCAATGGGCACTTGAATCACCTTCAAGCTGGAAATATTCACTCTTTAGAAAAAAAAAACAAGGAAAAGTTGTTATGACTTTTTCCCCTATTGGGATGACCTTGAGCTTATTTAATACAACCATATTTTACAAAACACAAAACTTGGCATGCCAGTGTTAAATCTCACTTAGATGTAGCTTTGTTGCCCTCTATAAAAATGGCATAAGCTGTTCTACGTGTATCCATCACAGTCAATACTTCAGTTCTTTACCACTGATATCACTTGGTCTTCTAACAGTTATGGTGAGACTTTATGAGAAGCAGTGTGGCAGATGATTTATTTTCACACCATTTAACGTCACAGTCCTTATCTTTCCAATGAAACAGGGTCTTTATCTTTCCAATGAAACTGGATTTTACCCTGGTGGAAATTTTCTGCTAAAAGGTGAATCTTAAAGCATGTTCAAGGAAGCAGCAGAACATAAAACTATTTCCTCCTTTGTGTTTTGTTAGATTCAGGAAGAAAACTAATTCTGCAGGGACAAACACAGTACTACCAAGCAAGGGATTATGTTTCATGCTAGAGCCCCCAAAGTGGCCTGTAAAAAGTAGACAGAGAAAACCTCTAGGAGAAACTATTTGGTGCACTCACTAGGAGAGGGCTGCTGTTTATGTGGCTGCTGGGGTTGTGGTGTGTGGGTTATAAGGCAGAGGGAACATGTGCTCTTGCTGTATGATATCTCATGAAATAGCTAAGAGCTGGTCGGATTGTGGCCTCTTAAACTGCTAGCTTGATCTTCCTGCCATTGGACTCATGTAGGCTGTCTGTGCCTCCAGTACTGTAGTTCTGATGATTCCCAGGCAGGTTTTGCTCTTGTTCATGTATTTTAAGTTGACCTGCCCAAAAGAGGAGGTTAAGTCAGAAAGCTGCTTTGGGGAAGAAGAGATAGAAATCTGGTTTGCTATACCAAATGATCAGTGGTGTAGCTCCTCTAGAGCTGGTGGAATTTGAGTGAGAATTTGGAGCACTAACAAGTCCTAGCCCAAGACGTGTAGGGTCTCAAGATCCCATCCTAGTATGAAGTTGCTGATCCAATATATTCAGCTACCTCTAACACTCTTCACTGCAGCTTGAAATATTAAAATGTGCAGAATTCCACACTGTGGATATATCCACCTCCCACAGAAGTGGAACTCTTCAAAGGTTTGGAAGCTCCTGTCTGCAGCACACTTGTGCAGATCACTTGTTCTTTCCCTATGACAAAACCAAATACGACAGCCCTCAGGTGTGTCCAGAGATCTCTGTGACCTGAAACCAGCCCAGATTTATGCTGTTGCAATTTATTTGAAGCCTTGTCATCTGCCTTTAGTTCTGCATCGACATGCTAATCTTCTCAGATTTTGTGCACTGTTGGTACATGTAAAAAGCTGTCCAAAATGTTGATTGTTGTGTGATGTTTACAATGAATGTTTCAAAACTTATTTGCACTAGTTTAGAGTAAGTTTTACAATTGATTTCAAGCATTGCAAATAATACTAGGAAAAAAAAAAAAAAAGCCCAGGATAAACATTCAGGAGTTTGATTTTTTTGGATGTGGGCAGTACAGTGTGAACTGAGTGTGTAATGATTAAGTAAGAAGGTAGAAGTCCTGTGTGTTGAAAGGGATGTTTCCTGTGAGGTTGATTGGTTAATTTGATCCAAGGTCTATGGGATGGGAGAAATTAAACTTTCTGATGAAATGAAAAACTCAAATGAAAACTTTCCACTTGGGTTGAATTTCTAGGCTGTCTTCAAAAACACTAAAAACTTGCTGAACTGAGAAAAGGTTTTAGTTGCCAAAACCAAACAAACTTTAACTCTGTAAGTAAACTGGAAGCTCCAATTAAATTGGAAATAGTTCATTTTCCTAAAATGCTTTTGTGTGGGCTGGGAAGCAGGGGTATAGTTTCCTGACCAGCTCTAACAGAGGCTTGCCAGCACTGCTGCTTTTTCTACTTGTGGACAGCCGGAACTGGTGGCTAAGGTTTCACTAATATTGCAGATTCTATGAGCTGGTTGTTTGTGAGCAAGTAATTGACCTTTCCTGGCAAAATGATGTGGAGATAAGGAAAGGGAAAGGGCAGATTTTGATTCACTTATGTCCTTTAACTTGGAGGAATACACACCAATGCAGCCTCTTATTTTAGAAACCCTTTAAGTGTGGTTTGTAGTAATTGTTTCAGCAGCACATAAAGTGTGCCTGCTCAGTTGTACAGATAGGAACCCAAGGTTATTCAGCAAACATCTTCAGTGTTGAGAAGACTCTGTGTCTGCAGTAATCCAGTAGTAAACAATACAGTCTTCTGTAGGCAAGCATTGTCCCTGATCCTCTACCATCCATGGATTCAAAGGATGCTTTCCTGAGTAGTCTCTGGCATGTGAAACAAATACATGAAGCAAAACCGATTTCTCACTCCCTGCCTATATTTTTTTTTTCCTCATGAAGTGGGTTTTCTTCCCAAGAAGAAAGTTTCAATTTATCAATGACAAATGGGGGGAAAAGAAAATGATGGCAATTATTTTCCATCTATCCAGGGATATGTGTGCTTGAAGCTTAGGTTCTGAAATAGAATTCTCACATAGATTTGGATCATCCTCAGTTTTGTAATATCAAGTGAAAATTCTATTTTGAGGGGGAAAAGAAACAACCTTACTTGGTTGTTGGCCCTCACATAATTCCTGACTTGGTCTGGTGACTTGATGTAGCTGAATGACACCAGACTTAAGTGTAAAGCTGCCAAGCCACAGCAGTTGCAACTGTGCTTTGAACAATACTGATTTACAGCCAGGTAGATGTTACTGGGACTAGGAGAAATGCTGATGTTTACAAAGGGGAAGAGAAATAAAGTTTAGCCAGGGGATGGGAGCAAAACTTGCATTGTAGCCATTTGTCATCTTAAATGCTCCAAATCCTTCTCGATTGTGGAGCAGTGAAGGATGCAATCCTGCCTGTCTGTAGATTTCTTTCCATCCCTAGCAGCATCTGCAGTGGCTGTAGTGACTGAAGAAAGTGTGAGTGTCACTGACATGTGGCAGAGTGAGTTGTTTTACATCCCTCGCCAATATGGCTCTGTTCTACTCAGTTTTGCTGGTCTGGATTTTACTGGCAGTAGGTTTTGTGAAGGCAGCATGTGTTATACAAGAGCAAAGTTATTTTTGCTTCCATAGCTGGGAAGTTCAATGTGTGTGTCTTTGTCCCTTTCCCTCTTCTTTGGGCTGAAAAGGAAGGACAATTCTGAGGTGCTGAACGTCCTTTGCCTACGCTGAAGTCATCAGTGGTGATGTCTTCCTTGTGCTCGTAGGTCTGTGCCCAAATAATCATTTTCCTGTCAAGACTGCAAAGGTGGGAGCAGGCTGTTTTTCTCATTGTGTTTATTCAGCCGTCTCTCGTTTCTGAAGAGCGGGTTCAGGAGCAAGGTACCGCGCAGTCAGCTTCTCGACTTGCTGATGTTTGCACTCGCCTTCCCCTCTGACTCATTCCAAACACATCTCGTTCATTCAGGAGGGTAATTTTCTATTTCCACTTTGGTGCACTTCTCCTCCTCCTCCTCTGCCCCCACCTTCCAGATCTAAAATGTCCTGTCAGCTGCTGTTTATCTGACGGTTCAAATGTCCATGCTTGGTTTCTTTTTTCCCCTCGCTACGGTTTCTCCTTCCGTTCCAAAGGCTGTTTTAGTTGTCATTTCTATTCCTCTGTCAGCAGCATTCTTCACCGTCTCTGGCTCGGACAGTCTGTCTACATGGTTTTCTTTAGAGGTGTTTTTGTGCTAAATGAGTGCCTCCTAGGAAGCCCAATGCAGCATAACATAATTAAATGACAATATATGAGGTGCCAGTCCTTTACCAGGCAGTTAATGACTGGCTGGAAGATTTACAGGCATGAGGTAGAGTCAGAGGAAATTTATCACTCCAGCTTGCATTTAAATGATAGGCAAAGGACATCTGAAAACTGCCTGTATATCAGATTGATACTAGATTAAAGTTAGGCAGTGATCAGCTTGCTTATATCTACATGAATGAATGCTAAACTTAACAAGGCTGGAAGATGTTACATGGTTGGACTCGATCTTTGAGGTCTCTTCCAATCTTCTTGATTCTATGATATGAGTCCTCTGGACTGTCTTGGTGAGGTGGAGGGTAGCAGTAACCTTCATTTTTAACATTCCATATCTTCCAGTATTTGAAGGACTATACAACTGGGAAGATTTTACTTAGGGTGGTGCTTATTTCCTCTCTTCATTACTTTAATTGTAATGTAGTGCACACTCATGACCTCTCCAAAGTGGCCTGTATGTGCTCTATCCCTTACAAGCTTTGCCTTAGTAGTGTGCTCTGGAGGTCATGCCTTGTGCTTCATGATCCTGTGTACAGATGCCCCAGGCAGGGCAAAGAAAAGTGTTTCTTAGCCCTGCAGGCAGCCTGTGTGTGCCTGTCCTCTTCACATCCCCCCTTTCCCTAGACCCAAATCGATCATCCAGGTCATCAGAAACCCTTCACAGCTTGCAGAAGTGAGGTACAGGGTTGTCAAAAATAACTTTATGCTTTATTATTTGTAGGTTATCAGGAAGCACTGTAAGTGAATATATGGATCCCATTCCCCATTTGCCCCTTCTGCAGCCCACAAGGAAAGAAATATGAAGATTGTTTACCTTGGTTTGGATCTTACTTTACATATTTGAAATGTTTCCAATGGGTTCTGTACTTTTAAACACACTAAATAGGGGTTTTCAAAGCTGGGAGAATTATTCTAGCAGGACTTGTGGAAAGTGTGTGCATGTGGCACACAGAACATAGGTTGAGTGATATCTGTTCACATTCGTCTTTTCAAAAGATGAAGGGGAAAAATTCTCATTGAAATGTTGCCTCCAAGGTCATTCCAGCTAGTTTACCAGATCCCTTCTACTTTTGCCTTATTTCTTTTTTTCTCTTTTATTTCTTTTCTTTATTTCTTTTTTTTTTACTAATGTTTCCACTCGATTTCCCCCTCCCCCCCCCTTCTCCTTCTTCCCTCTCTTTTTGGTAGCAGATTACTGTGGCCACTAAGAGGTACTGTTGATACAGCTCTAGTTACCACAGTGAAGCTACTGCAATAAGAGAGATCTTTTTGTGTACTCTTTGTGTATTTGACCTGCTTTTTTGCTGTTTGCTTTTATTGTTGTTTTGTTTGTTTTTGTTTTGAATGAGTAGGCTGTTTACACTAGCTTAAATATTCACTCAGTTTCATGCTGTTCAGCTCCATACCCAGGTACAAGCCCCATGAATACAATGCACAGTCATATAAGACAGCATTAGCAATACCAAGTGAGTACCTGATGCTCAGCAGATGCTGCTGCTGGAAATGCCAGATGCCTGTTTCTCACACCACTCTGATAACACCTTGTGGTGGCTTTTATTACACCTGGGCATGATGTGCAGGCACTCTGCACCTGTTTGCAAACATATCCCCCATCCCCAGGTCACCCTCTGCTCAAAGAACCTGCTCAAGAAGCAGTTCCTTCCCCCCCAGGCCTCTAGCAAAAGGACACTTTGTGTAGAAATTAGGATGGCATCTTTCTTGGTGTGTGGTGTTTCTGTGGGGTGGACAGTTTGCTGAGCTACCTGAGATGGAGCTGTGCCAAAGAAGGGAATACTGAGTGTCCTCAGAGGGAGGATGCAAGCTCCTCCAGAGCTACTTGATTCAGGGCTTTTGATGGTAGGGCCTGATTTATCCAGATGCTACCCAACCTTCTAGACTTGATTCAGAGCAACTGCAGCTATTTCTTTTGGCTGGCTACACCTGCTGTCTAGTTATGGGACTTGGGGCTTACTGACCTGGTAACCAAGCTGGTGGCTTCTTGTTTCTGGAGAGGCATGCATTAAGCAAAGTTACTGTAGTCCTATTTTTGCCTGACTAAATCTTCCTTTTTTTTTTTTCTTTCCCCCCCCCCCTGTGATTCCCTTCAGACACAATAATCTAGATTTGTATTTTGTTTTGAGTCTGTACATTAATTTATGAATCTTGAGAGAAGCTCATCAAGACCACTGCCTTTTGAAGTACCTTCCACTCATGTCAATTCACACGTCTTTTTTTTTGTTGTTGTTGTTGTTTTGTTTTGTTTTGTTTTGTTTGTTTGCTGAATTTGTTCTGGTTGAACTGAGCCAGGTTCTCCATCTGAAGGATTCTGGACAATCAGATTGTAAGGAATGCTAGGTACCATGCTGATATCACTACCATTCTGGAGACCCAGCACACAAAGCAATACCACCTCTGTTAGGAGCTGGTACTACCAGTTGCTGTCCTTGAAACTGTTCCGTGATGGCCTGCCTGCTTTGTCTGGCACTTTCTGCCTCCTTCCTGCTTGATCTTGCTGCCCAGATAGCCTTGGTATGAGTTTCTGCTGTAGGGAGGTTCGAGTGGCTTGTGCTGTATGAGTGCTGGCACACATGCCTGTGCTGCCCATGCCCTGTTCCTTCCAGGGAAGCCAGGGCACTGCTCCAGTTTCTCTCCTTTGTTGCTCCTGACAGATTTTGGAGAGCTTTTCAGTTGTGCAGAACAACTTTGCCTTGAGAACTGCATTTATTCTAACAGTGGGATGAGCACTCCTGAATGCTGGGTTTTCCTGCCTTCCTCAACTGTGAAGCTTCACCACTAAGATGTTTGATAGGATCTACTGAACTTGTGCTTGTGACGGTTCCCCTATGAAGTGGCTAAATAGCAATTTCTTACTAAATGAATGTTTGCAAGTAGCTATTACTTATTTTACAGAATGTATTGAACATATCTTGGTGGTGCTTGGACATGTCAGCGTGCTCTCCAAGGTTTTAGCTCATTTTTGCTCCTTTGTGAAGTAGCCCGCTTGAATCTGTGCTTGTTAATGTCTGTTGCTTGATGTTAAGAAATATGAATGTTGAAGTTTTCTCTCTGAACTCCATATAAAAATGAAAAAAGGCATACTCCAAAGAAACATCCTTGGTAACTACTTCTGCTAGGGGAAGAAGTTGGAGAATTCTCCAAAAATATAAGTAAAAATACTCATGAAAATTTAACAATCAGAGTTTTAGGAGCAAATATTTTCTGGTTTTCTGAGTGTCACTAGCTTGCTACTGAAGTCCAGAGTCAGATACATGCCAGTGTTTAGATGCCTAAGTCCTTCTGAATCCAGTGATGCCATGGCTTGCAGATTTCAGCTTTGAACACTTCAGGAATCTCCTTCACTTTCTCTTCTCCCATTTTATGTTTCTAAGTGCCTATATTGAAATTAAATTTTGAGTTGTCAGCTCTTAAAGAAGTGACAAAGTGCTGTGGGTTTCCTCTTTGTTCCAAGCTGAATGCATTTCTCCTGCCAGCATACCCTTTACCTTTTACATCTGCATTTCAATCCCACCCATTCGGGGATCTGTCTCCTTTTCCATCAAACTTCCTGCAGTCTTTTTGAGTAGTCTCCATGAGGTTGCTGTATGCCATAGTGGGATATTCCTTGATTTAATCTCATGATGGTGAGCAGCATCTGAACCTCCAGGAGAGTCACACTCTCAAAGCAGATTGTGTCCAAAGGCATGCCAATGTAACTGCTGTGTGTGTATCACTGCCCTCTCCTGCATAGCATAGGTACTGCTCCAAGATGCTCCTCAGGCCATTGTTGGGGAAGCTAACACTTGTGTCTGCTGAAGGAAAAGGGTCTTCTGGCTTTGGCCTGGGAGATGTTCTGCCTGCTGCTTCTGTGAAGCTTAGAAGGCCTGTGATGAGCTGTGATAGGATAATCATAGAATCACGGAGTAGTTTGGGTTTGAAGGGCCCTTAAAAGTCCTACTCCAACTCCCCTGCAGTGAGCAGGGACCTCTTCAACTAGCTCAGGTTGCTCAGAGCCCTGTTCTGCCTGACCTCCAATGTTTCCAGGCATGGGGCATCTATACCACCTTTCTGGGCAATGTGTGCCAGTGTTTCACTATCCTGACTGTAGAGAATTTCTTCCTTATATCTACTTTGAATCTCCCCTCCTTTAGTTTAAAACCACAACCCCTTGTCCTGTCACTATGCTCCCTTATAGAGTCCTTCCCCATCTTCCAATTAGGAAGCTGCAATAAGGTCTCCCCAGAGCCTTCTCCAAGCTGAACAACCCCAACTCTCTCAACCTTTCTTCATAGGAGAGATGTTCCAGCTCCTGATCATCTCCTGTGCCTTCAGAAAAAGGGAGAAAAGAGGGTGAGGACTTACCTGGTTTTGTCTCAAAGCAGATCAGAGTGTAGCAATTGAGTTGATAAGGTTTCATTATTAAAAATACTAATAATTAAATTATATTTCTTTATTGCTTGCCTTCATGAGTACTGGGACAGCAGCCTTCTCTTGGGGAATTCTATTGGACATTCTAATGATGTTTCCATAACATGGAAAGGGCTATTTGACTGTTTGATGCATATGAGCCTAATTGGCCCAAACCAAGTAATCTGTTACAGAGCTGGGAGTCTGAATCTGAAATTTACCATAATTGCAACTGCTTGGCTCTCAGATTTTGGAGAGGAACTTTAGAGACAGCACGTCCAGATCTGAAATCTAAATTTCAGTGCATGCTTCCGCAAAATTAAGAGTCTTCTGAAGTGAGCTCATTTCTAATTGTAGCTGAAAAGGGCATAAATCTGAGTGTTCTTTGTTACTTTCTGGGAGATTTGTTATCTATTACTGTACATCTATAGAACATTGTTGAAACCAACTGAATCATGGTGTCTGTCAATGTCAGGAGCCATATTGACTAGCAAGGGAAAGTAGTGAGCGGTCACAGAAGCAGCAATTCTGTTTAATTCCAAGAATATGAATACAACAGCTGTGTGAGAGCCACAGGGCAGGGAGCTCCAGCAAGACAGTGCCAAGTGGCAGACCAGATGGCTTGTGGGATTGGTAAAGTCTGTGAAGTCATTTGCCTGTAGGTTATGAATTCAAGTGCAGCTCAGGCTTTTATATTGGCTAAAAGTCACCATCTGCAGTGGTCTGGACTGCACTTTGAGATGGTAACATATCAAATTGATCAAAAAAGGCCCCTGATGAATGAAGAAGCCAAGAGCAGTGTTACAACTGATGTGAAGGGCTAGATTTCCAAAGAGTGCTTAGCCCATTTGGTATAGAGGGTTTTGCAAACTGGCTAGCTTGTTCAAGGAGTGAAGCTAGATTCCTTTTCAAAAACAAACAAAAACCAAACACAAAACCTGGGCTGTGTGTGTCCTGGTTTCCTGGCACTGCCTAGTATCTAGCATCCTGTGATTCCTTTGTCAAAAGCTTTGTTCAAGACTGAAGTATGTGAGCCGAGACAATCTTAGTGTGGAATTTACATTTCCCCTCTCTTTCAGGTTAGAATAGGATGTGGGATATGGATATACACAACAACAACCACCACTCATGTGATTGTTCCCCGCTTCATTTTTCTGTTTTCATGTTTGCTACACAGCAGCTGCTTTTGGAAGGTGGATGATTCTGTGTGAGGGATGGATTCAAAGAATCTACAGGAATGAAGAGCAAATTATCAGGAGGTACTTGATGAGATGTGAGGGAGGAGGGAAGTGCTGAATAAGAGGTGAACAGAAATGAACATGCCAGTTGACACAAGTCTTCATGCTGAGCAGAAACCACAGAGCAACAATCCACACAGCTAACTGGGAGTAAAAGCTAGCTCTCTGCTTTTCATGTCATTGCCTATTTCATGCTGCTTATGTCTGTCTGTATGTGGCACTGGTGAATGTTTCCATGTATTCTGTTGTGGTGTTTTAAGAGGTAATTTTATCAGAGTTTGGAGTCTTCAGGTTTGTTTCTGTAGTAGCTGAAATGACATCTACATTCAAGAAGTTGCCTATAATAAGGCTTGTATGACCAAGTGCAATTGCATTTCTTTTTGTCTGGAAAGATAACAATTTCCCTTCAGTGATGAGGCTTCATTTTTTGACACATCAGTGAGCCATGTCAAAAATGTCTGACTTAAGTGAGTTTAAGAGAAGTAAACACAACTTCTCAGGTTCTGAATGTAAAAATAGCAAACAGAGTCATAATCTCTCTTGTTATGCTTGGGCCCTTGGAAAAGAATGTGCCAGAAATATTGCCTGCCTTTGTTTTTGGGATGGCTAATAAATTGCTCTAGTCAACTGGATGTTCCTTTGGAAGATTGCAGTAAATCATGAACCTGGACACAAGCCAGGGTTTCCTTCTGTGATGCAAATCTGGAAAGGTACATAAAGACTGTGTTGGGCTATTCTCAGACACAGCTTCCTTGTGGACAAAGTCTGCTCACAAGGAATAGAGCCACAAGAGGGCAATGGGTCTTTTATACAAACTGAATGTAGCCAAGAAAAAAAAAAAGATAATTCAAACAGTGAAGTCCTTCAGACAATGGTAGAAGATAATTTAAAGCAAAACATTTGGGTGGAAGAGTGTAATCCTAAAGAGGTCTGTTCAGGTTGGCCAAGTTGCTCACAAATAGAGCAGTGTGTTTATTATTTGCTTAGTGGTTTTAAGAAAGGTTGTATGTGCTTACAGGGCACTTCATCAGGGAATAAGTCTTAGCTCTTGTATGTAGTTCTTATGCTCCTGTGCCAGATTTATTATCAAGCTTACTGTGCAATTGGTACTTGCAGTGTATCTGGATGTACTCAGATCTAGACGAGAGCTACTTATTCAGTCTCTCAATTCCATTGGTATCTTTCTCCCTTCCCTCCCCAAGGTATGAACAAAGTGTTTTGAAAAGGTTTGAAATATTGATTCTGAAGCTTGGTTTATGACTATCCAAGAAGAGTACATGCATTTCATATTTCAAGACTCTACTTGTCATTCTATAAATACTCAGTGTATTAGATAATGCAGTTTTAAATTGGGGCTCATACAGGTCTCTTGAGGTCAGTGGTCCCTTTTGAAACAAATAATGCATAAGCCTTGTTATGCTGGAATTAAGATTGACCCACTAGGGTGTCTCATGTTCATTCTCACTTTTTTTGCCTCCCCCAGTGCTTTTTGTCTTTAGAAGTAGGTGTGTGAATAGAAGCAAGTGTCTGAAAAAGTCACTGAAGGGGAACAGTTTAGCTCTCACATTTCAGCTGGGTGATTTATGCAACCAGTGAAGAAGTGGTGCTAGGCTGCATTTTTCAGGGTCCACAATAGGTGTAAAATAGTTAACTTGTTTCTTAGGTGTAACTTTTTTTTTTTTCCCCCCAAGAGCAGACAATCAAAATGAAAATGTTGTGTGAAGAAATAAGTGCCTTCGAAGGGGGAGAACCTTGCACCTTTGTGGTTCATGTCCCTCTTGCACCTTTGTGGTTCATATTCTGTGTCTGGGTAAATAAGAAGTCATACTTTTTGCTAACAAAAAAATCTAGTTATTAGAGCATGATGTCAAGGTGTCAGGTATTACATCTTTATTTCCTAACAAGAATCATTGTTTTAATGTTTTTTAATTGTGAAAATGAATAGCAGCTTAGAAGTACAGTTTTGCAATTTGGAGTTCAGGAGCAGATAGAATGAGATACATTACTGGGCAACTGCAGAAGTTTGGACTTATAGTAAATGACATTACTTTCCTTTGCCTACAAAGGTTCAACAGCTCATTTTTGCTGGAGGTGGAAGCAGTGTGAACATTTAGAAGTGGGTTGGGATATGTGTAGGGGATAATCCTGATGGCCCTGCTCTATTCTGTTCCTCCTCTACAGTAAGTGCTGGTATAGCAAAGGAACTTATTTTAAGATCTGCACATGCATGACATACAAAAAGAAGATAACTTCCTCCCTCACCCACTTTTAGTAGGTTTTACAAATGGCAGTGTGGCAACGTATTTATGGTACTGCTGACATGGCTGTAACTGATCAGTGCTGTTGTGGAAGCCCAATCTTCAGAGAATCTTTATCAAGTTTCAAGACTCACCACAGTTGCTAATTTTGGAAGACTTTCAGGGAAGCACTTAAGCAGCTCAGCCTAACTTTGGTTTCATCTATTAGTAATTAGTTCCAGAAGTTGGCCTGAATGACAGCGTAAAACCTCATCATCGGCTGCTCTGGATGATGGCTGTGTGAAAAAGGCCTCTGCTCTGGTTCAGAGCTCCAGGCTGGGGATATGTCTCCAACCACACAGTCTCACTTCATTCCCTTTGCTTGATGGTCTTGATGACCCAGTCTCCTGTTTCACTGCTAGTTTTGTATCTGCTAATTATTTTCTTCTTGCCTAACTACTCAGAGAAGAGTTTCTTCAACTTTATTTCCAAAGCCTTCTCTCTACTGATAAGCCTGGAAGGTCCCTGGCAGTGTGACAGTGTTTTCTATTCTTTTTTTTTTTTTTTTTTCCTGTTACATAACCTTGCTCAAGAAATCTTGTGAACTAACTGCTTGAAGTAGCTGGGAGATTGAGGAGGCAAAAACCAAACAAACTCCTGGAGCAGTCCCCCCTGCTTTGGCTCCTTGGTGGCAGCAATATTGACTGGTTAGCCCCCATACTTTGTTGTCCAGGTTAATCTCTTGACACTAGCTTATTAGCATGGTGAAGTCAGTTGCCATGGGGGTGAATGCAGCTCTTGACTTGCTGACTGGTGCAAAGTGAGCACATTAGTAAACTGAAGTCAAGTGCAAGACCTGAATGTTCTTCTTGATAACATGTTTGATAGTGACATGAAGCTGAGTTGGGTGGGTCTTCAACTTGCTGTGCTCAGTGGTGTGTAGAAAAAGTCATTAAAAGATGTGGAGAGATGCACAGGAGTCTCTCAGTTGTTGAGGTAGAAAGAAATCTTAGTGTAGCTTCCAATGACCTTGTGAGGCTAGCCTTGCTCTATAATTAAAAGAAAAAAAAAAGAGGAAGGAAGTGAGCTTTCTTGAATTTCAGGTTCTTTACTTAAATGAGTCAGCACAGTCTAATCTATACCATGATTAAGTGCCTCCAGCCAGGAGATTTAAAAAAGAAACACCAACAGTTTTGTTAGTCCACTTCCTCCGTTCTCCTGTCGTGCCCCTGTTGTTTTTGCAGGCTTGGTCTGCACGCAGGGAGAGACACGTGTGTCCACATCCTCACACACACACACACATTTCTCCTGCTCTCTTCTCATGTGATGGGGTGGTGCAGAGCCTGCTGCCTGGCCTTGTCAGAACTTGATAGCTCTCTAAATATGGTATTTCTTGTTGCCATAACACCAGGGAAATAGTATGGGATACTACATTGTAAATACAGCTGAAGCCTTGGGGAATGGGGGCATTTCTTAGTGACTTGAATCTATGTCAGAGCATAATTCTTATAAATAAATGGGACCATAATTGCTGAATGCTGACTGGATTTTTGCCTGCTATAGTGTGCAGCCTAGCTGGACAATTATTGTACTAAGGGATTATCTTTTAACAGAGCACAGTTATCAATTTTTTTTGTTTGTTTTTCTTATTTTACAATTCACATAAGCCAAGGGAAATGAAAAACTTTCTGATTAGTCATGGATCTTTCTGCTGGATTATCTCTAGCCTTATTTAGAAGGGTTTTATGTAGTGTATTCGGTTTACAACTGGAGCAAGGTTAAGGGTGAGGAGAGAATTTGACAGGTCTGTTTGACAAAGCCACCTCAGTGAGGATGTGAAATGAGGAAACAAACAGATAAACATCATGTTATACTGGGTTCTAAATGAAATACAAACTTGACTATGGGAATAAAACTACATTCTTCATCTATGGAACTTTGACACATGACTTGAAATATATTACCCTGAAGCAATCTTTTTATATCAGATTTCAAATGAAGTTCTAAAGAAAATAAATTATGTAAAAGGTATCATGAAGAAAGGAGCATCTTACTTGCTAAAGCCAGGAGTCCAAACTGCCTGTCATTCTGCATTTGGAAAAAAAAAAAAGATTAAAAAAAAAAAATCTTCCTTTGGTGTCTCTCCATCACTGCCATTTAAAAATTTTGCCTCTTGCTGTCTCTTCATACTAAGCCTCAGCATCCTAGTACAATATTTCACAGCTAGCAAGTACACTGCAGTCTTCTAGCAGGTGTGAGAAGGTATTTCTGACTGCAAAATGAAAGAAGAGAGGGAACCAAACCAGTTTGCAGTGGAGATGGCATAAGCTACTGACTTCCAAAACACAGCAGACAGCAGTGAGTGTTGGAAGCTCAAGAAGCCCCATTTGAAGGAATCTGATGGTCTTTTCTGCCTCATGATATATGAAAGAACTAAAAACCTGCTAGTTCTTGAAAGCATGTGATTATGGTGGTTTGCTTCTTGTGGCCTTTGTCATCAGAAATGGCATTTCAGTGGCTGGTGTGCCCTTGTGAATGGTGACATTGTGCCATGCAGCCCTGACCTTTTCAACATTCTGTCATCTAAATGCCTGTTGCCTCTTCAGAGCTTCAATAGCTCCTGGAAAGTGTGAGGCAATGGGGAAACGTTGAAGAGACAGAGTGTTGTGATTCATTGTCCTACACCACAAAATGTGAAGGGTATCACTGCGAGGCAGCCCTCAGAAACTGCGGTCAGGAATGGGCTGAGGATAAGCAGCTCTGTGTTCATGGGCTGTCAGAGGCCTTCTGTGCAGAGCAGTGTTAGATAAAAGTGGGAAAATGGTGGTTTTGTGCATGGGTGAGGCATTGCTCACCTTCAGCAGAAGAGGTCAAGCTGTGATCCTCAGGTGCTTCTAGGTGAGCTGCTTCTAGGATGGACAATGATCCATTACCTCTCCTGTCTCTCTGATCTATTTGGGTTGCAAACTTTTCAGGGGAGAAGACTGGCTTGCTTGGTGGCTTCCCAGTGCAACATCAGAATAAAGAAAGATGATAATATTTGCACATGGAAAGCAGGTTGGCGTTTGTGGGTTGGGTTTTTATTCTTTCTATTTTTTTTTCTTTACTATCACCTTAAGATTTTGCCTCTAAGTCTCTGTCTGTGAGCTCTGAGGAAGGCTTGAAAGTCATGTAGGAGAGAGAGCTCACTTGAGTGCTACAGCCTCATACCTAGCCAGCTATGTCTTACTCTCTTTCTTCTTCTAATGCTGTCTGAAGTTGTTTGTATTCTTTTTGGCAATCCTTGAGATCCTCCTGATCTCTAAAGCCTATTTATTAGTACAGCCTATAAGCAAAAAAGTAACAGGGAAATGGAATGATAATATTTATGTGACAAATAAATGGCAAAGCAGTAAATGTCATTCAGGATCCCCTATGTCAGGAGAACTGGATAGTTTTTCTCTAGCTTGCTCAGTTTCTCTGACTTTAGGCAACTCACTTCAGCTCTGCGTGTCAAATTTCCAAAGTTGAGGTAATAATCTATACCAAACTGCACTTTAACTTGATATATGAGTAGAGGAAGTCATGCTAGAGTTGCACAGTTTTATGATGGAAAGTGCCAGAAGCCAGGGAATAAAATGTCAGTATAGCATCAGTCTTTTCTTCTCCCAAGTCTGTGTCTTTGCTCACAAATGGTATTTAAGGAACATTTGAACACTTCACTTTGCAACAAATTGCAAAATGCCAAAGTTGTTGACCCACTCTTCCTGCCCCCCCTACAAATTCCTTTATTCCTACATCACCAAGAACATCAGTGCTGTGATGCTTTCTGAATTCTGTATTTTTTTAGGGTTTTTTTGTCCTTAACATGGCCTGTGACTCATTTGCTGGGTGTTTTTCAAACCCTGCTTTGAATACTAAGTTGTTAATTTTCTTCTTGCCCTTTTTTAAACTTCTTTTCCCCTATGGCACTTACTACTGCAGAAATCGTGCTGGGAACCAGCATTTGAATTTTGGTGGTAGTTTGGACACTTGAAAAATCTTTCTGTTACAAGTCAATTCTGAATTTATAGTTTGGAAGAACTAGAGGAGTTGTGTGCCTGTGTATCTGTACACATGCATCTCTGTGTGTAAATATAGAACACTTCATTAAAAATATTCTGCTTTGATTTCAATTTACAGTACCCAGCTGAAATATTTTTTACTTTTCCAAGGTCAAGCGACTGTAATAGTCAAAATGTTTAGACTTTGTGCATTAAATATTGGTGATTGCTTGGTAGTTAACATGTGTGTATTTGGGGTTGTAAAAGAAGAAGAGCAGAAAGACTTAACATATATTTCACTCTAATATTATGACCCTACCTTGCCCAGTGAATATGGGAACCTACCAGGCATGTAGCTAGAGTTAAGGAATTTAGCAGCTAAAAGAGGAGGTAGCTCAGTTGATTTGGTTTCTCAGAGGACTTACTGGCACTGCAGTGTGTGCACGTTCTCCTGAAGCATGCTGTTCTGATGGAAACTTTTTGAACATCTTGACTAATGGTATGCATAATCCATCCCCCATCCCACCCCAAGGAATCCTTCTGCTGAAGTGAAATGTGTTGGCAGTTCAGTGTAAGAGGAAGATAAGTGTTTGGGGACAGTTCTGCAGGCTGGTGTGTAGCCTCCTTCTGCACACACCGTCTCTGGAGTCCTCTGACATACATGGTTGATGCATGCCTCTTCTGTGGTACTCAATAATGTATGATTGTGGGAACTGTGGAAGTCAGTGAGGTACTTAAGTCTTTGCTTTGGTGGCTTCACTCTGTGGAGCTGCCTTAGTGAGAGAAAGGAAGATTTATATTGGTTTAAAGGGGGTTGGGATGTCCTTGCATGACTGGAAGGAAGGAGAGTGGGAGTGGGTGGAGTATTCTGGGGCCGTGTATTATCCAGGGACTGCATTTACCTCTGACTTGGCCTTGACTTTAGGTGGCAGGAGAGAAAAAAAACATGCAGAATGGCTTAGAAATCCTATTTCTCTTCCCTCTCCAGCCTCTGGAGCAGGGAATTCAGTCCTTTGGAAATACTTCTGCTAATCTCACTGGTTCATCCTGAAGCTTACGTGCATATCTTTTAAATGTAAGGAGGCCTCCTGGGACAGGAATGGTTCAGTTGCTGGAAAACCTAATGTACTTGGCTTGGGTTTTCTTCAGTCTCTATCTTTTCTTTTTGCTTAATATTAAGGCTTCTTACTACCTTTCACCCTTAAACTTATTCCTGTCCAGTTTGCCTTAAGAAAACAAGGAGAGGGAACATAGGCACTTGAAGGTATACGGGCTTTGCTTGTCCCTATTTTTTCTTGTGGTGCTATCACTTCTGTCCCTTTGCCCCATACCACAACTCTGAAAATGTTTTTCTTTCCTAAATCTGTAAGATTCTTCCAAAATAAGAAATCTTTCCTTATGTTCCTTTTGGAACACAATCCTTAGCAGACAGTCTACCCACGAGAGTGGAACTCGTATGCAAAGCAGTGTTTACAGTATCAAAATGGAGCAGTCATGGAGTTTCAGAAGCACAAAAGGTCCTTATGGATCCTGTGACATGCTGGGTTTATTTTGGAAAGGCACATTCAAACAGCTACTGGTTGTAGTTGTAGGGGAGGATAGGCAATCTTTCTGAAAGGCAAGCATAATGAAGACCTGCATAGTTCATGATACATCATGTGCTGCTCAGGTGCAGAGGCAAAAATTCAATCCTTTACAAGTGTGTCTGCCCCAACTGGAGCAGAGGTAGCTGTTTTGCATCCCGCCAAAGTGTGTTTGATCTTGGAAGTTAGAGAATATTTGTTTTATGACTATGAGAGTGCCAAGAAATTCTTTGAAGCAAAGTCTGTAACCTCGGAGGCTGAGATGGAATAGGATGAAACAGGAAAGTTACTGGAAGATGACATTGTTAAAAAAAAAAACCAACACAAAAAACCCCCCAAACCTGAACACAACAACCTTCCCCTCTAACTCTTTTTAACCTTACCTCCTAATTATATTGCCTGTCATGACTCTAATTATTTAATTATGGTGACTCATAGGGAGTCTGAAATACCTTTTCCAATGTATATGTAATATGATGGATTGTGATTAATTGAAATATAGAGGTCTGAAGTTTGATAGCTTGTGAGGTACAATTTGTGATACAGCCTCAGATTCCATTTTTTTTTTTAAATGAACTGTGCCTTTCTGAATGTCATTAGCCAGAGTATTAGACCCAGAGGGGCCCATATAAATTGCAGATCACTACTGAAGAAAATTCCAAGTTTTCCTTTTATCCTTGCAGTCTGAGGTAGCTTATTGCCTTACAACCCTGACTGTTTTAAAGGCAGAAAAACTTCCTTTTTGAAATCAACTCTGTGCTTGCACAGTAACGAGTTTGCTGTACTGGTCCTTTGTGGACTTACTGGGGTAACACAGTAGCTGTGTAATGGTAGCTGAAATTGTTAAATATTAATACACACGTCAGAACCTGCTAGGGGCTTGTTTTGTCCCTTGCTTTTGGTTATTGAGTTCATTCTCCTGTCATCAATTATGTGACAATGTGCTGGAAATGTTCAGTGGAGGGAGATGGTTGGTGAACAGAAACTGCTTCTGATGTCAGACTTGCCTAAAGGACTCTTCTAGTGTTTAGACTCGAAGAAAAGTCTTTCTTTTATCTCTTGCCTCCTAATAAAGTAAGTTCTGGGCAGCTCTGTGTAGGACCTTGATAACTGGAACAACCTGATTAACTCTTCCAAATAATCCTGTAGTGATGGGGTGGGAGGTTTGGGGTTGTTTTTCCTTTTTTAGTTTTTTTTTAATTGTGTTTTGTACAGAACCTAGAACAGTCATTTCCAAATCATGAAACTAACTTTGATGGATGCAGGCATGAGACATTGATATTGTCAGATTTTGCTGGTGCTTTTAAGCCATTCTGAGGCTCCTTTTGTGCCATTGCAATTGGGTGTTGCAGAGGTTACAGATCTCTACTGTGCATGAAAATCTGTTGGTATGAAATGATGATGTTTTCCTGAAGAGATCACTAGAGCCAGTACATGTCTTACAGAAACAGTGCCACCACAGGTAGCAAATCAGCTTTAATTTGAATAATGGATGTGGCTGTGATTGTTTTTAAAGATCAGAGGTGATGAAAGGTCTCATCTGAAAGAAACTCAATGGAGAGATCGAGAGACTCAAATAGAAGGCAGCTGCTGTGTTGTGCAAGTAACCACACTAAAGAGCAGCAATGACTATAGAGCTCCTCTCAAAAGCTTCATCTGGTTACTGAACAAATGCACAATGATGAAAATGCAATGACCAAAGATGATCATCTGGGAAGAACCAGTTAGCTTACCTACCACTGGCAAATAAAGAGTACCTATGTTTCAGTTTGTATCTCAAGTAATGGTCACTGACAGTAGGCAGTTTTGCTGGAATACCTGAATATTTCAGTTAACTTTAGGCAAAGGAAGCCAATCAAAACACTGTTGTAGCTTTCTGAAGAGCAATGATAGCACAAAAAGAAGATAGGGCTGTCCCAGGCAGTTAAGTGCTTTCAAACTGAAAAGCCAATATTTCAAGTTTGTGAGGTTGACTTGAACGTCTGATAAAAGGCAAGGTTGTATTCTGGAACTTAACTTTAAAACTCCAACTTTTAAACCTAGAGAAAACAATAGAAATGTGCCAGAACCTGACAGAAAATCCATGATGCTAGAAGTGATACACAAGTACAGATACCCAAGAAAGGCATGTAAAACTCAGTTACAAAGTGCAGAGCAGTCCAGGGAACTGTGCCAGCTCTGATAACCTATGCAAGATGGTGCCTGATATTTGGAGAAAAAAATGAGTGCACAGCAATGGATTGCATGATGTTGCAAGAATTTGTAGAACACGTGTGACCTGGTGGAAAGGGTTGACAACAAAGCTACTAGCCCCAAGGAATTCCTCATGAGAACACCACCATAGAGGAATAAGAACAGAGCATTGCACAGATAGCTCAAAAGCTGTTTATTAATTTTGAAGATGCTGATAGCATAGAATAAGGAGGTCAGCACTGGAAAGAAAGCAGTGGTCAGCTGGAACACAAGGTGAAAATTTCTTCTGAGGAAGAGAGTTTGTGAAGTACTGGGGAGTAGTACTTCAGCAGCACTCACTTTAAACATACGAAAAAAGTATTCAACTGTCTTTTGAATGAATCTTTCTCCACTGACTGTACAAGAAATGTAGACCCCTAAGTTAAATAATACAGTAGGTTGTGATATGATTACCCTGTAAAATGCATGAGTGGACATAACTGCCTATTTAAACACATTGGTGTTTTGGAAGATGTACCCATGATGGGCTTTACACCTACCAAATCCTCAAATTCTTTGGATAGGTATACAGCAGGACCAATTTGGGAAGACAACCCAATTCTCTCAGGTGACTGTATGGGATGGAGTGGAAGTTTATTGAACATTTCTTGAGTTTAGTAACGTGTCAGTGTGAACCATCACAAGTAAAAAGAGGAATAAAAAGATTCCAAGTTGTAGGTATTAATATATGAATCTGAGGAAGGAGCCTGTGGGGAAGTATAACCTTAAGAGGCATTTAAATATGAACTGTTGTATATGACATGTCTTTGGACACCAGGGTTTAAAATGAGCATTTATAACCCAGGTGTTGAATGAAGCACCACAGTAGCCATCTCAGTGGCATAATGAGCTCAGTATTTCATCTCTCTGGGCTGTAATTTCAATGCCTTTGCAGGCACTGCAGATCTTTTTAGATCTTCCTAATTCACCGTGCCAAAGAGGAATTTCCCATCTAATCCTGCCTCTGTTTAAATTTTTACATAGGATCATTAGTAGGGTTAGCTCTAAGGTGTTTGCCTCATTAGTGTGGTGCTGAAAGAACCTAACCTCAAGAGTTGCAGTTTCACTCTACATTAAAATGTTATGCAAATTCTCCATCTCACTCAGGGGAATCAGTGAAACACAAATGCTGTTTTATTATTCTCAGCTCACTTTTGACTTGTTTTACTAGGCTTTGGGCTCAACAGCCTCAAATGTAATTAAATGCTTCCTTTGTGCTGTTTGGAAAATCCTTCATTAGCAGTGTTAGCCTCCTTCAGAATCAAAGTTGTGCATGCCAAATTGACCTGCACAGGAGAAAACCCATGAAAATCACTCTTTAAAGCCATAAAGAAGTGAGAATTCTGCTGCTTTGTAGCAGTCTCCTAAGCTTAGCGTTGATTAAACTTACACAAATCTCATCTATTAGAGAAGGAACTGGTAGAAACCTGTTGTTCAGGGTTTGTCTGGGGTCTTCACTGATTAAAGCAATGCTTTAGAAGTCATCAGGCTAGGTAAGGATTTAGAAAAGAGGAGGAAGATGTAGTTGTGAATATTTTAATATTATTAGCTACAATAATGGTGACTCCAGCTGGTTTACTTTTAGGTTTGAGACTTTCTTGACCCCTAGACTGAAAATATGGCTCAGGAATATTAACTTCTACAAAATTAAAATGAGGTGTCCCTGAGGCTTCTTTGTGCCTGAAACATATTTAAACAAAAAATCATCTGGTGGTTTAGAGGTATTTATTTTTGGGTTAGCATAACTAACACAGTATCCATGATAAACCAACTGCTGTTATAATCATAGAATGGGTTGGGTTGGAAGGGACCTGCAAAGGTCATCTAGTCAAGTCAGTTGGGCTTCTTGATCAAAGCCCTTCATCTGAAACCTGACCCTGCTCCTCACTGCCATGCAATGGATTTACAACTGTCTTTTTATAAGTATTTTGTAATGCTTATAGTCACCTAGCATGACTTGGCAATTATAAGCTCTGGTAGCAGAACATAGTATGAGAACCTTGAAAAAATTGGATGAGTGGTAGTGTTCAACCTTCTTAAATAGGAGCACATGAAATGATTTGTACAAAGTAAAAGCCAGAGTGGAGGTGGTGGCAAAACCCTAACCAAATAAGGCTCTGATGCAGAACCCTCCTATGAGCTTTTGTCTCTAATGACATTTGCATCTCCTTGTGAAGACAGGTCCTTCAAAACAAGATATTCTGCCAAAGGATTTCCAAATCTTTTGGAAACTGTAACATAAAACTACCCCCCAAACCCCATAAAGTTCCTGTTGGCTACTTTTCATCTGTGGATTAATAAATTACAAGATCTGAATCTACAATGAAAACTAATAAGCCTTGGTAGGACCAGCATAACTTTTCCTCTTGAATGAGTTTATGGTCAAATAACGGGCATTGTAATAATGTGACAACACAGCAGATTGAAATAATGCTTGAAAGGGTCCATTAAATGAAAAGCTATTTGGATACTTGACTATTTAATCTGTGGAACAAACATTTCATCACTGTTTATTGAGGATTATTTATTAGGGTATTCAGAAATTTCTAATAAAACTAGCAACAGAGCAATGCTTAGAGACATTTTTCTGTTAGAAGCATCAGATTGCTGTCTTGAAAACAGTCATTTTTTAAAATTACTTATTATTGAGTTTTAAATTCAGTAAAGTAACTTATAACTTGGGGTTTAGAGTCTGCTCAGTGCAGACACCTGCCTGATGCACAACAGCAATTATAAGAGAGCAGAAAAAATGTTAGCCTAGGTCAGAGGATAAAAGATCTATCCTTATGCTATTGAAAGGATGAGTGTGATTCTCACCACTTAAATATTTGTCTCTTCTCCAATATGGAGTGTGTTGATGCAGAAGTCTAATTCTGGAGTCTAAGTCAGGACTGAGTCTGAACCCTTGGCTCCTGTTGTTGCCTCAGCATCTCACAAAAAACTGCCATGCAAATATCTCCAGCAACTGTGATTACATCTTTGGAGTCCAGTCTGCAGGGGGTTCATAGATGTTAGTAGACTGGAATTTTGCTGATTCTGAGGACTTTAAGATGGAGACTCTAATAGCATGTGTTTTTAAAATATTGCCAGCTAATGGTTATGAATCATACTTCCCTTGAGGCAGAAATCATTGTTTGACTTCAGTGCATCAAACAAAGCAAGCTCTGTTTTAATCCTTTTGAACTGTCCTTGGTTTGATCCTTGGTTGGGTTAAAATGCCATATGAGAAAACAGGGAGGATAATTTACTGTTGTCCTGCATCTAAGTAATAATGATGCACTTCAATTTATTGACATCTGAACACAAAGGCTGAGGAGAGTGTCTGAGGAGGCATAAAGAACCAAAATACAACTTACAACAAAACCAAGAAGCATATTGATGTAGCCTATTGGTCTGTGAATTAAGACTAGACAAAGACTAGCAGGAGATAAATGGAAATCATTCTTTATTACTGTTTAGAGCCTTGAATGGATAGTGTGAGTAGAAAAGCGATCAATGTTTACCTGTCCTTCTTCTGCAGTTGCCACTTATATCTTAGTCAAAGCTTTTGTCTCTGCCTTTAGCAGAGAGGTTCTTCAGTTTGTCCTGTTCTGAGAATCATCACAGAATTACAGAATACCATGTTGAAAAGGGACCTCAAGGACCTTCCTGTAAAAAGAAAGTCTCCATCTTTTTTGTAGCCACCCTTTAAATAAGTGGTGATAAGGTTTCCCCTTATTGGCCTCACAATGATGTCAGCCAGCTCAGGATGCATGTAGATAACCCTAGAAATGAGAAATCACCACCAGAGACTGTGCTGCCTGCCCCCCTTTTACCAAACCTAGCCAGTTAGCTTGCCTTCCTTGGCTTTGTGGCTTTGAGACAGAGGAATGTGGTATTCTTGAAGTTCATAACACCGTAAGGCTTGGAAAAGCAGTTATTTTCTCAGTGCGCTGGAAGGTTTTTAACCTTTCTAAGCCTGCAAAGCTGGATGCCAGGATTGTACTTCCTCCATATCGTGTTTAGAGAGCTCAAGGAGTGTCTCATAGGCAGGAGAAGACACTGTTTTGCTGGGCTCACTCAGCTCTGTTACAGGCCAGGGTAAGCTTGAGCATGCAGTTAGGAACTAAGGTGATGATATTTGTGGCAGCACCCCTACAGCCTCATTTCCTGGGGAAGTCAATGCTCTGAGCTATCCAGCAAGCCCCACTGAAGCCCAGCTCCTGAATAACTCAAGAGATGTTGGCCAGTGGCTCCTAGTGTGAGAACAGCTGCCAGTCTCGTTGTGAAATTGCATCTCTCTTGGCTCCTGCTGCAGTTTGGGTTCTGCAAATGAAGCATAGAGAGAAGAGAGCATGAGACCAAAGGAAACTCCTGTCAGAGAGCAGGCTGGTAGCAAAGAGTTTATTAGGTTTAACTGTCAAATAAACCTTTTGCTCACAGTTTGTTTGGGTGCTACCAGATGCCTCAGCCCAGTAAACACCTGTTTGCAAGACATAAAGTCTTTGGGGAAAAAAAATATTCCAAAGTCTAATAGGGAGATTTAATGATTTTGCTGAGCTCTTCTGGAATACTTCTATGTTGATTTGGCAAATAACATCTCCTGAAACTTAATGCAGAGTTTAAAGGAATTTCTTTAGCTGCAAAAGACACTCCCAAACTATCCAATTCCCTCTGATTTACTATAAGCCCTCTATGAAATAATTCAATTTCTGTGGTTCCTCACTGTGTGTTTGGTTGTTTTTAATTTCTTTTTTAGTCTTTATTCGACTCCAGAGGTGTTATTCTGCATCCTCTGAGCTGAAACCTCTGACAGTGTGGAGGGCTGGCTCTCTGCTGCTTTTCAACATTAACTAGGAGGGTTTTTTTTCACCCCAAGTGCAATTTGATTTGGGATTTTTGTTTTTATTTACTGTCAAATCCTAGAAAGGTCAGTGTATGTTGCCCACACCTGTAAATAATAAAGCTCCTATATTTGTTTGCAGATACTCTAATCTGTTGTTAATAAACTTGAAAGAATACAGTCTTGTCTAATAAACACATCAAATTAATGGGTACCAAAGCAGTTCAGAAGAGTGTTTGTTGTTTGGTGTTTAGATTTCAGTCAAAATTAATCAACAATGGATGAGGCCTGCTGTATTTATTAGCAACACAAATCCCTGTGATTCAGTGCCAGGTCCCTTTGACTCGTTCCAGTGCATGCTGGCAGGGGTACAGGACTGATAAATACTTACATCCTTGTGACTGTGAAAGAAAGAGGAGGGGGAAATACAGCTGAGAGAACAGACCTCACGGTTGGCATGAATTCCTTGAGAGCCATTTTGAATCTTTCTATACAGCCAGCTTGTGAAGGGGAAGTCATTGATTCAGGAACAGTAGAGCCTTTTTCTCTTTGTGAAACCTTCAGCTTTGCAGATGGCTGGCTGCGTAAGCCTGCACGGTTTTGTTCTCGCTTCCCCTCCAGGATGCTCTCCCTCTCTCCACAACTTTAATTTTCATTCTCCTTTGCTTTTTATGGTGTTTCTTAAAAAGCCTCAGCTGCTGAGGGGTGAAATGCTGTTGCAGACGTGTGGCTTCTCGGGAGCATCTATAATGTTCTGAAACATCCCTTGTCTAAGAAATTGGAATTGAGGTGTTTGGGTTCTTGATGTTTAAGTTCCTGTTGTGAATTAAAGGGAAACCATGGCTCATTCTGTGGAGAGTAGAAGTGAATTACTAGCACCAGGAATGTTCCTGTCAAATTAAATGAAGTTCTTTAGTGAAGTTTCTTTAGCCGCTTGTCAGACTGGAGATCCAGAGGTTCTGCTTGTGGTGATTTTCTCTCTTGCAGAAACTGGGAAAAGCAATATTTCCTGTAGATAGTCAAACATTCCCACTTTGCTTCTGGAACATTGCAATCTGGGTCTGGGAAGTGAAAATGGTCCAGTTCTGGACAGAAGGATGTTAAATTTCTTGTAAGAATTACTTAGTGGGAAACTGTGCTAGGAAACAAGTTGCAGCATGTTGCTCATGCAGTGCTGGAATTTCAATAATGTTATCTCTGAGACTAGCAGTTGCACTTGATACTGATAAATAAACCACTCGGGTCACAGTATCTGCTACAGATTCTTGCTCTTGACATGATACTTGCTGTTTTACAGCTTTTAACCCAGTCTTCTTTTTTAATTGGCGAATGACTCATGAAAGTTTAGGACATTTTCTGAGGGTTTGCAGAGAGGTCAATGAGCAACTATGGGAGAAATGATGATGTGTGTGGGGGGGGAAAATCATTGTGGCGTTACTGCTGTACGTCAGAGAATTAGGGAATCATAGAATTGTCAGCTTAATCACATAGAGTATCTGCTGCTATCTGCTGTCCTCAGCTTCAAAGTTTGCAGACTGTTGAGGATGTGGACAAACTGCAATTAAAATTAAACAAAAGGCCTCTTTGAAAATAACTTGTATGAGGAGAATTTTGCTACCACAGTAGCATGTTCTTGCTGATATCTTGCTTTGGTGACTCCTACATCCTTTGCTCATGAAGTGGCTCATCTCAAACCTTCTCCAATACTCCTATGATGAAAACAAATCCTGTTTTTTTTTTTTTTTTCTTTTTTTAAATTATTATTGTTAGGAAAATTCAGGTTTTGTGGAGAAATAGTGAGGTTGCCTATGCAGGAGTTCAGTGGGTGGAATTACTCATGAAGATAATTCAGTACCTTGCATAGTTGCCTTGGCTATAATTTGGCATTTGGTAGTTTGGGAATATTTCTTTTACTGTTCCTCTTTCTCTTTTATTGTTGTTCTAATTGGGGTTCTCTTAGGCATGGAGTTAAAGTAGTGTTTGCTGATCAAATTGTTCAGAAGAGGAAGATTATGACTCAAAATATTAGACACATATGAGTTACAATTCTCACACATTTATTTTTCAAAATTATTTAGCAGGGGATCTAGGAGAATCACCTTTATGATGTATGCCATTCAAGAAATCTTCAATGTCTTCTCAGACTGAAGTATCTCTGAGTTCCAAGCTTCTGAGGCTATAAAATCCATGGCTCTGTGTCCTGTGGTATCCTATCCATGTTTGCCTTATCTAACTCAGTGATCAAAGACCTGAATTTTTGAGGTGTATCTTTTAATTCAGTTTTGGCTAACATATACAAATATTTGTATAAAAGGTTCCTTTCCTACCACCATGCCTTTGAGTAAACTCATTTGCTGAAACAGTTGTGCAAAGTGCTTGTGTAGAGAATATTTTTGTCTTTGTCCCAAGCTTTTGCTACCTTTTTCCTCCCCCACTGGCACTTCTGTTTAGCTGTAAGGTCTATGGAATAACCACATAGTTTCACCACGTACAGAGCAGCTCTTAAGGACAATGTTCCCAGACTCTGTAATAGCAAGGATGCCAAACAATAGCAAGGATTCAGTGAACAACTTTCTTCAGCAGATCCTACTGTTACTGACAGATGGCTTTGCAACTTCGAAATACAGCTTCCATGCTCTTTATTCACTTGCTTCTTTTCTTTCAGGATCATCTGGGGTCTTGCTGCAAATTCCATTTCAGTGAAATGAAGGCAGGTTGTGAAACTGTTTCCGCTGAAGTGCTCTGAAGAAAAAGAGGAAGGCTGGAGTCCTGTTTTATCGTCAGGAGGTAAAATTTTGATGCAGTCATTTCAAAATGCTTTTGAAATGTGGAGTCTGTACTTTGTGGTGTTTAGGTAGTAAAGGAAAAAAAAACATTGTTTTTGAGTTAAACATTTTTTGTCTCTTGAATTTCTTCTTATGTTTTTTTTCCTTCCTAGTCAGAATGATACTAAACTTAAAGATGTTCAATAGAAAAGATTTTTTTTTTTTTTTAAATCCTGGCAACTGTTGTTCTTATTGCTTACTGTGTGCTTTTTTGATGAGGAGATATGGTTTAAAATTTGGCAGATATTTTAAAGGGATGCAGCTGACCTCTGTGCAAGGATTCAGAATACAACAGCTTGGTGTTTTCAGCTGTCACATTGAAGTTCTGTGTGGAACAAGCAGCTGAATATTCTCCTCTCCCTCTTTTATCTGAAATCTGTCCATATGCCAGTCTTCCCCTTTTCCTCCTCCCTTTCTGAAACTTAGCCATGGGACAGGCACAACATGGGCACTAATAACACAAAACCTTCATGTCTCCCCTATTAGTGTTGTGAGAAAGGAGGACTGCAGCTAACAGGAGCTCAGTGTTGAAGGCTGGCCAGTTCTTAATCTTTCTGGTGTAAAACTGCTGATGAGATTGCTATTTGTGCCAGATGAAGTGGTGATTCTTAGTTATGTGGAAGTGCCCGAAGGTGAATCTAGTTAATCATTTAGCTTGAGTTCATATTGAGAGGTGATCAATTCTTATGATCTCCCTTAAGTTAGGTTTTGTCATGTGCAGGAAGATAGTGTGAAAAAGTGGAAGTGTCATATCCTCAAATCATTTCCCTCTGTCTTTTTCCTTCAGTGTGTATTTGGATAACTGAATATGACTCTTCCTTCCCCTCTCTCAAGTGCTTCCTCTGGAAAAAATGAGGCAAAGAAGCTCCAGCATGGAAGTTCACAATAGCACCTCTTTGCAAATATTTCTTGGCCAGAAGCTGGACTTCACCAGTTTGTTTTAAGTGGAGATCTCCCCACCCCTTTCTTTGTACTGGAAATGAACATGAAGGGGAAAAATGTAATTTGACTGGTAGTATCTTCTGGAAAGATCAACTCTGTGATGCACTGGGGTACAGTGGGAGGAGTCTCTTGTGTTAGTTTAGTGATTAAGTTACAGGAAGGAAGATCACAGAGTAGCTACGTGAATAAAGAAGGAAAATATCTTCAGGGTGGCCACCCACACCCCACCCAGGTCTTAGCTACATTCTTTCCAAATGCCATCCAGAGAAGCCCCTGTTGCTAAATATAGTCTGTATAAAACCCCTCATTAACCAATGTCAGAAGACATGGTAAGGCACTCTTACTTTATTTTGTTTTTATAATATTGTTTTGATTCTCTTTTCAGCAAGCATAAAAGCTTTTTTTTGGTTGTTGTTTGGTATTTGTGAAAGGAAGTCATAGGTTCCAACTATAAACCAGTTGCTGAAATAGTCCTTTTGCATTTTGGGAACTGCAGTTAATGAAAACCCCAGCTGCAACCATTAATTTCACCTGTTTTCTTCCTGAAGGTATATTACAGGTCATTCCTGCTCTGCTGGAAAGGGCAGGGGAGAGCAGGACAGGAAGGAAATCAAGCTGCTGCACAGGCAGTTGAGCAGCCCAGGTTTTCAGTGCCCTGCTGCCTCATGGAATTTGCAGCTCTAAGTCAAGTATCCAGGCTTCTTAGCAGCTCAAAGCTGGGATCTGGGTGGATCCAGCAGTAAGTAAAATAGCTTGCTGACAAAAAAGGTAGTAGGAGGTGGTCAGGAAAAAGATAAGGGATTAGGCCAATGGGAGAGAGTAAGGAAGGCCAACACCACCGTTAAGGTATTCATGCAGTATGTGAGTATCCATCGAGTATTCATGCATTTGGATAGTGCAGAACGATGATAGGAGAAGAGACAGAGTTTACTGTCAGACCAGACCACTTATCTGTATTCAACTCACAGTTTGGGGAATGCAGTTTCTCTGGACTGTGTGGCATTTTAGCACAGAGGAAGCATATATGCATTCAGTCCTGCAGTTGCTGGAGTTTGCGTGAGAAGCAGATTGATGGAGAAAGAGAAGAATTTGAAAGCTTCTTGGTGAAAGCAAGCAAGCCACTGGTTGTGCCAGGGCCACCTAGTTGTATGTGAAATGAGAGTTCTTTCTGCTGTATGAGAGCTTGGGGGGAGAAGATGACTGTGTAGCAGGGATGAGCAGTCTCTATAGCAAGGGAGTGCTGCAGAGTATTTTGCGTAAGTGTTGGACAGAACTACTCTGGCCAAGTGAATCCTTGCAATTAGTTAGGCTTTCTTGTGTGCACCTGCAGCTGGAGGAGTCATGAAAGAGAGGTATGAGTCAGGGGTGGAACTAATGCTGATTTCCATACACAAATGGAGAAGATATTTTTCTCTTACCAGTGGGAGGAATGGAATACATTTTTACCTCCATGCTTGTGTCTGACTCATGGCAAAGAGGTCATACATCAGGTTGAGAGTCTGTCATGTTTCCTTTGTGAGTATCCCCTACAAGTAATGTATGACCTTCCCACAGCCTTTTTCATGTCCCAAAAGTGCTCCTGTATGATGTGTTGGAACAGTAGGAGGACTTCAAAGTTACAGTAAGGCTGTAATTGTACATTTTGGTCATAAAGGTATCAACGTTTCTGGAATAATTGTCTTGCAAAATGAAGGCCAATGTTTTGCTGTTGCTGTGAAGGCTCTAATGCTCAAGTATGTGTTTTTTTCCTCTTCTAAACCATACAAGTTCCTAAACGTGCCTGCATCTAAACCACTTTAGTGAGGTTACATAAATCATGATTGTCAGTGACAGTAATTACTGGCTTTGGAGGGTGATGGCTTCAAAATAAACCCGTATTTTCCAAACATCAGAACTTGAAATATGTGCATCTTTCCATGCCAATGGCGGGTATGTTAGCACTCTGATTCAATTCCTCTTGTACAACCTTTGCCTTTTTCTGTTTCAAATGCATGAAGTGGTGGAAAAAGGTAAGTCAGAATTTTCCACTCAGCATGTGTTTGTAGAATCTCTGTCTGCTTTTCTAATAGAGCAAACCCACATTTCTATATAATAACAGATTCTAGCTGTATTTTGTAGTCCATCTTACAATTCTTTCCATTGATGTGCTTCTGGATCATCCCTTTCTGTGAATTTCTACCTCTGCTCCAGACAAAAGAAAATGAATGCCACCCTCTGATCATCAAAATTATGAAAGATATGGAGTTCTAGATTATCATTAATGGTCTTGTGTTTTGAACTCAGATGTATTGCAGCTCAGAGGCTATAACAGCACCTGAACACATTACTAGTAGGCTACTACAATTTTTCCTGCCTTACTTTTGGTTAGGTCTATTTATTGGCTGAGACCTGCTGGCTTCAGTTAAATGTGTTGTATCTCATTTAAGCTTTTAATTTATCTCTGTTAGGGTTGTAGAGCTTGGAGGTTATGGTGTCTTTTGGGAGAGTGGATTGTTTTTTTTCATGCAGATGATAAGCAAGACAGTGGATTGTGGGCTCAGCCAACAGCTGGAACATGTGCTGTGGCAGCCAACTGGATGAGGCTGCTGAGGAGGGAGTGTCACTAAACAAGCCCAATAGATTTAACAGAGTAAGGAAATGTTTACCTTCCAGATGTTTAAACTCTAATCCTTCTGATGAAAAGTTTTATCCTTCTGGGTTTGGAAAGGATGGGTAGGCAACATGCTGTGCCTGGCTGGCTGCTCATGTGCCACTGCAACATGCCCAAGGTACAGCTCCTTGCTACTTATACGTGGTGCAGGAGGAGCAGTGGTTGTGCTGTTGTTTCTTTCTGAAGGGGTATTGACCACTTTTTCTTAAGAATGGATGGGTGCCTACTGGATGCCAGAGCTGTGTCTTTCATGTTTTTAATTAGAATGTGTTTAGATGAGGTAACACTGACAATATTAGTAGTGAAACCACAGGTCCTTGGGTTTAGCTCATCACTAAAATGTCTCTCTGCAAGCTATTTAAGACCTCTGTAGCAGCAAACTGCCAGGCAGAAAACTCTCCTTTGACCAGGAAGGAATTCCCCCTGCTTGGAAAATCCCTACATGTGGTGAAGGGCTGCTTCTGCCAAAATGAAGAGATCTGTGCAAAAAATATTGGCATGGGAAACATCCTGGAGTGGTTAGGGTAGGCAGTGTTCTCTGATAGCACGAGCTGGGTAGTGACATAACAGGGCTTTTGTTCCACAATAGCACTAAACCCCAACAGGAGGCTTTGACCACACCTGGCATTTTTGCTGTAGGCCTGAGCTTTCTTCTCAATGTCTCCTGTGAGGACCTCTCCTCCTCCCACCAATCTCTACCTTCCTGTGGCCCTGGCCATGATCTCCTGTCTCAGAGAAAAGGAGGCTTCCTGTTGGTCTGGTGCTACATGCCAGATCTTTTTATGGTTTTCTTGGGTCTCCAGCTACCTCCCATAACCTTTCCAACAGCAGCTTGTCTTTTGCTTTTCTGGTGACAGACAAGTGTTGTCACAGTTATCTTCCTGCAGTCATCCAAGGAGCTCACCCATCTTTACCCTTCAAAACACCCTGAGGTGCTTTGCTCCTTTGTAGCAGAAACGTTCCCTTTACTGCATGTGCAGCTGTTGTTTCTTTGACAAGTAGAGCACAAGTCACCCCATGGCAGAAGGCTTTTGGTTTCCAACCTGCCACTCTTCTGGATTCTGCCTGGCTTTTCAGAGGATATGATGGAATGGGTGGGGATTTTCTCCTGTTCCTTCTTAAATGGCCTCACCAGCAACAAGATCACCAGGACTTTAGGTAAGCTCAAGGACTACACAGAGTTTGGCTCTAGTTTCATCTTGCATTTTCTGTTCTGCATGAGGCCTGTGGTGACTGATAGTTTTCTTTCTTATCTGGAAGGGTTCTGGCAGTGTGCTGCTGTACTCCCATTATATGTATGCAATATCTGTAAGTGTGTGATTGGTGCATTTTCTTTGCCAATAATAGGCATAATTTTTCTGCTCTTTGGGATTTTAAAAGATCTGAATGCAAAAATATATCAAGCACATCAGCAAATGTAGTACAGAGACTTTCCATGGGACTTTAGCTCATGATAGCTGTGGGGAAAAAGCTGAAAGTCTTGTAGGCTCTGCACTTCCACAGTAGCTGAAGCCTTCTCCCTTCATTACACCTCAGAACTCCTTCTCCTTCTTTCCCTTCTCCAAGAAAGCCAAGTTCCAAAGGAAGATGACATACAGACTGTTATCTTAGCAGGTGAATTCATCTACCCCTAATCTGAGTGAATATGTAGTTTGCATAATTTCTTATTAAATTTAGACTGATAGGGAAATGACTGAACAATTAGACAAGCATCTAATTGTTTCTTGATTGCATACATAGAAGACTAGATATTAAGATTGAAAGATACTGAAAAGGTCCCAGTGAGATAGAAATCATCTCTCATGATAACTGTACAGCAGTAAGTGATGAGATTTAATGGACCCAAGAATTTTTAGACCCCAAAGAAAACCCAAAGCCACCTGTGATCCAAGGCATCTTTTCTAGCACAAATATTCAGATAATGTTTGAAATTTCATCCACACAGTCATTATACAAATCATGTAGAATTTCTTTATGCTAAAAGCACACCAAGTCTGGGGAGATTAACAGGGCAGTGTGTATACAGAGTTATTTCCTGCTACTACAGTTTCACATTTTATTCTGGTCTGAATGCAGTAGGGCAGAAAAGCACAGAGCTGACAGTATTAGCTGCCCTAATTCTATGATAATGAAAGGTTTTATGCTAGACAATGTGGTTTGAAGGCTCAAGGACTTCTTCAATGGAAAAAAGAGTCTATCCCTAAAGACAGACAGCATGCTTGGAGGGAAGGGTTGACTACTCAGAGCTGTCTCTAGAGACTTTTATAAGGCACCCTTGTGAACAAAGCAGTGACATTGCACATGTATCAGCAGACCACTGTCCCCAAAACTGTGTAGTCATCCACAAGATAGGTGGCACATTAAATCATTGCTTTATTTTACTGAACAAATAGAAAACTGCAGCAATCCTTACCTGTCATGAATTAATCTTCCTGATTAGTGTGTAAGAGAGGCATGTGAACTGGAGCCCAGCTTTGTGTCAGGTTGAGGGATTCAGTGCACCATAAACCCCCAGAATTGAGATCCTTGTGGAACTGGGCTCCAACCAGTCAAACAATCAGGAGGACCCCTGCATGGCACAGCATTAACTTTTGCAGTTCAGAGTAGTGTGTGACTCTGCTGTACTCAATCCATCGTCAAGTATGTCTGCACAGTTCCTCCACAGAGGATACATCAACCTTTATAATGCTGGTCATTGACAAGCTGAGTTGTGATCAATCAATCAGTCTCCTATCATGCTGCAAAATGGTTACAGGATAACACAAGGTAGATTACCCCATCTGAAAAAAAAAAAACCCAAACACCCAACAACCCAGACAAACAAACAAAACCAAAACCAACCAAACAAAAAAACCCCATTCTCCCCCAAAAAAGGTAAAATAACCTTTAAAACCCCCAATTTGACCTATTCTTTACATATCACCACCAATGACATCCACCCCACTTTTCTCTCAATTGTTTTGCTCTTCTTTTTCTTTCCCGAACTCTTCCTTGATGAATGTTTTTAATTTTTTTTTTTTTAAATTAACTTTTGTGTATATGTGTGATGACCTGATTATTTGGCACAAAGAACTGGCTCTGATCAGGCCCAGACCTAGCGTGACATAAGTACAGCAGGGCAGGTTGGAAGAAGGTGGATTGGCAGAGCAAGTGTTTACATCATCCCTGGCTCTAGCTTGGTTTATCAGTACATTTGGCCCTATTTACTGTTTATAGCTAATGCTGAAGTAGATGATAGAAACCAACAACAATTTATAGGATGATAGTTGTTTGGAAAAGCCAGTAGTGAATGAAACTAAATTAGAGAGAGCAAGCACTAATATACATGTGTCCTGAGTTAACACAGCCTGCTCTTACAGGCCTCCTCACCCCACATAAAGAGGAAGGAAAACAACATAAAAATCCCAACCTGGATTGAGATAAGGAATTTACTGAGATAATGCACTGCACAGTTGCCTTAGCCTGTTTGCAGAAAATATGCAGCAAAACACAGAAGCAGCAGCAGCAGAAGCCAGCAATAATATTCAAGGTGAGGCTCAATGGGTTTCTGGGTGACCTGATCTAGTTGAGGATGCAGGGGCAATGGTCTAGATGACCTCTGGTTGTGTTCTGTGAGGGAAAGCAGTTGTTTCCTCCTTCAGGTGGGGTTGTGGGCAGCGGACTTGCAGGGCATGGTGGTCTTTTTAATCTACAAGAAAGCTGGGGAGAGACTGGGGAGTGATAGGACTAGGGGGAATGGAATAAAGCTGGAAGTGGGGAGATTCAGGCTGGATGTGAGGAAGAAGTTCTTCACCATGAGAGTGGTGAGAGCCTGGAATGGGTTGTCCAGGGAGGTGGTTGAGGCCCCATCCCTGGAGGTGTTTAAGGCCAGGCTGGATGAGGCTCTGGCCAGCCTGATGTAGTGTGAGGTGTCCCTGCCCATGGCAGGGGGATTGGAACTAGATGATCCTTGAGGTCCCTTCCAACCCTGACTGATTCTATGATCTTTCCAACCTGGGTGATTCATCCTAGTCCCCCAACCTGCAGCCTGCCCAGCTGAAAAGCCCAGCACCCCAAGCCTGGAAAGCGGAAGCAGCATCCAGAACAGGAAGCCTATCATCATGTTGCCATCTAACTTCAAGCCCCATGATCACAGAATCACAGAATGCTAGGGGCTAGAAGGGGCCTCGAGAGATCACCCAGTCCAACCCCCCTGCCAAAGCAGGATCACCTATACCAGGTCACACAGGAACCCGTCCAGGTGGGTCTTGAATATCTGCAGAGAGGGAGACTCCACAACCCCCCTGGGCAGTCTATTCCAGTGTTGTGGCACCCAACTTTGCTCCAGCCAGCCACTTTAGTTTTGAAGCTGGCATAATGGCAGTATGGTATTGAATATCAGCAGCAGCTTCAATTTAGCCTGTGCCAGCATGGTGTGCCCCATGTGCAGGCAAAGGATGCAGCAGTAGTTGAGCATTCCTATAGAGGGGGTTGGCTCTGCTGTGCAGTGGTCACATTCAAGCAACAGGATCTGCACTGAGGAGAGCAGTTGGGGTAACATTTCTGCATGGATCAAAAGCACTAATTTCAAGGGCATGAGCCAAAGTCCCGTTAGTATCTGGTTTTACCTTTAGGAGAAATGCTTCTTTAGCTGTACTCAGTGGAGCCAATACCCTGTTAGTTGACTGCAGCTGGGAAAATGATGTGCCTGCAGATTCAGTGAAATACTTGAAGGTTTTCAGAAAAACCAAACCTTATTGCTTACCCCTCATCCTATAGTAACACAAGTTAGACAGCTCTTTGGAAGAAGACAATCTCTGGGGCACCCATTCCCTATTGTCTAGATCAGTTCTAGAGCAAGCTGGGACACATTCCTGGCCTGGATTCAAAGTTTTCCTTTCTGTGTCTGTCTCAGCCATTGTATGCCTGGAGACCTTGTCCAAGCGGCTCCCTTTCTCCTGCCACCATTTCTCCTTGGAGATAGCAATCCTCCTCTCTGCTATGCCCAGCTCCAAGATCTGCTGGTGAAAGGTAGCAGACAAGAATTGGGTGGATTTCACCGCAAACCTTAGAGACACTTTTTATTTTTTTTTTGTAGTAAGTTTTACAGCAGTTGCAGCCTTTGTACAAGGCTATGATTGCTTCATTGTTTCTATGGAAGGAAATTCCCTGTCCTACTTCCTTGAAAGGAACATTGGAAGTTTTCATGTTTTGGGAAGAGATGAGAGACTAGGAAATAGCTTGTGCACAGCCCTGCAAATACTTAAATACCGGTGAGGAAATTTGCTAATTTATAAGCCTGCATCCTACTTGGCAGGGCTGGAAAGCTCTGAAGTCTCTGTGCCAGGGAAGAAAGTAGCACTAATGAGAAAAGGCAGGCAGATTTGTGTGAGGCCTGAGGCATCCTCAGGCAAGGACACAGTGAATTTTGGCATGCAAGGGAAAGAAAACCACTGCTCAGATAGACCAGGGGGAGGCAACTAAACTAGAGGAGAAGAAATAAACTTTACCTTAACCCCCAAAAACTTTCTATATAAAACACAGGTCCCTGTGTCAGCATGGGAAGAAGTCCAGAAAACAAGAAAGTTGTACTGGATTCACTAGCTCTCTTTCCCTCCTCTGTATCCTGCCAAAAAATGCTATTTTGCTTTAACTTAGGGTTTTTTTTTTTATTTTGGTGTAGTTTTTCATGATGCTAAAGCCTTGCTTGGACACAGATGTAAAACATCAGTACTGTAAGGCGTGGACCACACAGACATGCAGCTCCTTTCAAAATGCAAACCAGAGGAAACAATCTGCCTTTAAAAATCAAACTTCCTCATTAATTTCATTAAAAACGTGTGCAGCTTCTAGGGAATGGCAGAGGGTGACTTCAAACATGGCACTACCCCTTGAAAACTGGCAGGCAGTGAATGTGCTCTGGAGGAAGAATAGGAAAAAAAGGCAATCTGCAAGAAAGGTTGGGAAAGGAAAGCAGATCTCCTGCCCTGGCTGCCATTTTTCTACTCCTGTCTGCTTTGCTGTGCTCTGCAGACACACAATAATAACCCCAGTGGGCCCAGGAATCAAATGACGTGTTGCTGAAGGATTAGGAGCAATTCTATCCCCCTGGCATCCCCCTGGCTTAGGAATTTTCATTAACATGACCTTGGGTGTGGTGAGAAAGGAATTTGGGCTGCATGGATGGAGAGCTAAACATCCTACCTGGGGAACAACAAAAGGGCCTCTGCAAGACTGGCTGCCCTGGGCCCCAAGCAAAGCTGCCATGCTTTTTCCCCCTCAGTGCAGTTGTTCATGGATTAGCTTGGAGATACGTGGAGGGTCAGAATGAAAAGGCATCTTTCCAGGGGACGGAGGGGGGACGTGGGAGGATGGGGTTGTGGGGAGGAACAGGCAAGAGGGCTTGTTTCCTGGAACTGCTTAAAAACACTCAGAAACAAATATGGGTTTGGTAGGGAGCGGAATTGTGTTTAATTAACAGGGGAGCATTGTGCCTGAGTGCTGCAGCAGTGGGAAATGGAAAATGATTGCTAGATTGCACAACCCCATCTTGTTCATCTACACACATCTAACGCAAGCAGCCCTTGCACAGTTTGGTCAGTTTCTTGTGTGTGCCTTGACTTGAGCAAAATTTTGTAGGAGTCTAGGAGACTCGGTGAACATCTTTCCAGTTTGGCTGCATGTATTCAGGTGGGCAGCATCTTGTACTTTGCAGCTGTACTTTTCAATTCAAGCTAGCTAAACCTAATGGTGTTTGAGGAAGCAATTAGCTCATAACTGTAACGCAGTTACCTATGAAGGATGCTGTAGCATCTTCACTTGGCAGCAATGTTCCAGAAGAAATGAATTTATCAAAAGAAAGAGAAAGCATAATGTTGTTAGCAACAGAGCAAAAGCATTAAAGCAAGCAGAATGTAACTATCCATGCTTTAAGTTTAAAGGATGTGTGGTTGAGTGGTTTCATGCTTGTATAAACAGTCTTCACAAATTTCATCACCTCCTAGTCAAATGTCCTTCCTTAACCTTGCATTCAAGGTAAATTGAAAGAAACTCTGGGAGCAAATGTCTTGTAGGGCAAATCTGTTGCCTTTGTCCTCAAATTCCACTTTTGTGTCACTGTGTCATTTGTGTGTCCTGTAGGCTTTGCATGTAAAGTTATTAAATCCTCTAGGCAGGCCCTGTAACAGGCACAAGATGGTGACCAAGAGGCTTCTCTCAAAATAGTGATGGCAATGATGAAGGAAAAGCGATGAACATCAATGGCCAAGAAACGGGCTGTTGAGTAAGTGTTCCCCCAATCAGAGTAGCCATACAGTGAGCACATAGCACTGTGGCAGATAGTCTTGGTGACAACAGTCATTCTGGATTGCCTGGATATGAAGAGTGTTAAGATGCAAGCACTGAAAAAAGTTGTATTACCTGTAATTTGCTTTTGTTTCCTGGTTTAAGAAGTTTGTTTTGAGCTGAAATTGGAAGTAACTTTGGAGATTCTAACTCATTCTGGAAACTGTCAAGGAACTGTTGTCCAAAGATATGATGGTTAACCCCTGACAGTTAGGTGAATCTATGGATCGTGTATCTGTGCCAAACTGCGTCCTCTGCTGATCCTCACTGAACTTTCCAGTCTGACCTAGGCTTCAGCTGTAACCTCACCTTTTTGCATAGTCACTCAGCTGTAACTGGATCTTCCCACAGTCACCACTCCGGTCCTGCTCGGTTCCTGGCTGGTCTAGCCCTGCTCCTGATGCTTCTAGAGATTTAATGTAGGGCAGCAGCAGGATCCTGGCCACTTAGCTTTATGGAGTTTTCGGGGCCTCTATGCAAAACATCCCATCTGAGGGCAGTTAAGGCCTATTGGTGCCCTCAGGACTGGGGACCTAAAGATCTCTGACCTCAGCAGGAGAGGGGGCGAGGTGTGTGTCAGTCCTGGGTTTTTGTGAGACACAGCACAGCTTCTGTTGTGAGAAAGGCATCTCTTCTTTGCTAATATGTAAGAAAGAAAAGTCATTAAGTTGGATTGTGCTGTCCTGTCAGTGGACTTGAGAAAACTAGCAGGGAGCTGTGGGCCATGGTTACTTGCAATTTGCTGAGACAGAAGAAAACTTCATTACTCTGGGCCAGGAGTGCAACCATGTTGAATATAAAGACAGCTGAGAGCCCCTCAGTCCTCCTTCATTCGATGATTTCCCTCTAAAGATCGTTTTGGGCTCGGTTTGGCCAAGTGCTGCCTTCTAGGAGTCACACAGCACAGGGATGGACTCCCCTGGAGCAGAGGACAGGCTGAATGTTTTGCAGCAGGTGCTGTATAGGCGACCACCCAAAGTTTGTAAACTAGCAGCTCATTGAGTGTGAAGCCCTGTCATGTCCCTGGAGCATGTCCTGGGTGGGAATGCCATGAGAGCAACAAAAGATTATCTGTTCCAGGCCTCTCCTTTCTGAGTTTGCAGAAACACAATCCATTGCTTCAGAGTAAGAGAGTTTATTTCAGCCTGATTCCATTACAAGAAGATCCTGGAGTGAGTTCATGCAGGAGCAGCAGAAACCTGTCACATAAACAGCATGTCAGGATGGCCGGACTGCACCCCTCAGCTCTGCACCTGGAGGCAGAAGGTGCTGTGGTTAATGGGCAGAGGTTAATCAAACCTGCCATCTCCTACAAAGTCATGAGTAGGCACTGCTGTTGAAGACTGTTAGTCCAGACTTCTTGTTCTGATCTCTTGAAACAGTCCAGACTTCTTGTTCTGATCTCTTGACTTTGTCGTGTGTGGCTTTGGAATGAAGAGAGGAATGTAAATGTGACCAATGGAACTCACCTTTGTAGAGCTGAGGAGAGCAGGACTTGTTTTGCAGTTTCACAGAATTGCAGAATGGTGGGGGTTGGACCTCTGGAGATCATCTGGTCCAACCCCACTGCTAAACCAGCTCCACCTACAGCAGGTGAGTTTTGAATAGCTTGAGAGAAGGAGACTCCACCATCAATCTGGGCAGCCTATTTTGGTGCTCTGTCACCCTCAAAATGAAGAAGTTTTTCATGTTCAGATAGAACTTCCTGTGTTCCAGTTTGTGCCTCCTCCCCCTTCTCCTGTTGCTGGGCACCACTGAAAAGAGTCTGCTTCTATCCTCATACCCACCCTGTAGATACTGAGAAACATTTTCTTATTCCTGTAGCCAGAGATAATTTGGGGCAAGTTGAGGAGGGAAGTTCTTTTTTGCTCTTCATGGCAGATCTCTGCCTTCCTTCTCTTCTCTTGTAGGGAGGCTTCTCAATGTCCTTGAACAAATTGTTAGTAAACCTTCTTTTTAAGAGAACCTTCAGCCCACCTGTCATGGGAATCAATGGAGCTGGAAACTCAAATCTTTCCTTCCAGAAACAGATCTCAGGTTTCTGAAAGCAAAAGGAAGCAACTTTATTTGTGCTAGGGCTTCCTGTCCTTTCTCTCTGCTCCATGAGGGTGAAAGACAATCAGAAATTCTATCATTGCCACTGAGTGAGGAAAAGCAGAGTGAGATTCTTTACAGTGCCAATCTGTCAGCAATCATTATTGCTTCCAGTCTGTGCTTGAGGTACACCAGTTGGTGTTCTTACTGTCATTTGCAGGAAGGGTGATTGAAGCAGAGAGAGGTTAATCTCTCATATTAGCCAAGTCATATTAGCACCAGCCAAAGCGTTGGATAGACTTTGTTTGCTCACTGTCACTATGCATAGCTAAAAGCCTTGGTATGCACTGCTTCTGCCTGCCTGTTATGGATTATCTTGGGTGGCCTGTCCAACCCCTAGATAAGGCCCAATGGTGACTCTGCTGTGACAATCAAATTGCCAGGAATGAGGTCTCTAGCTGAGCTGTGAGTCTCAAGCCTCTTGTAATGTGCCCAGCCTCGATTTTTGAAGCCGACAAATGTGTTCACCGTGCTCAGGGAGTACAGCAGAGGTGGCTGAGTCAGTAGTTAATGTTAGCATGCTTTGGGTTGGAAGGGATCCTTAAATGTCAGAAAGTGCAAGCGCCCTGCAGCGAACAGGGACATCTTCAACTAGATCAGATTGCTCAGAGCCCTGTCCAACCTGACCTTGAGTGTTTTCATGGGTGGGGCTTCTACTACCTTTCTGGGCAACCTGTGCCAGTATTTCACCGTCCTCAGTGTAAATTTGCTGGTCACAGGGAGACCCAGTTCTTCCAGTGCCATTTCATTGGCCCCAGAGAGATTGGTTTTCCTTGCCTCTAGGCCAAACCAGGTGATGGTATTGGTGGCTGTTATTTGTTTTTTTTTTTTTTTCATGATCCTCATATTTAGGTGCATTACTCTCATATCAAACACAGCTGAATTGTGTTCTAGCAGATTTTTCTTGGGATGTCCAGTAAATATTTACTGTGTGAAAAATGTGTCAATGCCAGTGATGGTGCTAATGAAGTGGTGTTTGCAGAATAACATGAAGAGGAGGTTCTGGCTGTTGAGACCTGTGCACCATTCTTCCCCTTTGGGCCAGCCTGTGTGAAGACAATACTAGAAATCTTCCTCAACAGTTAGGAACTGAATTGGACAGAACACTGACAGGGTCTTGAAAGGAACAGATAAGATCTTGCAGGAGTATGTGGGAGAGGTTACACAGATCTGGGCATCTTTTCCATCTTTAATTCTGAGTTTTAGAATAGAATCATGGCATTGTTTCAGTTGAAAAAGATCTTTAAGATCATTGAGTCAAGCCATTAGGTAACTCTACCAAATCTGGTGCTTAAACACTGTCTTTTAGCACCACATCTCTGCATCTTTTAAACACTTCCAGGAATGATCATTCTGTCACTTCCCGGGGGAGTATTCCAGCGTTTGATAGCTCTATTTTTTGCATATGTGAAGAATTTCATGTTGTACTAATGCATGGAAATGAGGGCTATGTTTGAAATCCTGATCTTGAGATTCAACCTTTTTGTCCATGTTTCTGGTATTTCATCATATAGTCAGTGCAGAGTCTGACTGACGTTTCTTCCCTTGGAACACATGTAACGTGGTTAGCAGGTTTAAAAACAAACAGAAAAGTTTTATTAAAGAGAAGGGTAACAAAAACAAAGGAGAAAAATAAGTCTTGAATTGGACCTCCAGTTGCTGCTGAGGTCTGTTGTCCCTGGAATACCTTTGCAGTGTGTGCTAAATGGTCACTCAAAGTCAGCGTGAAAAAATGATTTCCGAAGCTGTTGGACAAATAAGGAGACTCATTCTGAGTAGGGACTAAATTGGTTTGGAACATATGCTTGCACTGAGCAGCCAAAGTACATAATCAGGTTTAGCAAAACAAAGCCTGATACCAAACTTGCCAGGAAAAAATGTTTTGTCATTTTGAAATCTGCTTGGTTTTTAAGCAGACCTTCCCAGAACAGAAAACAATGTGTTTCATGCTCCATTTCATCTGCCATTGCTATATTTTTTCCTCTGAAGATTTGTAAGGAAGGGGAAGAATATATAATCCCTTTGTTAAGATACTGAAATTAAAAGCTTGCTCGTGTTGAACTGCCCTTTCAGTCAGGATTAAGATTTGTTACCCAAGTCTATATACCATGTAAAACAATGACTAATCCAGACATTAATCACAGGAAATATTCTGGACCTTTTAAAAATAAACCATGACATTGTATGAAGAATACATAATTGAGAATATCCTGGACAGGTTGAAAATTAGCCCAGTTGATCTGTTACATAATGATCAGCTGGGTAAGCCAAGGGGAAAGAACAGAGCACATGGGGCAAACAATGCAGCAGCGTTGTGCTATTGTCTGCCTTTTCCTGTCCTCGAGTTCAGCTCAGTACAAACATTGTCATTCCAAATCAAATTATATTAACAGGAGGTGTCTGTACTCCTGATCAACCTTGCTTCCTTGCTCTCCATCTTTTCCAACTGCAGTCTGTAGTTTCCCCCTTACTCTCCTTGCTGTTTCCAGCCACTGTTTCCCAGACCTGATCTGTTGCCCAGAGCAACTTCTGCAGCAGTTGGGTTGTGACTGATCCCTTTCTTCAGGCAATATCTGTCAATGACCCCCCTCCCTGCCAAAGGCCAGTTACTCATGTCAAGGTCAAACTGTGGACAGTCATTCCGTGTCTGCCCAAGTTAATCCAAACCAAACATGCCATGTATAAGTAGCTTATCTCCCAAAATAAATAGATGATAATTAGCATAAGCCACCACACCCACTCCTTTTCCATTTGGCTCTGAAAGATCCCTCCACCTGAGTAAATCAGGATGCTTTGTCTGACACATTCTTACTGTGTTGAAAAGAAAGCAAGCAAGCTCTGGCTCCAAGTGGGATTGCATTTCCTACCTGGCTTTCCCAGACCAAGCCAGTCTTGGTGAAGCTGAATTCAAGACATACATGCTAACTGCCTTGTGAGGGAGATGAGATTATTCCAGGAATTCCTCAAAAACTATTGTTTGCAGCAGATCTACCCATAGCTCTGGGTCTATCAGTATCAGTTGTGCTGATGTCACACTGGTAGTCTAAGTGGGCATCCCTCCTTGGACACAAAGGTCCCACCACTATTTTTTCAAAGACAGCAAGCTATGTGCAAGGAGACTGAGCTGCTTGGAGTTACAGTATAGATATGAGTCAGAGGTGCACTAAAATTCTGTTTTGTCTGTGGGGCTTTCACTGGGGCTCTGCCCACACTGGCTTGCTGCTTGGTGGGCTGACTCTGTGCTATGGCACCATGGGACTATGTGATGAAAACACTGTCCCTCCCTGGTAGGTAGCAATTGTGAGGAACAGAGAGAGAAGGGTGAGGGCTGATGCTATTAGGAGGGAAAGTGAAGATGTGTGATGTAGAAGGAAGAGCCTGAGCAGGCCAAGGTAAAGTGATGGGTCTGAACTGCTCTCCTTGCCCAATGTGTGAAGTGGTGACTGATAGTCAAGTGGAAGCAATTACTGGTGTATAAATAAATAAATAAATAACGTGGCCTGTGTAAAATCCCAGCTTTACTCTTAGAGAAGGAGGGTGCCTGATGCTGATTGCTGAAGCTGAGCTGGCAACAGTGTAGGCAGGTGGGATTCTTCTGTGCTGGAAGACAAGAAGAAAGGAAGATAGGAAATAATCCCAGTGTTTATGTTCAGTGTTGCAGACATAACATAGGTAACACTTGTTTTTTAATAGATGATTGATAACATGAGTGTGTTCTATTCACTGCACAGGGCTTCCTTTCTTATTTAGGCTTGTGCAGCTCCTTTGACCCTCTTGGCTTGGGTGATTTGTTCTGAAAGAACGTGTTTGTGAGAAGACTGCTGAGCACCTGCACCTTGGCTATGGTTATCATCTAAGGTGTCCTTTCTATTTAGATAATTCCCTTTTTAATCTGGGTTTGTGCCTCTGTCACTCAATGTCTAGGAAAGAAAGTGTGACTATCTTGCTTAAAATCCAAATAAATTACTCTAGGTTTCATGCAAGAGTTAGAGGATGCAGTACTTTGGGACAGAGTCAGGAAATTAAGGAGTTGTAGGCTCAAGATGCATGGGCTCTGCTGTCCAGGTGTTCCAGAGGGAGAAGTGAGGCACAAGGTAACTATGACACATTTCAGCCAAAACCTCTGTTCAGACAAGGTCCTTGGTGTGTGCCAGAAATCACAACTGCCTTACAATGTAGAGGTGTTTCTCTTTCACTGGTGCTCTCATGCTTAATATCACAAGTTTCAGTTTTATGAAGCTATTTGTGAGTAAAGAAAGACAGGCATGTTTTGGATGTGCTTCCAGCCAACAGCAGAAGTGGCCCCAAAACACAGTTCTGAAAGCAGTGTTCACACAATCTAGGAAGCTATATTAGCTATAGCATCTCAGGAGGTGATATGAAACCTCTTGAGGGGTTTGGTTTTCTTTTGTGTATTTTCCATCAACATCTACACATCCTTCCTTGGCTTCTGAGGCTCGCCCCAGGTGTGCTCAAATGCTCCTGAAACTTGGCAAAAGCTTCTGCAAAGCTGGTGAGAGCTTTTGGGCTTGGGGGAAGGGAGGAAAGGAGGTGATAGGGAAGTTTCACCTGGTTTCAAGTTTCAGGACAAAACTTTGATATGAGTAACAGTTTCCAGCTTGAAGAGCCCTGTGACAACATTGCTGCCAGGAATCCAAAATACTGGGTGGTGTGCAAGACAGGAGCTGTCTTGGGATTTATTTTAAGGCAGGATTGAAGAACAGAATAATGCACTTGTCACCATACAGGATGTGCCTACTGTGGGAAACATCTCACTGTTAATCACCCAGCTTTGGCCACCTTTTTCTCTTGTGGCAGGGGAGGAAAGCTTTTTAGGTGGTGGAGTAGCAGTTGGTTTTGAGAGAAAGGAGTCACCTGGCACGTCGCTCACAGCCAGGCTCAGGGCTGTGTCTCCCGGCGTGCAGCTGCCTGCAGCTGGCTGCCAGGAGCCTGAGAACTGGCTGCTCCCCCAAGGTGGTTTAGGAGAGTGGTGCCGTGTTGCTCATGGGCTATCTGCCAAATTTGGCTCTGGTGGCAGAGGGTTAACCTTGTAAAGGAATTACATTGATCGCTGGGTGTAGCTAAAATGCGCCCTCGGTTAAAAAGTCATACGGTAATTAAGTTGATGGCCTGTTTAGCTTGTAACCTCAGCAGCAGTGTCTCAACCTCTCTGTGGTCAAATAGATTTACCTAATGTAATGAAAGGCCATACCCTTTCCATTTCCTTCTTTCAAAGCCTTCTTGCCACAGACTCTTCTGGTAGAGGCCACTTATCAGTGACAGCACATTTTTCATTACTGGTGGAGTATGTGTTAAAATGAAGTTTTGAAATACTTTTTCAAATGGCACACAGAGTATGCTGCATATTGGCTGCTCAGTAATCAATCCATCAATCAGTTGTCTTGGGAGAATGCTGGAGACTTTTGGCTGTGGATTGCCCTTCCCACCCTGCCCCCTTCCCCTTCCTCCCCCCCTGCCCTGAATTGCATTTATTTGAGACAGCAGTCCTTATACAGGCTTGTAGAAAAAAAGAGAACTGAATTTTTGTCCCAAGGGGAAGTATTGCAATTTTCATGGGCTCATTAAAATAAATAAAATTGGGTTTGTAGATCAGAAGTAATTAGTTTTGATCTGGAATTCTTCCTGAATGGAAAAGACTAAGTCTCTCTCCACACACACAGTGGCATATAAATATAAGCAGACCACTTTTATTCTTGTAGTATTATGTGTGCTGATGCCATGAGATGCTCCATGGTGGTGAGGCCTTTTCTATAGTCAACATATGTTGGTAAACAAAGTATGAATTTAGATCATGCAGTTGTGTTCAGAATGATCCTGCACCACTCTCTGACTATGCAGGTTGTAATGCTGGTTCAGGTTAATGAGAGAAGTTTTATTTTGCATTTGATTCTAGACTGGATGTCATTCCATTTTCTCTCATTAAATTTTACAGCATAGGTATTGCATAAAGAATCTCTGTGTGTGGGTTTTTGCCATTGTTTGAGTATTTGGAGCTTCTTTGGTTATTGTTATTGTTTGGGTGGGGGGTTTTGTTGTTGTGGTTTATTTGTGTGTGATTGTAGCAGTTATTCAAGGATCTGGCTAGTGGCTGAGGCAGCTAAAGCTCATGTGCTTTAATGTTTCCTGGGAAGAAGGAAGTGTCAAACAGAAAGCTGTAGAAATAGGAGTTTGTAAAAGGTAGCATAAGAAGTCACAGGAAGGGCTTCAAAGAAGAGAAAATGTCAAAAGGAAGATTTTCATTGACATTGTCTTCTATAACACATTCTGTTCTATTTGTTTTACACTAGAAGGCATTCCAGTGATACTTGAACTAGAATCTGAAGAAATGACAATGACAGCTCTTACTGAATTAATGCCATCTCTAACACACCTCTAGTCTCAGGGCTAAAATCTCCCAAGATTTTTATTTTAGCTCTGGCTATAACTGTTCACTTGCTTGGAATTGATTTAGTAGCATAAGATGAGTGTCTGTTGAGGATATTGCTGTTTCCAGAAGGATTTAACTGAATAACTATCATGGTAGTTCAGACTTCAGGTCTTCATTGCCCAGTATGCTGTTTGAAGCAGTCTCAATGGCTATGTTTAGGAGAAAAAAAAGCTATGACCAGGACAAAGATCCAGTGAAATCTTGGAATGAATTTCATACCTTTTTATGTTTAGTGATCCTAAATGAATTTTGGATTATTATGGAATATTGCCATGCTAGTTTAATCTTCTTGACAGCTTTTCTAAGGCTAGCTAGACCTCCTGTCAGTCTTAACACAAGTTGAATTCTTTTCAGCTCTTTAAGTCCATGGAATCTAAGTTCTCTGAAGTCCAGAGGAGTCTTTCATATATTTTTGGTCTTTCAGGGATTTGAAACTTGATTAATTTTTTTTGTTTTGAAGAAGATCAGTTCATTAAACTGACACCAGAACTAGAAGGATTTGAAACAGATGATGAAGACAGGCAGCCACAGGGAATACCAGCTGGAATTTCTCACTGTCTGCACAACTGGCAGACTCCCTGTTGCACGAGAATTGCATAGATCACTGCTGCCTTATAGGGGAGGAAAGGATAAAGCAAACTGTGATGGGATAAAGCTCACTTACACTCTGTCTTCTGGCCTTTTTCACTTCAGGAAGAGTCAAACTGGCCCTGAAGACTTTGCATTACTCTGCTTCAGTGAAACCTTCAGTTTTCAGTGAAAGAGGAAAGTCACAGAAGCAGTTTTTTGGTCAAACAGATCTAAATTTTTGGTTTATCATGAGGAAATCCACTTCAGCGTGAAACTGAGTTTTATTTAAGAAAACATTTTTTTGTTTGTTCTGAAGGAAGAACAAAACTTTCCTGAGTAGTTATTTGTCTGGTTAGGGCACTGTACCAGGGGGGAATCTGACTTCAGTGTTTTCCTTCCTAATAGAGAATTTGGAGACATTTATTTTCACCATCTCAGGAGTATCCACTAAATAATGTGCAGAGGGTTTCCTAGATTGCCTCACTTTCCTGCTGAAACACTCTGTGATGTGGAAGTAACTATGTCCTGGGAATCCCTTCCATTCCATCCTGATTGAAGTTCTTTTTTGAAATAATTTCCAGAAAGTTTTGGCAAGTTTCTGTTAGGAAAATCCATGTCACTGGAAACCCCTCCATTACCTCTTTCTGGAGCAAAGCTGGGGTGGCCTGATTGCTCTGCTGCATTTGTCTTGTAGTGAATAAAATGCATTTATACCCAATCAGAGTTATCATAGAGGGGAGGATGTGCTGGCCTACATATATATATATATATATGCAACAAGGGAGCTACATGCCTGCTCTTTGTGCAAATCTCATTGCAATTCTTTAGCAATAGCCAGTACCAGAACAATGAGAGAAAACCATAATTGTTGACAGTAGAAGTATAGGTCTGTTATGCAAGTTTTATCATCCCAAGGCTGAGTAGTGTAGCAGATGTTCCTGATCATGCAAGCTGGGTTTCTCACTGGGTGAGAAATCAGTGATGTGGAGTCTGGGTATGTTCTTAGTTTACTTTAGCCTGCATTTACTGGTTGTATGACAGGGATGGTCAAAGAACACACAAGATGTTCTCCCTCATCCTTTTTTCCTTTCCTGGGCTGCTAGAACAACAATGCCAATGGAATGACTGTTTCAAGAATAATTCTAGTTAGAGATACTAAAGCAGAGAACAAACCACTTTGTTAACTTGTGGCAGCTCCTGCAAGAAAAACAGTGACTTAAAACTAAAAATATTAATATTTCTTGAAAGATTGAACAGTGGTTGCCAGCTAAATAAAAGATGTAAAGCACCACACAATGGCATCCCTTGGCTCTGACCATAATGATACTGAAATTGAGGATGTAAGTTATGACACAGAGGATGCAAGATACAGCATGCAGCATATGGGGGTACAGTGCCAAAATAGCTAATGAGTTATAATTCATCTGTTTTTAATGGCACAGTCACTCCTTCTTTTAATTGGCTCATCTCTCTTCCGAGGAATGACACAGTCATGTTATTGTTCTAATGTAGGCAGCAAATAATCAGCAAAACCAATTTCTGTACCTACGCTCTCTCTCTTCACAGTCTCACAGTATATCAGAGGTTGGAAGGGACCTCCAGAGATCATCAGGTCCAACCCCCCTGCCAGAGCAAGATCTCTTAGGATAGTCGGCACAGGAATACATCCAGGTGGGTTTGGAAAGCCTCCAGAGAAGGAGACGCCAGAACCCCGCTGGGGAGCCTGTTCTAGGGCTCTGTCACCCTCACTGTAAAGAAGTTTCTCCTCATGTTGAGGTGAAGTCTCCTATGTCTTCTTTTCAAACATAGGAGATTATGAACCTTAATCCACATTGCTAAAATAGGTCCTAGAATAAGCACATTGTCTGTTTGATAGCTGAAGTTGTAAATATATTTCTAACTCTGCTGATTTCGTTTTCCTCTAACATGTGAGAAAATAAACTTGGGAATCTAACCTTGAAACACTTTGCATGGAAGTACCTAATCTCAAAGCAGAAATTCAGTTTACTGCAGTGTAAGTGATTATGTCTGCGATTTCCTTTGTTGCATCTGCTGCAAGTCTTCTATGTGTGGGTTGGTTTTGTTTGTTGTGTTTTTTTTTTTTTTCTTTTTTTCTGTGACTCAGAAAAGTTCTGGTAATATTTTCCAGAAGGACTGTTAATTAAGAGAACCTTTTAGAGTGGATGTTCAGCTCCAATAAGTTTCACTCTATTTTTTATGCAAACTGGGATCATGGGGTTCTTCCAAAGTCTGAATGCATTTAGTACTGGAAGTCCTATTTCTCTTTTCTCTGAAAGCAGCTTGGAGAATCTAGAGCATGGTAGCTGGATCCTTGAAAGCTGCAAGCCATTGCCTGATTTAGTGTTGCAACATGCAGCCTTTCAGAGATGCCTTGTGGAATTTTTTTTTGTTGGTAGCTGTGCACTCTTGTGCTTGGTGCAGCACGTGGATTGCTTATCCTTCTGTTGAGAATATTGGATGGAGCAGAGCTGTCTGGACCCAAAATAAACACCTGGGCTCTCTAGTATATCAAGGCAGCTTATAGTATAGACTCCTAAGTGACAGCACATGTTGACCCAAACACAAAATGTACTCAGGTAAAAAGTTTTGGGTTTTTTATTTTTTTTTTTCAATTATAAAAAGGAATAGTCCAGGAGAAAGCACTATTGCTGTTAAAATACAGACAAACAAAAACTCTTGGCATGTGAAAAATGTCATGGCAGAGTCATCTTTTTGGAAAGTTGGTGATGCAGTGCAGCTGTTTTTCTCCACATCAGTTGTTCAGTTGGTAGTGTGATGGCTTCTCATATGTTGGAACACTGTGTCACACTGCAAATGGCAAAAAGGCAAGTGCTTATCTTCTAGCTTAGCTCATATTTTCCTTATTTCTTACAGCTTTTGCTCATTTACTTTCCTTTTCTCTGGTGGTGTTTTGGCTGTCTCTTCACTTTCTGAAGTGCTAAACCATTACCAGAAGCTCTGACAATTGAGAGAGTATGTCAGCTCAACTCACACTCTTATCAGAAATAGAAACTCTAGAGGTACTGAATTGGGTGCATAATTTGGAAGAGATGAAATTCCCATTTCTGCAGAAGACTCACTTTCTGTAACTAACTCCTTAAAGAGTTGGAGCCCAGCATTGTGTCTAGATTTATGTAGTACATTTGTATTATTTATGTTAGAGCTGAAGAGTTTTCTAGCTTTCAGGAAATCAGGTAATTTTTTTTTTCCTGATATATTGTTATACATATTTTTTTGTGTTCCCCTTGATTTTTCTCTTACCTGTTTGTCTTTTGAGTTGTTTTATGAGGAATTTGCCTATTGAATTTTTTTCAACAGTTTGAAACTACTTAACCAGCTTTGTTGGTGTGCTGAGCTGTGGTTGTAGTTGGCCTGTGCTAAGGGGAAGAGTGACATTCAAGTGTCTTTTTCCAAAAGTGATATTGATGGAAACTTTGCCTTTAGTGTGAGCAGAGTCACACCTGGGCCTCTTACATCCTAGACCATAGGCAAAAGTTTTCACTTACTTGAAAAAAAAAAACCAAAATCCACAGGAAAAAAAAAAAAAACCAAAAAAACAAAGCCAAACCAAAATGAAACCAAAACCAAACCAAAACAACAAAAAAACCCCCAACCAAACCAAACCAAACCCAAACAAACTAAAACCCAAACAAAACCCAAAAACAACCCCCCCAAAAAAAAGGAAAGGAAAGGAAAAACCTTATTAAGCTTTTGCTAAGTCTGTGTTTTGCATAAGCACGCAGAGGGTTTGGTTCTGTTCCTATACGGACTAGGATTGAATGATAAAATCTCCAAAGCTGGTGCCAAGTTGCAACTCCTGGTCATCTGTAGTGAGGCTCATAAGCATTGGTCCCCCAGCTCAGGGAAAGACCTTTGTGTTGAATTAGTAGCAGCTTTCTCATATTATGTGCTTCCTACTCTGAGGTAGTGTATCCAATTATCATCTGTTACCAAAAGCCAGGAAAACAGCAGGGTAGTGTGGCGAAAAGGCTGTATCCACAAACCATATTGATCCCTGAACAAATTTGTCTAGAGTCCTCAAATACACATACACACATGTGTGTGCACACATATAAATTCCTGTGGCTTTGCCACTGCTGCTATTTACATGGTTTGGGCTGTGCCCCCTCAAAGCTTCATCCAGAAGTTTTTCTGAAACTGTCAGTGCAGGTGTCCCAGAAAATGTCTGCAGTACATGAGTGGGGATTAGAAACTTGCTTCCTGAGAGCTCTCCTGACAGCTGATGGATGGTTCTTTTATTACCAAATTTTAAAAAACAAAAACATTTTTGCAGCAGGGTGGCTTGGAGTCAAAGAAAGCTACACACAGCTGAAAACTGGGTGTATACATTGCAGCTTGATTATTTTGAAGGCTGAGGTTTTTGCTTCAACTCTACACAGGGGAAAAGGCCACCTTGATGAAACTTTCTTGTATCATTCTCTGGGATCTTTGTTTTGGATTTTGTGTGTTTTATAGAAAAAAAAGCCTGTACCTATATTAAGATGTTTACTGCTGGCAGGCTTTAGCAACCCTGAGCAATGCTGAAGTTCTCCGAATAAAATGCAGTGTTTTAAGAAGGGTCATTTTATGAAAGGTATTTCTTTGCTGGCAGGCAATGGCCAGAAGTATCCCCAGTGTGAAGTGATTCCATTTGGGATATCAACATTACTGTCCTAAGACTTTGGTTAAAATACATGGGATGTTTTCTCCCAGTCAATGGGCATAAAGGGAAATTAAATGAAGGAGGGACAGCGGAGCATTTGTAAGGCAAAGAAATGCACAAAGGTGTTGAGTAAAAAGCAAACAAAAGAAGACTTTCCTAAAAACCTCTCCTCTTGCTGTGCTTCTCTTGCATTCTCTCTATTGGTTTGTGGAGGCAGGTTTTGATGAGATGAAGTATTTGGTTCAAGTGGGAAACTTGTAATGATACCTGTGATGGAAACTGGTAAGTCTTTTATCCCACAGTGAGGAGAAACAAAATCATGTGGGATAACCATGATGGCTAGCCTGGACCTTGAACCACTCTGAATTTGCAACTTTGTCTTTAGACAGAACTGAAAACTGTTGAAATGCTTGTATATGCTTTCTGTTGGCTCCCTTTGTGTTTTTGCTTTTGACTGAGGCTGAAAGCAGAAAGGCCAAAAGTATTGTTGTGTTCACCTCAAGTGCCTTCTAAGCACATTTGGTAAGCAGGGCAAGCATTCAAAGAGCAGCTTCTGACACTCTTCTGTTCTGGCTGTGGACAAATGACCTGGCCTTCAGCATCTCTGTGCTATGGGATGCCTCAGTTATTTGTCTGTGGTTCATCCATTGTCCTTCCTACTAGAACAAAAAACACACAAAAAAAGCAAAGAAAATCTGATCTAGTTGAAGATGTCTCTACTCACTGCAAGGGAGGAGAACTAGATGACTTTTAAAGGTCCCTTCCAACCAAAGGACCCTTCCCAAACCACTCTGCTATTCTGTGATGTGAAATGTAAGTGCAATACAAGACAAATAAGAAATAAAGATTAACACTTAAGGTCTCACCTTTAATTATTTCAGTAGATAGGGGAGTACGTTTTTAGTACACATTTGTGGTAGTAAATACCCAATAAGGGCAGAATTAGTTGCATTTATTTATCCAAGACAACAGTTCAGGGTAAGAGCTGTATGCTGTCATTGTGACTGTGATTCCTCTAGCAGCTGGTGCTCTGTTGTTACAGACTGCTGCTTCTCACATTGAAACCTGTTACTTCTTTACTTGGGGGCTGGAGGCTTTGTGACAGTGGGGTTGAAAACTCAAGGTTTGAACTCTAGCTGCAGAGTTCATTGTGCATAGAAATGGATTATGACTTCTTTAGCTGAGAGCATAACAGGGTATGCACACTCAGGGCTCGCTGTACTCTGCAATTCTCTACTGTAACACTTGGTTATGGATTGGCTTTGTGTTTTTTTTCCTAAAGCTCTTTTGCTGATTGAGATGGATTTAATGTTTCCTTTGATCAGCATTTTCATTGTTATCAAGTAAGAACATGGGATCTGTTTTGGTTTTTCATGCACAATTAAATGCAGAGCGAGCTGTGAATTAGGGTATCAGCTGAGCAGCTTTTCCAACTGCTGGCTACTGGCATTGTATTTTGGGATCCGTGAGAGGAGCTGAGACACTTTTTTTACCTTGCTGTTTGTTTGGTTTGAGGTTGTTTTGATTTTTTTTTTTTGTTTTGTTTTGTTTTGGCACCCTGATCTGCAGACTCATCAATCCAAAAGTATCTTACTAACCTCAAAATGACTCTATGAAAGTGTTGGGAGTCTCTGGGGCTATGAGGTCTAGCTACAGGAACTAAAGGATTTTGTGAGGAGAATGCCTCTGTTACTTGCCTGTTGTTGTAGTGCAGTTCATATCCTGTTTGGCTGCATGCCAAACCCACAAGCTCTCTCTATCCCTGGTAACTGAGAAGATTACTTGCTTATAATGCTGTGAAATAAATGCTGTACCATTGTGAGCATATGTAAGAAAAGCCTTTAGATTTGATACTCTTTATGTAGAATGTCTGAGCCTTCCTACAACTGAATAAAGACTCTTATTCCTGATACAGGATTTAGTTTTAAAACCTGGTTAAAAATGTACATTTTGTTTTGCTATATTTAATAGGTTAATTTATGTAGGAACCTTTCCTCTCCTCCTCTCCTCCTCTCCTCCTCTCCTCCTCTCCTCCTCTCCTCCTCTCCTCCTCTCCTCCTCTCCTCCTCTCCTCCTCTCCTCCTCTCCTCCTCTCCTCCTCTCCTCCTCTCCTCCTCTCCTCCTCTCCTCCTCTCCTCCTCGCCTCCTCTCCTCCTCGCCTCCTCGCCTCCTCGCCTCCTCGCCTCCTCTCCTCCTCGCCTCCTCGCCTCCTCTCCTCCTCTCCTCCTCTCCTCCTCGCCTCCTCTCCTCCTCGCCTCCTCTCCTCCTCTCCTCCTCTCCTCCTCTCCTCCTCGCCTCCTCGCCTCCTCGCCTCCTCGCCTCCTCGCCTCCTCGCCTCCTCGCCTCCTCGCCTCCTCGCCTCCTCTCCTCCTCGCCTCCCTCTTTTTCATCTTTTTTTTTTTCCTCTTTCTTTTTCTCTCTTTTTTTCTTTTTTGTGACATGCTGTTTTTTCATCCCCAATAAATTTGAAAAGGTTGTTGTATAAATATTAATGCTGGGCTGTCTCTTGTTAAGGAGTAAATACCCAAGGAAATGAAAAAAACCCAAACAAATTGTACTTTTGCATTGTTTGTCACGAGCAGTAAGGACAACACACCCCAACACTCAGAAGGATCTCTCTCACTTTTAAGCATTATTTAGCAGTTCTCCAAACCTAACAAAGTTTCCTGAGCCTCAGAGAAGAGAGTTGAGCTTTGCTGTCAAATGAAACATTGCCAAATGAATGTATACAGCATAGTTAATTTACTTTATCTGGCCGTGATTCTGCTCTTCTCCTTGAAATTTCCTGGTCAGATCCAAAAAAGGAAGCTCAGAGATATTGCTCTAAGGGTGGTTGTTTGGGGTAGCTTGCTTTGTTTTATTTATTTTTCTATTTTTTTTCATTTTTTGTTTGGTTGGTTTGTTTTGTTAGGTTGGTCTTGTTTTGGTTTGGTTTTCTGCAGTTGCTGCTGCTTTTTTTTTTTTTTTTTAGGTTAAGACTGAAGAATAAAGTCTATTATAAGACTGCTGCAATCTTGCTTGAAAGGGAATTCCAGCCCAGACTTGCTGTCCCATATTAGGTGAATAAACAATGTGAATCTTTCTATACTTTCATCCTTTCCAATGCTTCCTTCTATACAAACATGACAGAAGAGCAGATTGTGATTTTTTGCCTGATTAGTGCAGGAGAAAGACCATAAATGATTCATTCTGGGTTGTCAAAAAGGCCAATGTGGCTGCAAGCTTGCAGCATGACCAATTGTCCCTGTGCTTCCGAAGAGGCTTGTAGTGGGGAGCTTCTGTCTGAGCTACTGCTATGTATGATCATGTTTCTGCTGCTCATTGTCCCCTTTTTTCCACTGCTAAGAGCTGAAACAATAAAGAATATTACATCAATTGGTATAATACATCAGTAACACATTGATTGCATTGAATGTATTAATTGCATATAACACAATTAGTATAATACTAATGTATTGGTATAAAACACCCAAAACGCTCTCATTGGTGTCCCCTGAAAAAGGAGGAAGCCCAGAAGACACAATCCAGTTGAAAACAGCACATATGCAGATTGCAGCCAGCCAGCCAGTCAAACTCTGTGGACAACATGATTTTGCTGATACAGATTTGTTGGAAATATTATATTTCTTTCTGGAACAGGAATGATTGTAAAAGCAGATCTCAAGAGAGCAGCTTACTGGAAACTGGAGCCATGCTGAATAGTAAGTGCTTTTACCTAAAGAACTTTGCCTTTTGCAAATTGCAGGCAATTTGCAAACCTTGCTGCCCTGTTTATTTTGGGATTGCAGTGGAGGTTCTATTGCTGCCGTTGTGCATTTTTGTATTTTCCATCTTTTTGAAAGAATTCTCCAGTTTAAATGGGCCTCCAATAGTTTAGATCCCCAGACACCATGCTTTTAACAGGAATGTGTGCAATACAATGTCATGCCCATTGCACTCACTTCAGGTATGTCTCTTTCTACTGAAAAAACAGATGAGCACATGGAGAGATTTGCCAGGCTAGGTGTACAGCTAGCTCGGTGCAGACAAGAACATACATAGGTGATTGGTAGACTTGACTAACAATAAAACAACTCAGTGAGACAAGTTGTAGAAAACCCCCTTTCCAGAATTTACCTCAGTCTTCACTCAAAAATTTCTAGGTTAAAGTGAAGGGACATGAGAATTTGTCCCTTTGGAAACCTCATGGCAAGAGAATCTGGATTCCACGTAAGGAGGTCCTATTAAGCAGGTGCCTCTTGGCCTGGTAGCACTCTCTAGCCTGCTTCTTTCTATGTCATGGGACAGGTAAGCTGAGATAAACTCGATGCACTTCACCTATGTTTTGTATTGGTTTTATAGCAAGGATTAAGAAGCAGGACAGTACGTCAGGAACAGCAAAATGATGATGCATTTAGAAATACTTAGAGAATTCACTGGCACTATCTCAGTCAAACGTCCTTGTGCTTGATCTGTCAGGTGAAGTGAAAGGAAACTCATGTTTGATGACTTCTTTTTGATTAAGTGTTCCTAATGGGAAAAAGCATGCTGTGTGATACTGGCTAGACTGTACAAGTGAGTATGAAGGAAAACATAGGATGACAACTCTAGTATGCTGGGGAGGCTGCTCGCGCTTATTCCATTATGTCTCGGTGAGGCTGACAAAGGATTTGTTTGTGCAGTTGACTCATCAGTCAGTTTCAAATTCCTCCTTTTGCCTTGTTTACTGAGTGTAGGGAAATGAAGGTATTAGTCATAGGTTGGAGTTCTTGGGTTGGGGGAAAAAAATAGAGAGAAGTGGGGCTGCCTGTGCTGGCAGGATGCTTTCAGAGCTGTTCTCAGGTATGTGGACAGGTCCCAGGACCTGACAGAGCATGCTAATCTTCTCAAGTAGATGTTGTAGATTAAAAGTGGTACCTGTTGTGCAATGGGAAGGCTTTAAAGATTTAAATGCTAGTCTTCTAAGTACTTTTTCCACTCACTTGCTGGTTTGCTTATATATCATATGGTAGTATCACTTTTAGATACCAAATGAAAAGCACATGTAACAGAAAGCAGAAACGATCTTCCATTCTGTGTAACCAAGGGTAACGTCCAATATGAAAAATGGATTTTCCTGGAGTGGAACATTCTACTTTAATTATTACATGCAGTTGGGAATCATGACTATTTATACGATTAGAAGTTTGGAAAGGCTTCCACAAATTCTTTCTGCTTGTGCATTAAAGAGAGAGCCATTTATTTATTTATTTCCACCTAAAAACAAACTAGAGGAAAACCAAAAGTCATCATGGCAGAAGAAATATCTTGAAAGTTAGTATTGTCTGAAATTCAGCAAGCATTTCTTAGCTGAAGATTCAACGCTCTCTCTACCTTTAAAATCTGTGTAGAGCAGTGCTGGAAAATGATCTTAAGAGAGGGATGGCTGCCATGGTCATAGCACTTTACAGCTTCTCTGCTGTTAAGGTTGAAACTGTATTTCCATATGGGTCTTATATAATTTTAAATCGATTTTTTTTTTCTGGTGTGGGGGTTTTTTTATTGTCTTTATTAGGTGATGGTGTGCAGGCTGAATTCTGCTCTGCATTATTTGAAAAAGTGGGGGAGAGTGGGATCTTTTATTTAATGTGTTTTTAAGAGTGAAAGCTCTGACAGGGTTATTGTCATACTGCAAAATTATATAATCTAAACAAGGGGCAAAATTCTGATCTTACTGACAGCAGTGTAAGTCTAGGTGAAGTCCTCTGAGACACAGCTAAATAAGTGGATTTCCTCTACATTTCTACTGTTGTTTTAAAGTTCTGAATCTACCCCAGTGACTTAATTGAAAGAGCCACTGATCAAATCCCCTGCTATTTAAGCTTCTACAAAGAAAGGTTATCCTCATGATTTCCATGTATCTTTAATGCAACTTGTCTTTAGCAGAATTGATTAAGCTCTGTTAAAAATTCTTGAATGTGGGAACAAATCAGCTGTGACTGTGGGAGGGATTGGCTGATAACTTAGTAAGGAAAAAAAAAATAGCATGTCCTTAGACTTCTGAGAAGGTTTCCAGTAGCTGTAATTTTTGAAACAGGCTGGTTTTGAAGTGTGATGATATGTTCAGAATGGAGTTCTTCCTTTGCTTTAGGCTCTTCATGCACTTTACCAGGGGTCAGGAAGTTTGCATAAAAGCAGAGACAGCAGGTAAAACCACTCTGAAATCATGGTCAGAACTTGCAATTAAGCAGTGTCAGAATTACACACCATGTCGAATGCAGTAGACAGACTAACACTATCTGTGGAGAATTTGCCCATTAATAAGGTGTGGCTAGTTTTCCACACTGAAAAGAGAATTGATTTAGTGTACTGGCATTTCCTTTTTCTTAAGAATAATGTGCTAGGAGAGTCTGCATCCATGTCACCAACCATTACAGTAGTTTTACTGTAATGTTCTGGCTCATTTCTTAGACTGCTGTTACATTTTATAAGGATTGTACATAAAGGGCTCCCTCTTGTTAAGGCAAAAACTGGTCTGCTCACACACATTCCCAGGAAATCTGGGGAAAGGGAATGGAACTGCAGATGACTGGTGCTGTACCAGTTCTGCACACAGCTCTTCTGGTTTCTTTCTCCTGCGGTAACGAATGGAGGATTTCTGTATCCACAGGCATAACAAATGAACAATTAGTGTTTGGTTTTTAAGATGACATCAGCTCTGAAGCATTGCTGCTTCAGAGAACCGGATCAGTGTGGTCAGTTCATGTTGATTATAGCAACTGCAAAATGCATCCTGTCCACGATGCTCCCTTGGCAGACGCGTGTTAGACCTATTGATCACTGAATGGAGTTCTACTCTGTGACCTATGATAGTTTCATTTTTTTTTGTATGGGTTCAGAGCCACCCCACCCACTTTGCTTTCTTTCCAGAAAGAATTCCATCTGGTTGAGTGATAAGAACCTTTCAGCTTGATGATGTTGTCTATTTTCTGTGCACAGTCAAAAGAAGAACATCTGATAATAAATTAAGCAATACTTTGTGTCTGTGGACCCCTGACTAAGCATTTGATGGCAAAATCAATCTGTAAGCAATTTGTACATGAAATTGTGTCACTTAACAGTGCTCATCTAAAGAAATAGAAACTAACAGAATCAGATAAGAGACCAGCTGACTTTTATTTGTCCTCCCTCTGAACCAGATGTTCTAGGAAGGGAAGAGGTGATGGTGAAGGGTCATGGACTGAACAGATTCTCACACCAGTATGTCCAAGTATCTTCTTTGCTGGTGCGCTTTATTTCCATTCACTCTCATGTCACTAATGTAAATCAGTGTTTTGAACCAAGTGCTCTGGAGATAGTCTTTCACAAACCCCTTTTCTAATGCTAAACCAGAGGAGTCTCCTCTTACCTCTTTCACCTGTACTATGGCACTGGCTTGTGAGCTAATTTTTGCGTACCCTGTCATGTTGCCAAAGCAAATCTAGGTCATGTATTAAGCCCAGTACAAGAGATCACTCAGCTTTCTGGTCGCATTATGTGTCAAAATTCAGGTTACAAACCCCATCTGTAACAACTCCAATGTATGCCTAGGAATGCAAAATCTGGAAGTATGGCTTACCTACTGTAAAGTAATATACAGTCTATAACAATGTCTGTGGTTCAAGACTACACAGTGCCACGATGGCTTTTGTATGCCTAAGCAGTGCATCTTACAGTGTGCTTTACAATGATTAAAATGTGTTAAGCCTGTTTGGTATGGGAGTCAGGGATTATTCAAGGTGGCATGAGGTGGAGAACAGGCAGCTTTGCCTGAGGAATGGCAGATTAATAAATAACGGATTCAGCTCATTTGTCTGAAAGCGTGTTGTTTGCTCAGAGAATCACAAGCAGAGGAAAGAGTCAGGGATGACTGATAGTACTCACTTGTGTAAACTTCCTTAGTGCAGAATGAGCTTCAGCTGTACTTGGATGAAAGGGAGACAAAAGGTGAATTAGAAAGTGGTCATAATCATCCAGCAGAGAGTCTCCTTCCAGCCATGCTGAGCACAAACCCTGCATAGCACTGGAAGGTAGAGTTATTTGGGGTGATAATTAACATGATGATCAGTTCAAGAATAATGATAATAACATCTCTGTAGGTCCAGGCTTCATAAATGGGAACAGATTAAATCTGCAGGTATTTGTTACAAGCCTCTGAATAGGACAATTGAAATCATAGAATCATAGAATCAAGAAGACTGGAAGAGACCTCAAAGATCATCGAGATATCTGTTTTACATTATCAAATATTGTGTTTACACCCACTGCGTTTCAGTGGGTGACATTTCCAGTTTCCTGCGTTTAAAATGCACCCTGTGTAGATATATATGAATAGATAGATGATTGTTAGATAAATGGTAGAAGAAAGCAGCTACAGCTTTCTAAATCAGAATCTGCATTCTTAGGTAGATAAAGCATTATTTTCCATGTATCTTTCTGCTTACATCAGTGCTTTCAACTGAAAATGGCCATGAAACTGTTTTGCTTCCTATTCCCATGAAAATCTGGTACAAGTTATACCCTCTCCAGCCCTCTTCCCTTTGACAAAAGTGGAAGAAGTTTTCAGTATATTTTGATTTTACCAAAACCCATAGTCCCTTTTTACCAGTCTTTGGCTCATGGATTTAGACTTACTGTGCTTTTCAACTGCTTGCTAGAAGCCATAAGTGTGCTGTCTTTAATCTTTATAACTAACTTATTTCTAATTTCCTAGTTCCTTTTAGCCATATCTTGGGTATGACAGTCCCATGAGGGTCTTGAGTTCTGTTTTCAAGTTCTTTAACCAGTCCTTCCAATGCTTCATTTGGGAACAAAAGACCTCTTTTGGAATCAGGGAAAAGCACTTGCTCCAGTTCATTCACCACTGGGTGCATTGTATCCAGATATTCCTGGATCTGCTCTTTTACTCTGTTTTATACCAGCAGCAGTAACCCTTTGTAGTGGCTGTTATTGCACAGCAAGCAGGTTCTTGCTATTTTTGGTGTAAAAGATGAACATTCTGTATGTGCAGGTGGCTTCATGGCAGTGTACAATATAATAACATTTATGAAACACTGTGTGGAACACTGATGTTATTGGAAGAATCCCCTTGTGCTCGCAGTTTTCTCATGTTGTTGAAGTAATTCAAGAGTAGTCAAAAGCTTGTGTTAGTCTAGGCAGTTAACTACAGATTGAATAACTTTGCATAGCAGAGGTGTTCTCTAAGGCCATTGTTTTGATCCTTCCTTGCCTTGCGTCTTAGTAATTTATGCACAGGGCAAGTGTTTCCCACACACATTGCACACCTCGTACCTGAGGACCTCATCAGAGAAGTCAAGACTATGAAGTCCTTGGAAAGCACAAGACTGCAAAGAGGATAAACGTGCTAGTTGGTGTTGAACCTTTCTGCTGACTGATGTGAAAAGAGGTGTGTGAGAGATCACCACCTTTTGCTTGAAAGTAAGGATGTGGGAGGGTGACATGGTCTTTTGCATGACCTGGTCTCCAACCTGAATTCTGGAGAACAGGTAACAAGAGAATCCCTGTGGGATTGCATCCCACCTTAGACATCTAGACACCTCAAGCAGCAACCCAAGTGCTTGGTTGCTGCCTGCCAATTTTATATACAAATGACTGAGCTACTCAATTTCCTGTTCTCAGGCCTTGTGGAAATCCCTCTTTCTTTTCCTCTCCCCTTTCACTCGTGTGCTGTGTGTAGGTGTATTTTTGTGTGACACTCGGTCGTAAAGAATGCATGACAGCCATGACTGCGGGGCCGTGATACGGCTGTGTGGTGTGAAATGGGGCTGGGAGGGGAGGGAGGGAGACCGATGGTACACATTGAACCTACAGCCATTCCCTCCTCTCCTTGTCTGAAAGGCTTCCAGATCTCATATATTCACAGGCAGACCCCAGCCAAAGCCCGCAGCTGTCATGCATTTTCAACAGATTCCACAGGGCCTAGATGAGGTTTGAAGACATTCCTTTGCTCTTACACATTAGCTAAAAGGAATTACCGTAACATCTGATATTGTGGAAGTGGGAAATTTGCCATCCTGACCTTGCCCAAAGCATTCCGGAACTGGGGGTCTGAAGATTTGTTATCTCAGATGGCCTCCAAAGGTCGGTGAGGACCTGTCTAGCAGTGCTCCAGCCTGGCTCAGACAACCAATGTGCTATTCATTTGGAGGCTGGCTTTTCTCTTTTTCTTTTTTTTTTTTCCCTTTATTCCCCCTCCCCCTTTGTACAACTAAAATAATGGGCAGACACATGTTACTGCTGCTCTCTGGATCTTTGTCATAGGAAAAGCATGTTCCATTGGAGCAATTCCCAGCTGTCAGTAATGTGCTGAAACACCACAGCCAATCATCAGAGAACAGGCCAAATAAACAGGATGTTCACAATGTGTATGATCGCATGAGTGTGTAACAAACTTTCTGCACATTTCACAGTCTCCTAATGAGATTGACATGCATTGCTTAATCTGCATCTGTCTGTTTGGGGAAGAAACACATCAGTGCCATGGAGACTATGTGCAAGGAAGCTCAGTTTCTTGGCTGTTGATGCGATAGGACGAAATCTGGTACTGAGTTGGAAGTGAGAAGTACTTTAGAGCTCTTGGTTTAGCTGCTGGGAAGTGCCCTACAGTCAGCCAAGCAGAGTTTGGTGAGTGCTCGTGTAATCAAAGTGGTTATTATAGCAGCAGATGACACAAGTGCCTGAGGATGATGCACAGAGCTATTTTTTAAGGGAATATTTGAGGTGCCGTTTGTTTACCCTTTGTTTTGATTTCAGAATTTATTTTGATTGTTTTTATGCATTTAAAAATTAAATAAAAATTAAAAAAATCCATGCACAGAGCAAGCCAACAAAGGAAAGAATGTTTACACAAATCTATAATTACATAATGGAACAGCAAAAGCCATTGTGTCTTTCATTTGAAATCAGGACAGTATAATTATAATAACAAATATAAAAAGGAAGTCAATGTCCTCACCCTCCAAAGCATGCATTTTTCCAGCAGGCAATGTTCTCATCCCCCAAAGCATGCATTTTTTGAGCAGAGTAAATGTTAATGCACATTAACTATCTAGCTGCAAGACATGGTTTATCCCATAGCTGGACAATGCTGGCTTCTTCCTTAATCCCTCCTCACCCTGCTGCTAGCACTTCTCCTGGTTCACTGCTTATAATGTACTAAAACCTATATATATATATGCCTTTTGTTTTTGTGAGATTTTTATGGGTAACATCTGATGCCTATTACTTACCTGGAAAAAACCAAACCAACAAAACCTCCCTCAGAAAAACAGATCTTAGAAGAAAAGGGCAAAACAAAGACGAAATAGAAGTCTGACAATCTGCACTGTAGTAGTGGCCTCAGATTAGTCAGAGGCCCTCCTAGAATCTGTGAAACTCTATCTGAAAAAGCTATCATCTGCCCTATCACAGTACTCAGAACTGTTGGTACCTTTTTAGTCTTATGGGAGAATCTGTAAGGTATGGGTATTAAAAATGCATCTACCACAACTTCACAGAAGCTGCTTTCTGATATAAGATCCAGGAGGAAGCTAGTGCCCAAATGTCTTTGCAGTGAGCTCCTGCAGAAGACATTTTAAGCACTGCCAGTGTTGGATGGTGATAGTGATCAATTTATTTACTGTAACTGGATAGGCTGCAATATAATAATGAAATTATTATCTTCTGACTGACAAGATCTAGTCAGGCTTTGAAAAGCTGGCCAACATGCTCTGCAGGAGATTCAGGAATATGATCAAGAAATTAAAATTGCACTTTACAAGATACAGCGTCCCAGATGTGGTATTCTTTACCATCATCTTTCTGTTTATCTGAACCTTTAAGACATGCAGAACCTTACCTCCATTTCTTTCAGAAAACCTCTGTAAAAATGGGCAGGTGGAAGGGCGAAACACTAACAGACTATTTTCAGGCTATCTATTTAGGATTTCTAGTGTGCAGGAACTCTGCTTTCCAAGGATGCTTGTGAGGAAGAACCCCATTACTAATAAGAAAAGTCATACATAGGATCTCAAACAAATGGAGTGGGAAAGGAAGCAAGAGTGAGTTATTGTCAGTTCTAGCCCAAATTTCTAGGAAGTTGCAGGAAAAGGTGACTTCTGCAGAGATTCTTAGGGCATGACTACTCTGGAAATGTAAGTGCTGTAGCAAAAAATAAAGCAATATGAGTCAACAAACAATATGAGAAAGGACAAAAAAAAATCCATGATGTATCTATCAAGATGCCAAAACTGCAAATAAGCATAAAGTCAGAAATCCTGTTTCATGAGGATGGAAGAGAGACTAGAAAGAGGAGGAGGGCTGCCAGCTCTGAATATATTTGAAATAGATCTGACATAGCTTATTTAAAGAAGCCGTTTTGTCTCAGTGGCTATCGTTTCCCAGCAAAATTTCCAGCCTTTGTGGGTTCTACAGGAATGGAATTTGTGAGACCTCTCATATTTCAGGTCAAGTCTTGCCTAATGGGGAATCTAGAGCTTAGAAATGGAAGCTGAGCAAACTGTAGCAGTTAGCATGAATCCCTCACTGCTGAGTCTTAAATATGCTCCAAACTATTTTTTTTTTTAACTGCTTTGCCAATTTTACTTCTTAATGTTATAATCTAGTCACATCTTATTTGTGTACAGTGCTATCCTAGCTCCCAAACACTGAGAATATTAAGAATTTCTCTTCCCATTTGCATACTGTGCAGTTAGGTCCAGTTCTGTTTGCTTTTTCTCTGTGAGTTGCATTAAAGCTCCTGTTGAGTCAAAGCAGTCAGTGCTGTATTATCTCTGCAGATACAGATTCAGCAAGGTAGGAGCAAGAGTGTGGCAGCAGGTACTGAATGTCACCTTTCAACAAGGTGAAAAGAGCACCTGGGAAATAACCCAGATAAGATACAGCCTGCTCCATGCTCAGCACACACATGGGCACATCCATGATCTTACTTCCTCTTTTGCTGGCAGCTTCTCCCCACTACAGTGTTCTTGCACAAAAGCTGGAGAAATTTTCTTTCCCAGCCTTTAAACATTTAACACTAAACACTTCTCACCAACTAAGAGAGGGTCTCCACTGATATGAAATATCTCTTCCAGTGCCCTGAAAAGGACAGGATTTAGAAACTCTGGCTGAACATACTCCAAAGCTGTATAATGAAAACTAATGTATCATGCAGAGTTTTGTTTTCCTCACTTTATTAAGTTTTGAGATGCTAAATGAACGGATGTTGGTACAGGCATAAATAAATCAGAGTAAGTCTGCTGCAGTGCTCAAAGTTTATATGCAGATTATAAAATTTAACCATTACAATGCTTCCACCCTGATTTATTCAGTTTGACCAGAAACATTTATTAGCCAGGACCTCTTCAAGACCTCTTACAAAGCCACACTGATGAGAATTAAATGTTTCCACTAAGTTAAGCTACTTCAATATTGACATTCTTCCCTAGAACCAAAGAAGAGAAAAGCTAGGATTTCCATAGAAAAACACTTCTTTCAGCAGGTATTTTTCTTGTTTTGTTTATTGCCATTAGTGCAAGTTAAATCAGGCTCTGTTTGTTCTCTGGAGCTACTGAAACTGTATTCAGCTGCACCTCCCAAGAGCTTGCTCAGCAATGCCAGCTCATTATGGGATCAATGGGGAACAAGAAGAAGACAAGCAGGAAACGGTAAGTGCCCAATACAAATGTTTCTAAAACTTTATAATGGCTTGAGCAGATGTGATAGTGTATCTTCAGTTAGGTGTGTATGGTTAGTAATACTTTAAGATATTTCCTGAGCAGAGTTGCTGTTGCTAATCAGTAACCCTTTTTAATTTCATGTTTTCAAAAGGAGTAGTGATCCTCATCCATGTCATACCCAAAATGTTTCTCTTTCAAATGAACTGTGGTTTGTAAGAGCCTTCTTAGCTCTTCTGTTTGATTGTGCAACTCTGTGTACTTTGTTAGCTACCTATAATGCATTTTTAGGAGTGATTGTATTCATTTGCCTTAGTTTTAGACCCAAGTGAGTAGCCTAACTTCATTGGGATTTGAAATTTTCCAATTGTGTACCTCCTGTTGCTCAGCTTATTGAAAAGTGGAGTAGAGATAAGTCTGAGTATTTGGTAGAGAAATGAGAAGCAGAAGACTTCATATAGAGAAAAAACCCATTTTTCTCTGATCCTCATTGCCAGTCTAGTCTTTCTATACTTGTTCAGAATCTCTTCCTTACGAGCTGATGATCAGACTCACCAAATGGTAAAGCTTTGGGAAAGGATGAGAGTAGCCAAGTGGGAAGGAATGGCCTCAGCAGCATGTCTTTTCTGAGAGGATAGCTTGGGCACATCTAATCAATTCTCTGCCACTTCAGGAGTCTCAGGAAATGGAGGTGTACTAATGTCTCCCTGATTCAAGGCCTGTGGTGCCATGTGTGGTCTCCAGAGAGCTTGATACAGGCTTCTGAAGAGAAATTCAATGAGAGGAAGTCACACTAGATGATTTAATGGTAGAAATCATCAATAGATGAAAGTACCATTAGGTGTTTTCTAGGCTTAAGAATCTGTGATTTTACCAGCAAGGTTATAACTGAACCTAATCACTGCTAGCAATAGTTATATACATGTGCAGGATGTTATGTTTATTTTCATTTTAATGATTCTGTAGAGCCCATTCCTGACTTTATGCATCTCTTCTCCAAGGCATCTATTAAGGGTCTGTTAGGGTTAAGATAACCAAAATACTTCTTGGGGTTTGGTTTGGTTTGGTTTTAAAATATGCAAATAATCTCAATTAATTGCAGGCAACATTGTAAATTTGAGTTTTTAAGAGATCATTAAATATCAGTAGAGGGAGAACCACACATAGGGCTTCAGGAGCTTGCTTGACCAGAGAAGATGCTTGAGAAAGAGATAGCAGAGGTGGCCTGTGAATGACTGACAGACCAGCAGACAAGACTGAACATTACCAAACATGGGTGGTATCACAAAGCTTCACAAGGAGAGAAAGAGTCAAGGGAGAGTAACATAAAACTTGGAAACTGATGATGAAGAACCTAGTTTGCAACTGATTATTAGAAGGGGGTTTGAAAATGAAGATTTTATATGGTCTAACTGATGAGTTAAAAAGACAAACTTTGGCTGTATTATGCATCTGGAGAGGGAAGAAAACAGTGGTAGACTGGACAAGAAAGTTAGAAAAGGAGATGGAATAAAAATGCCAGCAAAAGGTAAGAAAAGAATGCATGGTTTCTGTGTACACATGCTAGAGTGAGAATAAGGAAGGAGACAAAGAGCAACGTCTTGGTTGTTATAAATCAGTTATTTTCTGGGTTGTATGTTGGTGGAATGTACAGACATAAAGTAAGATGCTACCATCAGTGAACAGAAGTGGAGGAAATATGAGGAAAGAAAAAATGCTTTTGCCATTGTTAGAGAGAGAAACAAAAAAAGTCCATTACTTAGGCAGCAATCCTCTTATTCCTGGTCTCTGTTTTGTTTTTTGAAACTGCTACTGGTCACAGGTGGGAATTTACTCTCTCATGCATGCATGTCTGTAGTTTGTGTGGCTTGAGCTCGGGCCACGACTGGAGAAATTTTAGTTAATGGTATTTAGTGAAGTCTTCTCTAAGAAAGACTTTAAAGTAAAATTCACCCTATTAATGTGGAGAATAGAAGAAAGACTCAAAGATTAAAGAAATGAGAGAATGTTCAGATTTGTAAACGTTTTGGCAAGGCTAAAAGACTCTTGGAAGGTCATATGGTGTAGACTTACCATTTGAAGATGTTCTGCTAGTATTAATTTTTCTCTTCTGGCTGTGTTTTGTACCTAATTATTTGCTCATATGCTTAATAATGTGAGTTTTGATCCTCAGGCAGAAAGCTAGTATTTAAAATGCAAATGGTCTGCTGTACTTATTTTATTTAGGGAGTTAACAAACTCTATGAATAGAAGGGCCAGACAAACCACTGTAAAATTTCAATTGCATTACTTTGGAAAATCCTCCCCTTTGCCCTCCCTCTCCTAACCACAACCACACATCTATCTGCTATTTTGAGGAATGCCAACATTGTTCTGGGGTTGTATTTTTCTTGCAGTTTTAGTGGTTATAAATTGAATTCTTCATCCTCTGCTCTGGTTCATATTTTTTCAACCTAAATCAAAGTCATATGTCAATCTCCAATTGACTAATGCATGCCACATAAACTTAAGCAACAAGATTGCAAGCAATATATTGAGAATGACATAATACTTGATAAAATATCAAATATTTCTCAAGCTAAAGCCAGTGGAAAGGGCTATCAATGGCAGAATTGTGAAAGGCAGGAAACATCAGCTAACTTAGCTCATTCTGACAAGAAAATAACTTTTTTTTTCAGCTTAAAAATAAGTTATTTAGTGCTGCAAATACACACAGTGTTCTATTTGTTGATGATATGCTGTTAGTTAATGACAAACAGGTCTAAACCTGCCAGTAATCATAAGCTGCTATAGCTGCACTGAAATTCATATAGCTGCTCTGATTTTCATCAATTAAACATCTGTCCCCAAGTCTAACAATGAGCAATACTGTTAGTGTGAGCCAACTCTTTTTTTTTTTTTTTTTTTGAAATCCACATAGACCCAGAGTCTTCTTTTGTATGTCTCTGACTCTTGAGACATCCTCTACTTCAGCATTCCAGAAATAAGCAGGACCCTTCCCAGTGAATATGAAATGTGTCTGCTGAGCTCTTTCCTTATCTCAATCGTGTGGCCTCCCTCTTTTGTGTGTCTCTACCAGCCCCTCATCTGGTACTGCATCAGGTTTAAACAGCTTGCCACCACTTTCACAGCCTTGTGTGTAAGAACAGCTTGCCCGCCTTAACTGTCCTCCCACAACAAACTTCCTGTTCCCAGTCCTCCCCATCTGCTCCTCCAATATTCCAAATCCATCTGCTTCTCATATTATCACTATCTTTTTTTTTTTTTTCCCTTCTTCTTTTTTTCATGCTGTCCTTGCTGAACAGAGCAGCCTGGGTTAGTTTGTAAGACTCTTGCCTTATATGTTAATACTCAAGGCTTTGTAAGCTTTCTGTTTCACTTGTGCCTTGCACTTCAAAATAGCTCTTTTTGTTATTCCATGTTGTTTGTGTCTTCTGAAATAGATAGGCCCATAAGGCAGGAACAATGCCTTCCTGAATGTCTATAAAACATTTGTCACCCAATGATGATAAACAAAAAATTCTTTGTGGTGGTAGGAAGAACAAGCTGGAAATAGCCTCATAAATGCACTACAAGATGGTATTGGAATTGTCTTAGGAATCTTTTAATTAGAAGCTCCTATCTCTGTCCTTATTTACTGCTTGAAGACACAGTTTTACATGAAGATTCTCCACATCACTTGTGGGAGCTGGTGTTTGGATATTCCTGTAGTAATGACCTGTTCAGCAGTGGTGTGATCTGTGGTGGGAATTAGCACAGCCATTTGTCTAATGAAGAAATTCCCTTTACAGAGAGAACACAGGACCTGCCTTAAAGAGGAATCTTGTGAAGAAAAGGAGGCTGCAGCTTAACCACAGACGATTAACCCCTTTTTAAATGGCCTTCCCCCCACTTTCTTTTTTTGTCCTGGAGCAAATCATTATCCTAATATACTTTATTTCAATTTAAATAATTTCAGCCTTGAAATACAATTCTTTACTGAATGGAAAAAAAATGTTTAATGCCTGTATTTTCTCTTCATGATGATATTTACACACCATGGTCCTCCTCAGGTATTCTCAGCTCAAATGAAGAAAATGAGATCTCTAAGCCTATCTCCTCTCAGTGTTAGAAATTATTTCAAACTCATACCTTTTCCACCTTAGTCATTCCAATTTTTCCATCTTCCTTTTAGAAAGTGGAGAGCCAAACTGTGAGCAAATATCCCTTAGTGGTTTGATCAGCTGTAGTCTAGAGGGTAAAACACACTTTTACTCAAAACTCCTCTGTTTATATTAAGTTTCTTTCTTTACACCTGCCTAAGATCAAGCTCAGTTTAAATTACCTGCATACGCTGACATCTAAATACCTTTTTACTGCTGCTTTAAAAGACAGTCTACCACTGTATAGGTCTAAAAGTGACCTGTATATATGTGTCTGTGCAAGCCCCATGATGCAGGTCAGCAAGGATTGATATTTATAGATCACCCATTGAAATGCTGAATTGCATTGGAGTTAATACCAATTCACCAGCGTGATACCAGTTCCTCACTGAGAAAATATTTTAAGCTAGTTCTTAATTCATAGGTGTGTATCTCATTGAGTTTGGATGGTGCTAAACAAATCAGAAGTGCATGTCTTACAGAACTCTAACATTCTTGCATCTGTGCAGTTGCTTCCATTCATAAAATACATAATGTCTTCAAAATCTTGGGACAGGATATGTTTGACAAGATCTGCTTGCCACAAAAACACAGTGACTGGCAGTAATTACATTCCTGTCCTTGAGTTCTTTATCAATCCAGTCCCTTATTGGCTTTCCATTATTTTTTTGCCTAAATAGATGTCACACTAACCAGCCTGTAATTACCTGGGTCATTCAGCTTGCCCTTTGTGGGTACTGGCAAATCATTAGCATTCTTTCAGTCTTCTTGAATTTCCCCATTATTAAAAGATTTATTAAAAATTAACTTCATCAGGCTGGATATGTAGTCAGCCAGCTCTTCTAGGAGTCTGTGCCTGTTACCTTGGTCAAATGTTTTAAAGTGTTTCTAATTAGGGGAGACCACTTAGCATCTTCCCTGACCATGAATTTCACACAGTAATAGGATTTTTTTAAAAATTATTCATTCCCTCTCTTCTTTCTTTGAGGCTTCTGCTGTTTCTGCCTGGGTATGAGCTGCTGCTTCAAGCTCTTTCAGTGGACCTTGATCTCAGCACTAAGATTATCTTTAGTGTGATTAAAACCCACATGTTATCTGCCATCACTGCCATCATTCATTTCTTGAGCCTTTTTTGACCATTTTCTGTGCTGCAGAACTCCCAGTTGTTATGGATCACAGTCTGCTGCTTTTCCATGTGTTGTGCACTACAATACTCCTCCATTGCTGACTTAATCATGACCCAGCTGGTAGTTTAATCAAGTTATTGCCTTTGGATGTGTTTTTTATGGCCTTTTCCAATATGATAAACTTTTTCCTGAATAGTTTGATTAATTTGTTTTTCATGTTGGTCATTTTTCTCTCCAATCAGTTTGGCTTAATTTCTTTTCTGTGGGATATGAGCTGATTTGAAGTAATTGTGTGTGTATGTGTGAATAACCAAGTCTGTCCCTCTAACCAGTCCTGCTTACCACGCAATATGCTTCAGCTATACAGGCTGGACCTTGTGCTGTTATCTTGCCATGGGTGGTTCTGGATGGACTAGTGGCTCTTGCTCTGAAAGCAGACATGCACAAAAGTACCTTGAAGAAATCAGTTCACACGTGCTGTGTGCTTCTCAGAATGCTTGTTTCTGGAATTAGGTATTTTTTCTCTCTGTATTGTCATACAGCATGAAGCAATGTGACTGAAACCAAAGATCTGCTACCAGTTTGTAATGATCATACGGCCAGCAGGTCGAGGGAGGTTCTGCATCCCCTCCACTCTGTCCTACTGAGGCTGCACCTAAAGTATGGTGTCTAGTTCAGGAGGGACAGGGAACTACTGGAGAGAGTCCAACGGAGGGCCATGAGGATGATTTGGGGACTGTATTATCTCTCTTCTGAGAAGAGGCTGAGGAATCTGGGCCTCTTTAGCCTGAATAAGAGAAGACTGAGATGGGATTTTCTCAAAGCATATAAATATCTGAAGGGTAGAGGTCATGAGAATGGGACTGGGCTCTCTTCAGTGGTGCCCTGTGGTAAGACTTAGGCAATCGAGACAAACTAGAGCACAGGAGGTTTTGCTTGAACTTAACTCAAGAGGCTTGACTTTGAAGAGGACAGAACCCTGGAATGGGCTGCCCAGAGGGGTTGTGGAGTCTTATTCTCCGGAGACTTTCAAGACCCACCTGGATGTCTTCCTGTGCAACCTGCTGTAGGTGTACCTGCTTTAGTATGGAAGTTGGGCTAGATGATCTCCAGAGGTCCCTTCCAACTCCTACCATTTTATGATTCTATGTCAGGTGTTTTTGTTTTCACAAACTTGGAAGTTATTCAGACCGTTGGAGTGTTAATAGCTCTTGCTGCAAGGAAAATGTTTAAGACAGTTAAGTCAGTGTTAGACTGGGGCTGGTGGAAGTGGGAGTATTGGTTTAAGGGCAGAGTAAGAGGATCAAGACATTTTCAAACCCTGAGTCTTAAAATGGTAGCGTTGTAACATATCCCATGACTTTCAAGAGGCAGAAAACATTGCTTTCAAGAGTGCTATGTGCAGTAGCACATGCTTTGTATCTGGATTCTTTCAATGGGGTTGTTTTCAGGGCTGGATGCCTATCATGGCATTAAGTGAGTTTTTGTAATAATAACTCTTGTTTGCAGTGCTACTGCACATATGTATGTGGGTGACAGTAAATCCTGATGTCTTCACCTGCCTTCAACATTAATATGAGATACAAACAAATGATTGTTTGTAATAAAAATAAACAAACCATTAGGTAGCTTCCACAGTAAGTGCAGCTCTTTTGGTTACTGGCTTTGGTTAATGAAATAAAATTGACAAAGTAAAGCCCAGAGAAGATTTATTGTTACATAAATCTTAGGTATATTTTGTACATCCTTGGAACAACAGATCTTTAGACATTAGCTTTAAATAGATTTACAGGAGTCAGAGGTCATAGTTCCTGAAAACAGAGGAAACTATGCATAGAGATTGTGTTTATTTTCAGTCTCTTAAAAAATCAAATGAAACCATTCAGTGTATAAAGCAGAAGCACTTTGTTATGAGTAGCAGAACCAAGGACTACGGATATTTTCATCTCCCTGGTTACCATGTGTAACAAAAACAGATGTAGAAAAACTTGTGGCTTTTTTTCATCATTACTTGCCTTAACAGATTTCTTTTTTATACTGCAGTTTGTTTAAATAAATACAGTAATTCTCTGAGAACATCTGCTCATGGAGCATGCACCAGAAAAACCCACAGTAGACTGGAAGAGGAGGCAACGTGCAGTGGTCTCTGAGGAAAGAGGCTGGTAATAGATGTGCACCACCTTTCTGAATGAGTGACAGCTTTAATTACATGGTTTTATTGCAGGATAGATGAAGATAGATTTACAGGGTAGAGGAAAACCCAGCACTGAGACATTTTTCCACAGATTGAACACCAACAATTTAATTTTAAATAACCCATTTAAAAATGATAAACAGTTTTAAATGGAGATTGTTTCCCTGAATGGTTGAACACAAAATGTCATCACTATTTAAAGCTGTAGCACAGAATGATTCAACTCCCCTTTCTGACTAGGCTGGGCATGCAGCACTGGCTTCCTTTGGACAGGCTGCAGAGTTGGAGACTGGGTCATTGTTACTTGCTTGGTGATTTCAGTATTTTTCTATACAGGCCTATGAAGGATCCTATTTATCCTTTCCATCCATTTTAATCTAAATCTGGATCTCTACACTAAGTACCATTTGTCAGGGCTTTCCTAGCTTTATGTTTTGGCTTAAGTAATCTGTGGTCCTGTACTTACTACAGAGAAAAAAAAAGTTTCATGCCACTTATAGATCCGCCCTTCATAGCGAATTATGAACTGTTGCTTATGAATCAAACTCAGCATTCCCTTCTTTTTTCTGCTACGTGGCTGGCCATGCCACTAACCAACCATAGGATTATTTGTGGACTTCTATCTTGGCTTACCCAGAAGGCTTTGAACACTCTGGTGACTGAGAAGACAGGTCATTTGGCTTACATTTTGACATCAGTTGTTGTATCTGTGGTTCATCAGCTTGTAAGGTAATGGATTCCTCCCACCAAACAGTTGCTTTTGAGAATGTATTGATGTACAGCCTCAAGTCCTCATATATTTATTTATTTGTGGAGCTCTTATCAGAATAAGGGCTAAGTGTTTGTTTACACAGTGAAGCTGGATTGCACTGAATTAACAGCACTGGAGTTGCTGCAACTTCTCAGCTCTGTTCTGAATGCACTTGTGAGTGGAAGTATCCAGGATGTATTGGATGTAACAGACATGACTGGAGATTATAACAGGCAGAGGAGAAAACACAAGCTGAAGGAACATGAATAGAAAGGGGAGGAAGAATGGTCACAGTGTTCATAATAATGATGAGAATACACAAATCATTCTGGTTTTAGATTGAGGGTAACAGGAAGTGCACTGGTTTATAGGCAGGGAAAGCAAACCTTCTGAAAGGGCTTACATGTAGCACATCTGCTGCTTAGGTGTAAGGAAATAATCTTCTGTCATGGACATGGATATAACAGAACTCTTACCAAATAGATTGTATGTACTGTAACTTCAAGGTTCTTTGTATGGCCCAATTTTAGTCATCCAAAGAAAGTGCTGATATAGAAACTTTGTTTTCCAGGTTTCCTGTGTGTCCAACAGAAAGGAGGAGGCTAACATCAGTAGGAAAAGTGGCCTGTGCTTTCCTACACTCGTGTCTTTCAGTTATTTTGCTGTAGTTTGCCAGGGCGTCTCCTTTCAGCTTGGAAGAGTATATCAAACATATAATGTGCAGTCGATATTTAGGATCAAAATCCATCAGTGCAATTAAGCTTTTGAAATAATGTATTTTGAAACATCTTCTCCTGAATTTTAAATTCTCTTTACTGTCTCTGTTGTGCTTTCTGCAGTAGTTTGAGATACCTGCCCACAAAGCTGCCTGTAGAATCCTTTTGGACAGAGGGCTTCCTTAGAGGCACAAGTTAGTGCTGTTCTTGCACAGGCCAACCATTGCCTACTAATATCTCTGAGTCGTCTGAGCTTTTGTTATCATGATTTTCTGGCAAATTTCATCTCTGTGTCAGTCACTAGCCAGCACTGCTCTCACACAGAACAGTAGGTCTCACAGCAGCTAGTGATGCTAGTACTTGTGCTTTGTCATGAAGGAAAACCTTTCCTTTTGTAATATATCCACCAATTCCCAGCTCTCACCAACTGCTAGGAATGAAGTCTCAGTGCTGGAGTAAAAGAAGGTAGGAGGCAGATGCTAGGCATTGTGGAGAGTGCTTAAAGTGCTGTACAAAGCCAGATTTAACTGCTCTCAGTCAGTCTAAGCTGATCCTATAGGTATACCCAGGGCACATTCATAACGAACAAAAGGTCAAAGTGTCAAAGACTCAGAATAATCAGCCAACTAAATGAATGGAAAAAAAATACTGGTTCCTTTTTTCCCCTTCACTTGGGGATTGGATATTTGCCACCAAGCTTCAGACATAATTAAAGCAGGGGCCTTGTTCACAGCAGGTATAGCAGAATACCTTCTTTCATAGCTACTCAACTACAATAATACTGTTTTTCTTGAACCAAAATGATTGTTTTGTTCAAATACTTCTCTCTGGGGCATAGCTCTTCCTACACTTTGTGGAGAAACCCAGAATTCCAATAAAGGTCATCTTTCTCTTCCATTCTTCCATGCTATGGTTTTTTTTTAACAGGGTAGTGGAGAACCTTCCCAATCAGCAAGAAAGCTCTGGAAAGTCAAGATTTCACAGACATAGCTTTTGGCAAAAGAAATGGTAATGATGCAAAAGACTGAGTTAATCAGACTAGAGTTTTGCTTTTGGAAGACAGTGAAAAGCGTGTGAGGCAGAAAGGGATGATATCTGTGTTGGTGTGTCCAAACATGTCCTATGTCATTAGAACAAGGAAGATGTGAATAATTGTTCTTCTGCAGACAGATGTAATCAGTTCTTGTATGTAGTGCAGCTATTGGATTTTAATTTCCACTTGAATGTGTCTTGCAGGAGACCTCCAAATACAATGAAGTTATGAAATAAGTAAAATGGGTAGACAATAGTCATATAATCAGTCACTCTAAATGTTTTTTTTTTTTTAGTGCAGTTTCTCTGTGTGTTCTGTGGGAGAGATGTGCCATCCTGAAAAGGTCTCAAGGATTTCCTGCAAAGCTTTCAGAGAACTATGCTGTCCCTTTATGACTGTGAGTTGAATAGGAAAGTCAGTTTGTGAGGATGGTGGTGAAAAGATTACATTAGTACTTGTGTTTTATGCACAGACCTTGGGGCCATTTCCTTACAAAGCTACTTTACAATGCTGCTATTTTGTGAATATCTCTGCTATATTTTGAGGAATCTACTCTGACCTGGTTCAGTTGAGCATAGTGGACTTAAGTATATTTTACTGTTTATAAATCCAGCTGGTTTCCAAATGTTCTGGGGTCTAGTCTAGCCTTCTAATATAATTATGAAAAAAAGGTCAGGCTAAATGTCAGGTGTTGACAAAGTTCTGATTGTTTCCACTTTGCAGGCTTCATAAATGTCAAGAGAAAAGAACTCCGCTGTCTTGCCTTATTAGAAAAGAATTTAGTGAATGTAATGCGTCTGAAGAGTATTAGTGTGGCAGCATGGCAAACAGTCTCAGTCTCCTTCCATATCAGGTAGCTCATGGAAGAGTGGATGGATGTGTGGGTTTCTCCATTTTAACTTTAACTCAGAGAGGTTGGGTATGTAACTCAAAATCTCTTTCGTGCTTATTTTCCATTTCAAGTTTTAGCTGTTCTGCAGATGTTAAGCCACTGTTCTCTGTTGTTTTCTCTAGCTGCATATTTTTCCTTTAATTTGCTTGAACAAATACTTCTTGGAACATCAACTTCCTAACTCTTTCCCAATATGGTTACAATCACCATCACCCTACAGTCAACTTTATTTTTTTTTTATTTTTCCCCTACTAGTTAATGCCTGTAGTAACCAGATACATGTTCCCAGTAAGTATATCCTGCAATATTCTAGATCATCCTCTTCAGTCATTATATTGTATCCAGCAAGTAAATATATGACACCTGATTCAGAACTCTTCTTTGTCTGATGGTCCTAACAGATAGTAGATTTAGATTAGATGTTAGGAGCAAGTTCTTTACTGTGGTGGAACGCTGTAACAGGTTGCCTAGGGAGGTAGCTGAGGACCCATCCCTGGAGATGTTCAAGATCAGGCTGAACAAGGCTCTGAGCAGCCTGATCTAGTGGGAGATGTCCCTGCTGACCTGACCTCTGAGTGTCATGTTCTTTCCTATTTTGCTTCAAAATTGAGATTAGTGCTGAGAATAAACTTGTGAAATTGCAGTTGCCACATGTAGTAACAATACAGAAAGACTGGAACTGTACCAGGCAGGTCAGTGAAGACTATTGGGTGACCTGACTGGTAGAGTCCCAGTAAGAGTATTCATACACACTTTCAGGACTATCTTGAAAGCTATAAACGACAGAATAAAAAATATTTTATTTAAAAAAAAAAAGTAGTGGGACAAACCAGAATAATCGTGCCAGTATGAATTAATTTGGAGTACATCATTTACCTTTCAATGTATTCTGCTCACATTTGCCTGCTTAAATCTCAGGCAGAGGAAAAAGTAGGCAAAATGTTCTTTTCTGGCAGAAAGCTGTCTCTGCATTTTTAAATACATGCATTAAACATAGCTACCAGGGATTGCTCTTTCTAGGTCTATAATAGTGTGCCAACCCTTTGTGTGACATCTCTGTCTATCACTATGTGATAGGGTCCAACAAGGAATGGTTAACATTAATTGCTCTTGATCTGTGAAACTAGTGGCTGCCTAGAACCTGAGAGGTTTTTTTTTTTTTTTTCATGCCACTTGGGAGACTACAAAAGACATTCATTTTAAGAGTAGACCTGGGTAATTACCACTACATTTATGTTAGAGGTTAACATTAGTGTTATTTCCTCTATTGCCTGGTTTTACAGAATGTTATGCCCCACTGCTTTTATTAGATCCAAGCAATGGATGAAATAAGTGTTATTAACCTCTAACACTTGAGAAAATTGGTCTTAAGAAAAGCAGAGACAAAGCTGGGGCTGGGCAGATTTTTCCCCTACTTGTTGGGTGAGGTGCTGTAAAACTTTGCAAATTTAATAGTCATTTCATAATGTATCCATGAAAAAAAAAGAAAAAGGGATGGGAAAGAAAATAAGCAAACAAAAGTCAGCAAAATGCTTACAGTTTTTCTGAAGTCATTGAAAATTTGCATAAAATAATGGAAGATTTTTTTCCTGAGTGTGAGGTCATCTGGATTAAAGAAACACCAGTGTGAATCAATATAAAAATGTAAACCAATTCTATTTCACTGGCATCACATTTGAGAGTTGAAAACATTTTCAACACTTTACTTTGTGGTTGCACACAGGACCTCAAACAAGGCTAGTTTAAACAACTTCATGACCCATGTGCTTGGTATAGTCAGTGACTGGTTACAGCCTCACCAGAAATAAGGGCTGAAGAGGTTCTCACACAGTACAGGTTTAGCAGAGTGCACATCCTGTCGTCAGTAGACAGAGAAATCCCCAGAGGATGAAATCAGAAGAAATATGTCTGGATATATTGGGATATGAAATCCTGAGGTCACTTCCTAGACTGGTCACAAACCTCATATATTTATGGCCATGGCTGCACAGCTCTCTCTTCCTGCAGAGTTCATTTAATGGTGTTTCTTACCATACTGTTCTGAAGTTAATTTGATGAATAATGGCAATTGGGAAAATTGAAGGCTAACATACAAGGGTTGTAAAAGTGCTTACGACCATAGAAATTTTTAAGCCCAGTTGTCCTCTCAGTTAAAATACAGGGTCAGATGTAAAATTTTCCTGACACTAAACTTATTTTAAGGTTTTCAAATTGATTTTTATCTGGAGGTAAAAGTAAATAAGATATTTATTTATTCAAATTATTTTATTTCTGACTTGCCTTTGTCCATTTTTCCAGCACAGCCTTTGCTAACCTTACAAAGCTTTGTATGTCATCAATCCCACTCAGTCAGGACTGTAGATTTGGACATGATTTGACTTTAAACTTCTGGATAAATTGCATTTTCTTCCATGTGAGTTGCTACTTGAGAGCTTTTTTTGTTGTACTGTTTTTTATTAATAATTATTAATTTCTTAATAGGAGCTTTTCATACAATGACCTGAAGAGCAATGGGGGCAAATGTAAAAGGTTTGGAAGGGGAAAAAATTGTTTTAAGGCCACAAGCAGTGTCAGAAAGAAGCAGAAACAAGAACAGAGATGTACCAGGGAATTTAGATTTATTAAACACACATCCACACCAACCAACTAACTAACTTCCAATTCCTGGTGTTTTTCTAGAAGTTGATTTTATCTGCCTTTCAGAGCCATCCCAGTAGCCCACATTTTTGGAAACTGAACTCATAGGTCTTTCCTATCTCTAATTACAGTGGGGTTATATTTTATTCCATATTGAAACTTTTAAAAAGATCATAACTAATTGCTGGTGATAAGGGCATGTGTCATTGCTTGAAATGAAAAATCTACTTTAGATCCGTGAGAAAACAAAGGGGTGGGGAAAAAAAAAAGAATAAAGGAATGCTTTTAAAGGTGACATTAAAGGATTCTATAAGACTCTTAGTGTAGTTTCTGTGGGGAGTAATTATGATAGACATCATGCCCTTGAAACAAGATTTCTGTAAACAAGTATTATTGCCCTTCTTTAATATTGCTGAAGTTCAGAAAGTAAACACTGTCATTTTCTAAGCATCTAAAATGTTCAGTGACCCAACTAATTCACTTTCAGAATATTCAGTTTTTACTTACTTTGTTAACTATCTCATCAGTAGCTTAATTGAGTATTTTAAGCCAATAAATTACCCTTCAACATTTCTGTCTGGAAGCTCAGTCAGTATCCAAAACAAGCTTGTCATTAACGAACACTTTCTCAAACAAAGGAAAGGAAGGCAGCAGATCTGAATTGTGGAGGTTGTTTGGTTCCCTTATTCTAAACACATTAGTACACTGTATTTCCCCACTTATATAGGCTTTTGTATAGGGAGCATGTGACTGTTTAAATGTCCCAGCAGGGCACCCAGAGACTGCAAAAAAGAAAAAAAAAAAGTTAAAAAAAAAAAGGGGGGGGAAGAAAAAGAAAAGAAAATTGTTTGGAACAATTTGCATTAGTTCAAGGGCAATGTTAAGCATTTTACAGCTGGTTTATTGCTATTCTTGCACTGTTTAAACTGTCTTTCATGTCAAAAGTCCTTTCCTGCTTACAAATCATCAGGAAGAATTGTGGCCACCACGCTGTTCGCCTAAGCTCCTCCAGGGGTTCTGGCCCTTTGATCACAGATATCGTTTGCAATCGAGTTAAAAATAGGGAGCTGCTGAGATAAGCCGAGGCTCTGACAGGAGACCAGCTTTCCTTTTTCTTTTGGACTTTGTTCACTCCTTCTGTGGTATGGGAACACATAATCTTGGCACAGAAGGAGCAGTGTTATGGCTTTCGGAGATGCGTTTGAAGGAGTCGGGGAGGTCATTAAAGAGCTCGGCCCCTCGCGAGCGCGGTCCGGCTTTGTGAGATCCCTGGGTTCAAAAGCAGGCTTGTAAACTAGAGCTTCAGTACATCAATTTAACAATCATAAGCCTGCACCCCTCTTTGAGGCAGATTCGACTCAATGCCAAGATTTTCCCACTTCTCAGCTCCATTTAGTGGACAGAAAACTCTATTTAAACCGGAAGATCGCTTCCTCAGTAATTCCTTTAAAATTGTCAAATTCAAGCTGATTGAAAACGCTGATTGACATCGGTGGGTGTTAGGTCAGGTTTGAAATGAGAGGCTGTGTTGTGGGGAAGAATCTCCAGAGTATTTTGAGTGTTTTTCTGATGTAAGTGGAGTAGGGGAAGGTTTTCCTGAACCAGTGTCTGTACACATAACCTGAAGAAGAAAGGACTGCATGGCAAATGAGGTTAATACTCCACCTTGAAAGTAAATTAATGTTATTTTTGTGCCATTCTCTTTGTAACTTACACTAACACCTCCTTTTGCAAACACCCTGGATTAGAGTAAAGAGGTTTTTGATTTAAACTGAAAATTTTTGTCCTTAAAATTCCAAAGAACATAAGTCAACACAGGGACTGTACAGCCCACATACAGCCTACCTTTATTAATATCATTTATTTGTTTGATTGCATTGCTTAGGAACCTAGGTCATGAACCAGAGGCCTGTTGGGCTAGATGCAAAACCAGAAAAACAACTAATGAGAGAACACTTTGGGCAGGCTTTTGTCCCTGACGGTTGAAATAGAGGGAGAGGCAGAGCAGCTGTCACAGCACATCAGCACTCTTTGGTTTTCACAGTCCTCGTGGCAAAAGAGATGTTTCAGAAGGGATTTGAGTGTGGATGCAGAGGTAGCTTTACAACCATTTTTTGCAAGGCACACAGCTTATATTTCATTTGATGGAGAAGAGGGAGACAGAAGATACATAGAAAAAACAGTGTTGTCACAGCTATGATATTTAAAGGATATTGGGAAGGAAAGATTAGAAGGGAGAAGCAGATTTTATTAGTTGGGTAGATTTATTTGGGGAATAAAACCTTCACAGGATCTTGAGGGATTTTTGTGACTAGAAGTTTTTTTTTTTTTCCTGACATGGCAATTGGTATAATAGATGATGTTCCTTTCCCCATAAACTAGTTTCTTGTTTATGGCCTATGAAATAGGTTACCAATATGATTCTGCTGAATTTTGGTCTCCCTTGTTCACTGATGGGTAAGGTAAGAGAAGCTCACCATTGTCTGACTGAAAGTAGTCACTGCATGTTCCTGTCCTCTAAAATAAACAGGGTGGTAGTAGTTAGATCTGTGGGTTTGCTGTATGCAGTCAAATAGGAGCTGTGTAATTTCATAAGAACCTGGTATTTCATGAAATCAGGAAAAGGTGAAGTTAGAAAAGTAAATTAGACTTGAACTATATATGCAGTTGTTCAGAGCTGTTTCAGTGTGTGCAAGATTAACAGGTCAGAGCCTTTGCTGCTGAGTTTTGCATTTGGAGTATTTTAGTCATGTAAGTATTACTGATAGTAAAAAAAATCACTGGAAACTTGGTGGGTGAAAGCTGGTTTTAGTGTGTTTCCACCCCTTTATTCCTGGTGACATGAAAGTTTTTTTTGTGTTTTTTTTTTTTTTAATGTCTGCTTTTACCGATATAAATCTCGACAGAAAAATTACCAAATGGCTTATTTCTCTTTACAGCAAAGTGTGTGTTCCAACCATTTGTTTAAGGTTTTCCATCTAGAAAATAAAAGGACAGACTTCATGATAAAAAATATCAGTGTTAATCTCTCAGGTTCAGTCATTCTTGAGCTCTGCCTTGCTTTGTGCTCTCTCTGTTGCCTCACAATCCACTGGATTGTTAGGTATTCTTTACACAGCCCATTTTGCTCTATCACTTTTTGTCTTTTTAATTGGCTGACTACTAATGACTGCAAAGCACATCAAATGCCTCTGATCTCATAAGCTCATGCATACTGAAAAAATGCAAGTCTGTGGTAACAGCTTCTAAAAATTGTTAGGAGGGAGAAATTCCATATTTCCAAAACCAATGCCCCGATGAAAAGAACAGAGCATGCTCTGATGTACATGTCAACATCCCACCTTGTGAAACTCAGGTGGAAAATTAACCTGGAAGTCCTAAGAACAGCACTGAGGTGTCACCCATCACAAAGGTGACACAGCAACATAAGCTGGAATAATGAGAATTATTTTTTCATAATCAAGATATGAGATAGAGCAGAGTGAAGCAGGGGTGCAGGAGTGGGATGAGATCTCTTGGTTTGCTGATGTGGTTAGTTGTAAATGAAATGGAAAAACCTGGACCAGGTGAACATCTCTGCACCTTTGAACTTACTGTCCTTGGTCCTTTTCTAGTAAATGGGGTAACAGAAGTACATCTGCTGTAGGAGAGCTGATTCCATAGGGTGCTAAAGCAAATGTCTAAAACAGGTCAGGTGAATCACATGTTAAAAGTCATCTGAATGGGCTCTAAGACAACTAGCATAGTTATGTGATGTGAATCATAGTCACCCACACCAGAGGAGAGAGGTCTTTGCCTCCTGCTGTAGGTATAGCACAGGGCTTACTTACGGTTTTCTTTTGATGGACAAGTAAGCCACCTACTTTGGGTTTACCCTAGCTTTGTTACCCCTGAGCCTGGAAATCCCATTCTTGGCCTGGGGAAGGAAACAGGCCAAAAGACTGCTGTCTGCTGAGAAACTCTTGACCCTTGAGCTGACCCTTTATGGGTCACTATTTGATGTCAAGTGGAACTGTCTACCTAGGGGTGCTTCAGCTACCAATGCAGGGAGGGAACTGCAAGAGGGACATCGGACAAACTACAATAAACAGCCTTCTCCTGGGCATCATTGGGAGCTGTCTGGCCTTGCCTCTGATATATCCATTTATATAACAGATTCCTTTTTATCTGGTTTAATATTGAAAGAAGAACCAGAGTATATTAGTCTTTCATTCATGTGAAGAAAACAAACCCATTTATTTTAAACATATGAACAGTATAATTAACATGCAGCTAAAAGTATTTCTGTTTTTAAATACAGAACATAGTGCAGTAAGTGCTCATCACAAGTCACCATAATTCTATATTGTTGACAATATCAGAGCAGACATCAGAATGAGTTATCATATGGTGGGTACTAATTATACAGCTCATTTGCTAATTAGTGTGAGTCCTTCTGCGACTTCTAAAAGTGAGGCTGTTGCGGTTTGTGTTAGGAAGCCACCTAACTGTGTGATGTTAAACAAACATGGTTGCTTGTTCTTATGACAAATACAAACACAATTTGGAGATGTGTTATACTTGGTCTTAAGGCAAAATTGGGGAATATATTATACTTCCCTCTGTATCTCCCTTCTGCTGTCCAACATGGGAGAAATTCTTCTCACTAGCCAGGAAGAGTACAGTATTCCTAGAAAAGAAGGTTTCAAGTGTGTGTGTCTTTGAAAGATGTCTGTCACATGGCCTTCAATTCAGGTTTGTGGTTCTAAATTAATTCTGTGACTGTGAAAAGCAGCTTCCACTGTAGTCCTGCCATCACTACTTTGTATGCTTGATCTGCTGTGTATGTAGCTCTTGAAATGAGAAAATGAACATGATTAGAAATGATAGGATCATAGAATTGCCTGGTTGGGAAAGACAGTACGATCATTGAGCCCAGCCACAACCTAACATCTCCCTGTACAGTTCTTAGGTGGGTGACCCTGTTTGAGAGGAAATGTGGACTCTATGCTTGTGCCTCAACTTTCAGCACAATTATTTTGCTATTTGTTAAAGTCAGATTTCTTCCTCCTAACCCTTTAAAAAGTGTTACCTGATGTTGCTTATAATTTGCTAGTTAGATTCAGTGTCTGCAGTCAGATGGCTTAAGTCTAACGTGACTGGAAGCACCAATTCTCATATATTGCCTTTCATACCTGCATTTGTTTCCTTGTTCACTGGATTTTTCATACTTGGTTTCTAGCACATTGCAAAGCTATGTGCAATGACACCTATGGCAGAAATGGCATTATCTCCTTGTATAAGGGACAGCATAAAACCAATATCCAGAGCTGTTTTAAATGTCTTTTGCAATGGTCTGTGCCTCAGGGAGGGAAGATAGGGGAGGGATAGGAAAAAAATCTTTGAAGAGAATGGAAAATCCATTTCCACAGATGTCTGGAAAACCAGTTTCCTCCCAAGCTGTCGCAAGACTTTTGAAGAAATCATTATGTTACCTTCTAATCCCCTAGTGCCAGTAGTTGTCTGTGTGACCCAACATTGCCAGCGATGGTCTGAGTGTCTGACAATCTTTCCTCGGTATCCACATGTTAATTAGATTTGTTCCTGTGGAGAAGCACATTCATGTGCAGAGCAACACAGGTGTTTTTTGCTCTTCAAATGTTGACAGAGATTATGAATTGCAGGTATTAATAGGACCTGCCCAACAGTATGGAACACTCTTTACTTCCTTTTTGGCATGAAGTATATCCTGTCCCTATAGTGAGGAAGTACTGTTGGCATCTGCCTTGCTTGCAATGACCCATTCACCAAGAAACTGGGATACTCAGCCTTCCTCTCTTTGCAGGAGAGCATAGATGAAATATTCCAGTATTCTTTTTTTTTAATATCAAATTTCACATTAATTATTTTGTATGTCTGTGTCTGTCCAAATATGTGCCTTGGAAATCTCTGATGTCATAATCCATGACATTACTTTTCCTCATGTCACATGAGGTGTGCTGTGTAGATAAATACACATCAGACCTGATGTTGCTAGCAATTCTACATACAGTTATCAGTTTGCAGTTATCTCCTGGGAAAAAAAGAAACTGTGGAGAGTAGTGCTGGAAAATTCATAATACTGGTGCATGGAGGACTGGGTTACAAGGGGATCCTCTAGGTGCACAAGGAATAACCCTGTGTTTTGCATGCATTTTTATATGTTAATCTGCTGTCAGTTAAAGGATTGATAGATTATTTCATACTCTGAATACTATTATCAATTATCTACAACTAAATCTCCATCCTTTATTTATTGAAATAACTGTACAGAAGTTGTTATTTACCTAAGTAACATTAAAAATAACTAAAAATTGTCTCATGTTACGTAAATGATTTTTAAACCAGCACACTGGTTATAAATGAGGAGGCACTAATATGTAGTTACTATGCTATCCCATGTAAACAATAGTATTTTTGTGGTCTTAAGACTACACAAATCCCTGTGACTCTTTCAGTAATTAAAACTTTGCTTTAATTGCTAACAAAATCTGGAAAAGTTCTTGTTGAGGATGTGCCTTCATATAAAAAGTTTTATTGGGCACCCTTGGGTAGGAAGTGGTGAGCCAGACTGATTACTTAAGCCACTGAAATCATAATTGTGTGTGTTGGTGACCCTGGGATTAGGATAAGAGAAATAAAGTCCCTCTGTTTGTAAGGTCACTGTAGCTGTTAGTATTTTTTAGAGGAGACTATTTTCCTGTTGCAAAAAATGGCATCTTTTTCTTCCCTTCTCTTTCCCTCTCTTTAGGATCCCTGTGCAGCAGTGATTCAGATGCTAGCCAGTCTTTTTTCACCCTGCCACAGAGAAAGCTGATGTGCCCAAAGTCAGCCAAGTAACCTCTCAAAGCCACTTAAATGTACATTATCTCAGAGACCTGAGCAGACACATGGTAATTGGCTTTCTCCTGGTAGTGAGTAGAGTTATGTTAAATGTGGGCCTGAGGGGAACCCCTGTTTTGGGTTGTAGTTTATTATTAGGTGAGGAAATTACTGGACACCTCCAGCTGCCATTAATCAGCCGTGGAGTCTGACTGGAGCCAAGTGAGAGGCCTGTGGGTGGATGCCACTGAATGGCAGGGAAATACAACGAGACAGAGACAAATGTTTTCCAGCCTAGCAGCACTAAACTCTGCCCTTTCACAGTCCTTAACATGCATGTTCAAATTGATTTAGTCTGTTTACCCCCTCAGCCTAACCATCCATTTCCATTGAAGACTGACAGTTTTATGTGTTGCTACCATGTTATTATGTGTTGCTGTGCTGCCAGTAGCTATAGTATTTCAGAAGGGCTGACTTCCAGACATAAAGGGAGAAGGGGGATGGGGAGCTTGAGTCACTTAATTCCTTTTTACAGGGTGCAAAACATGTTGAGCATGACACCAAATTCTCTCCTTCTCTCATTCTTTTCTTCCTTCCTTTCTTTCCCCTACCTTTATTTACTTATTCATTTATTTATTGATTTTAGGTCATCACATGCCATGAAAGAGCCTTAAATGAACTTGCATGCTTGAGAAACACATCTGTCAGGTGATGTAAGTGTCTGGCTTATTCCTCTTTCCTGTTTAGTTTACAAACATGCCATTCCTTCAGGGCTCTGGAACGCTGAGCTAGAGGCTGCCAGAGGTAGGTGCTGCTCAGGCAAGGAAGAGAGCAGGTAGCAAACCCATGAGCTTCAGCTGTCTGCTAAACATGCTTTACATCCATTGCTGCAGCTTAGCTGGGAGCTCAATGTCCTGAGGTTGCAAGAGAAGCTGGACTTGTTTATTCCACACATTCACAAAATGGACACTCAGGGAACCAGAAAGGAGGAGGGTTTTTTTTTCCTGTTTTGAAGGTTTTTTTTGAGACAGAAAGAATCAGCTCATTATATAAGCCTAATTTCAGAGTTAGATTCCACTAACACTTGTGCTGGCTAATGCCTTGTTCCACAGTTTGGGGGCTGAAGATCTCATCAGCAATGCTAAAGGTACAGAACGATAGCCAGAATGTGCCTCTTTCTCCCTACATCATGATCTGTATTTTGCCAGTTGTCTTACAATATTAATTTTCTTATGTATAAAGATCTTTATTGTATGACTTGAACGTAGGAGGCTGTGAAACCCCAAAGAGAAAGAAGTGGCAGACACAAAGGGAATTTTGATCTCAGTGATTACACTTGTCCTCTGGAGCTCTGTATTATGAATTCCTGAGTTCAGATTTTAGTGCACTCAGTGTTTTTTCTTTCTTCTAGTTTTGAAAGTTTCTTGATCCTTTTCCAACCTGTTTTATTTCTGCGCGATGCCTCTTCATTTCTCCCCTCCCTCTATTTATTTTTTTACCATGTGCATATATAAAATACATGAGAGCTCTATGGAGTAAACTACTTCAAAGTTAACTGCAATAGTCACAACATCCTCTGGCAGAAGACTGCCAGTCAGTAAAGAGGATCATTTGGACTTTGTCCTTGATGAATCACAACATGTTCAGAAACTGAAAACAAAAGCAAAAAGTACTTAAATACACAAAATACTGATGCACTTGTGTGCATTTCATATCACGCCAGGCCCTGTGTACCTTTAACAGGCAGATCCTCTCTGTTTTGCTTTGTGTTGAAACATCTGCAGAGTCTACAAGAAAGTTTTGAATGAGAAATAGTTTAGTAAAACTATTTAGATAAACAATTAGTAAACTAATGAAATAAGCAGAACAGTGCTACATAGCCCTTGTAGCAGTCCTGTCTCTGTAGGAGAGAAAGGATGTCTTGAGATGTCCCTCCAAACTGTCATTTGCAAGCAGATGATTTTGCCTGATATAGTCTTTGCTGTCTTGAAGTGATAATTCCACCCTGAGAGCCTATGCTGGCATCCATGCAAAATTCAAATCAGGTAGTATTGTAGCATTCTCTAAATAAATTTTGCCAAACTTACCCAAAAAAAATTATGGTCTCAGAAAAAAAAAGCATTGCTTGTGTGTTACTGAGCAGTAGGTGCCTGCTAAATTCATGTTAATCCTGCTTTGAAAGAGAAGTCTCAACGCAGAGTTCACATCAGTTCATGGCATCCTATATTACAATACTAGTGGTAATATTTTCCAGTGTTTTGCATTAGGAAAGCTAGCAGGTGCCCAAGCCACCCTAAACCTTATGTTTCCCAAAATACATAGATTAAAAAAATGTTTATGCATTGAAAATTTGTTATATTTTTATGAGTACACAATTAAAGCATTAACATCAGAACAAACCCAGGTTATCTGCAGCAGTCTCCTTTTTGGGTGCTGGGAGAGAAACGAAAGCAGGTGCTGAGAGAGAAGCACTACAGAAAAAAAAAGTTTCTGTTTTGATGGATACAGACATTCTCCACACCACATTTCTGTGTGCTTTTCAAAATGACATTTCTGCTCTGCTCACCACTTAAATTTATGCAGGACCTGTGGTTTAAAGTGGGTTTTCCTGAACACTTTTTGCCTGTGGTCATATTCTATGCATGGATAATGGAGTCAGTGTTTACAAAACCTGGCTGTGTGGTTCAGGAGGAGAATACTTAGGAAAATGATGATGTGGCTTGTGAAAGCTGCTGTCAAACCCCTAATGCCATAAACACTGATCAGTATGATCAGGAAGAGCTCAGGGGTCAAAGGGTTGCCAATTTCTCTCCCCATGGAGGAACCTCTGCTTTTGCAAAACCAGCTTTTCTCAGCTGTCTCTGCTCCTTCTCTCTAATGGCTGGTTTGCTGAGATTTTCTTGTGTGCCAAGACAACCATCAGCTCCTATTCCTTCCCTAAGCTGGGCAGGCACAGTGACCAGTCCATCCAGAGATCTTTTAGGTGTCTCAAATTAACCATCTTTGCCTTCTGTCTCCTTTTCCTTGGTATCCTGTCCAGCTTCTTCTTACTGATCTTTGACACTGCTGGGTTGTCTGGATTCTATGAGAGTTGTTTCTGAGTCTTCCCTCTAATGTTGTTTGGTTGGTTGGTTTTGCATGCCAGTGTGAAAAATATTACCACTGTCAATTTTTGTTTTCCAGTTTTCAGACAGGGAGAATTTTGAGATCTAAAACGTAACAGCTTTTCATTTAGCTGTGTACAAAATACCTTTTGAAAAGCTGACAGAAAGCTCAATGACATAGGAAAATGGAAAAAAATATAGGGCAAATGCTTACATTAGAACATTGATCCTGCATGGTAAGCTAAGTAACTGAAGCTCAATAAGGCAAATGTTGGTTATTTTGTGAAATGGGAATGGATTTGAACTTAGATTTTTGGTGGTTGTGTTTATGTTTGAGCCAGAGCTTCTGTTAAGAAAAGAGAAAAGAAGGCTAAAGGCTGGTATTTGTGGAATATTTTTAATCCCCTTACAATTAAAATCCAAAAGGAAAATTGTTTGGGTCTATCAATGAATGAGGTCTACTAGGGTGGCTCTTTCCACACTGTGTGTAGCTTGGAAGCTTCCTATGTGATGCAGCAAGAATCAGAGGGAAACTCACAGGAATGACAGGGAAATTGATCCTCAAATCAAAGACTGGCAGTCTTTGGCAACACAGTGACTTTTGGCAGCAAATCTGTTTATGTTGGAGACTTTTTTTTTGTTCAATCTTGGCCATATGTGAAATTACATTTCTAAAAACATTTGGAGCCATTAACATCATGGTCTTGGTTTCTACTCAAATGGGATATTGTTTTCATAGATTCATCCACTCCTTTCAGCTGGAAAAGACCTTGAAGTTCACACAGTCCAACCATCGAGCCAGTGCCACCATGGCCATTAAACCATGTCCCAAACTGCCATGTAAACACATTTTTTGAAGACCTCCAGGAATGGTGACTCCACCCTCTCTGGGAAACCCATTCCAAAGCCTGACCTTTGTATTAAAAAGGATACAACAATGCTTAATATCCCAGCTTTGGATTCTACAAAACTTACTCACATGCATGTGAACAGAAGGGACAGTGCTACAGGAACAGCTTCACCATATTTCATTTAAAAGCTGTCCTTTTCTGAAGGAAAAGCAAAGTGTCCGTAGTATTTTCTAGCTTAACAAAAAATGTGGAGAATATCAAAGGCAATAGTTATTGTATTGCTCAATGCTTAGCGCTCAGGAAATGTAATTCTTTAACTCTCCCTTCCTTCAGCTTCTTCTAGTAAATACACAGGTAACTGCATGCTATAATGTAAGAAATTAGTACTTCTTTATGTAATGTAAGTCTAATTTTTGATGACTTATCTGTAAAAATTGCCTTACCCAGTGAGTTGTAAGCAGCTGGCCTATACATCCTTTTCACTCAGTTGTTTTTCCTTCTGGAGATACTTAAATAATATCTTGAGGGTGTTTCCTCTTAATGAGGTAATAATACCCATATCCTGGGCTAAATAAACTTGAGGGCAAAGGCCTAGGTGTTTATTAGCAAAGGATGTGGTTATTAAGAAATTTAACAGGAAGCACCCTCGAGTTATTATTTTACTGACATTTCTAATGATTATGCATTTGAGAAATAATTGGTTGAAAAAACCCAATATCTATGCTTTTAAGAGGGCAGGTGAAGATAATTTATAGGTTGGCTCATGGCAAACCAATCTTCTATCAGTCTGGTACCCTCTGAAATGGGTAGTGATGCCTGAGATAGGTAGATCAGTAAGCTTTCAACTGTTGTTGCCTTTGGCACTTCAGAGCAGCATGCAGCTCTCCTAATGCAAGAAAGCTCATGGAACTTTTGGCTTGCAATTCCAAGTCAGTTAGTCTGATTACCCTTTTAGGGGACCATGGCTATTTGTCAATAACAGAGGTAGCAAAAGCACATGAATTCGTGAAGTTTGTGTGTTGTTAGCTCTAATAAGTGACAATTGGCATCCTAATCCTCTTTAGTAAGGGAGTTTGACCCCCAGAGGAGCAATAACAATGAGCTTAGCACTTAGAAAAACTGATTCTCATCTCTGGATCTTAATTGGTTTTGCAGAGATGGACAGAGGAACTGAAACAAAGGGAACTTAAAGAGTGTGCCAAGTTCCTGTCATAAGTAAACAGCAGTTTGGAGAAGACTCTGGACTCTAAGTCTGCTGTTCCAGTCGTGTTGCTTCCTCTGCCTCATAATACCTCCGTCCTGCAAATATTTGTGCTGCATGAATAGACTCCGAGGCCTTGGCTCCGCTTACCAGGCATCCACCACTGTGGATAGAGTTTCACTTGCAACACTTTTCATTTTGTATGATGCAAACGCTGGCAGAGCTTGAACATACTGATGAGAATGTGCAAGCTACTCAGAGCTAAGCACATATGTACATACTTGCTGTATGTCTGAGAAAGAGCAGTGTGTAGTTTCACTCACATGGAATCAATGGCCACATAAAACCCCACCAGCTTCCCTTCATTGCTGCAGAACAGAAACATACTGGCTTTAAAGATAGAAAAAGAGAGAGATTTGGTGAACCGACAAGTTTCTACTGTTCTTTGTTTAGGGCAGAAATTGTAGAAAAGTGTTTTCAGGTTAACTATCATCCATGATGTGAATTTTTACCAAGCTTGGTACTTTCCATTTAAAAGACAGCAGTGACGAATTGCTGTGCTGACAGCTTGATTAAGTTGAACATAGGATGCTAAGTTCCTTCTCTTAGAACAAAACCAAAAATACAATGGCTAGTTATGTTTTCCCTACAATTAACAGAATAAACATCTCAATAGACAGAGAAGACACAAACAGATGTTCTAATTGCACATCTGTGAGAAACTAGGGTTTGCTGGTTCCACTGTAGCTTGGCCTCTACACCTCGGGAAGTTTCAGTCCCATAGGATTTAAATGATTTATTGATCTGGATGCAATGAATATTGCAGAAACAAGCTGTATTTCTAAGAGGTTAAATACATTTTCATTCTGTGGATTACTAATTGGTGTTTGAAAGGAATCCATGCTCTGTTTTATTCAGAGTGGATGTATCAGCATTGTTCACCATATCCTTGAGTAAGTGGGAGGAAAGATGAAATATGCAGAGGGTATGATACTGGGAAACTGGAGGAATGTGGAAATCAGTTCCAGTACATCTTTTTCTTTAGTCTTCTAAAAAGATTTTGCAAGATGGATCAAAGAAAACCTAATGGAGGGAAAAAAAAAGACCTTTTTTTTTTTTACCAAGCTAAAAAAATCCCCTCAGACCCTACACTGAAGCTTAGTTTTGTATCTCAATTCTCTATCCAGAAACTAGGAAAAAAATCACATAAAAACATATGAAGCTTTTTCATAACTAGAGCTATGATTTATGTTGACAGGTTTTCATGGCAAGTTTCAAAACTAGCAAATAGTGAATATCAAGTGACTTCAGGACCAGCTGCAACACAGGAGACTGCAAAATAATATCCTTACTTCTACGCTGGAAAATTTGCCATAGTAGGTTCGTATTAATTTTATTTAATTTTTATAAAATTATTTGCTTGCATTGTGTTTGGTGATTATGCTTTTGACACAGCAAATGCTCACTAATATCTGTAGCTTCAAGTACCTTGGGAGTTCCACTGAAGTCATCACTTATGTCAGACATGGGAAGACTCTAATCCCAAATCCAGCTGTCTCTGTTACCTGCCCAGCTACCTGTCTGTTCCTGCAACAATAGTGTTGAACTGCAGTACAAGAAGTCTCTCTGTTTTTAACTGCACTATTATTTTATATACATCTGTCTCAAATCAGCACAGAGGAATAAACACATGGCATGCAGTTTGAGTTGTTCAACCTGCTAGAGATCACTAGGGGATTTTTAGTTTTGTTAGGGTATTGTTAGTTTTGAGGGGGGGGTGTGTGTGTGCTTGTTTGTTTTCTTAAATGTCAAACAAACCTGAAGTTAATTTTGCTAGTGGTACTGCTGGCTTGCTTTGCTGATACCTGGGTGGTGATGATCAGGAAAAGGGGTGGCCTCTTGTTGTAGCATTAGCTCTCTGTGGTGTTTTGGAGATTGCTGAGGGGTGGGAAAATGGGAAGGAGTGATCATCTGAAATATACATAGGACTTGATGAATCAGTGATGGCTAGATGTTTAGCCAGCTCTGAACTCTTCCACTTGGCATGCTGGGAGACTAATGTTGGCTTCATGGAAGACAGTTTTCTTCAACAGAAAGTTATAATCCCATTTCTAGGCTTTAAACTCAACCAATTTCTTATGGAGATCTTCAGTTAGTATTAGAAAACAAGAGATTAGCATTAAAAGAATGTACCTAAAATACAAAGAAAACTCACAAAATCAACAGGAAAATGCAGACATGCATTGCTGCATATATAATGAGTGTAAATCTCTGGCCAGAGGATGACTCCATTAATGACAAGAGTCATTAGCATTAGGACAGTATTTTCTATTTGTTATTCCTTTCATATAGTTTTTGTACCCAATTTTTTATGTTACCATTTTTTTCTCTCCCTTTTTTTGGCAGAGGTACTCTGCCTTGCACTTTCCAGATTATTTTTGTGGTGCTCTCTGTGTTCTGAACTATTTCATGTTGCACATAGAAATTCTTTGATATATATTTGAGGAACTAACATATGGCTTCTAAATTTCTGCTGTCTTTATTGAGGTTGCTATGAGGGCATCCTTTTGGTGTTTTCAGTTCACTGTTCTATTTAGTGCACTGCAAACACATTTCATACATGTCTTTTATTGTGTTTGTGTGCTGCCCAGAGCTATTGTGCAACAGTATTTACTGAGGAAATCATTGCAGAGTTTGTATATATGACTTTAAAAGCACAATTTCCCTTTCCCTAGAAGTGATTTATATGAATATGTCAAATTTAAAAGATACAAGTCCCAAAAATGCAGCCACAAAACACAAGGCTGTGGTCATATAACACCACTCCAGCGTCAAAGAAAGGCTGTATTTTAGAACTTTGATACCATTGTCATGAAATATGGCTTAATATAAAACTAACTGTGAGAGAAAGGGACAGTAAGTTGCTGTTCTTAAAGTTCCCGTGGCCATGGGGTTATGTTACATGCAAACCTTTTGATAAGGTTTGATACTGCTCAGGCTATAAAATGAAAATTAAGAAATCAAAAAGAGATCATGCAGATATCCAGTTCCCAGGCAAAATCAGCTGTTAGCTGGAAGTCTTCATTTAACTTTGTTAGTATGTGAATGACTCTCAGTCTAGGGAATCAAAGTCTGCATATGCATAATGAGGTGACATGCATATGTGTCTCATTTTCTGCCCTTACAGAAAGCTCCCACAGCAGTAGAGTTGGCAAGGTTCTGCTTTTATTTGTTACCTGCACTCGATGCACTTGTGCCCCTTTGGATGCTATCATTACTTGGTTCAGATAACAACTTAGTCCAAACTACTCTACAGACACCTAGGTGTCAGTAATGTTGAATCACTGTGTATGAATTTATGGGCAAAGCAGACTGACAAAACCTGTGGTTGTTACAGTTTAAAAATGAACTTGATTTCATCAAGAACAGGTCCAGAGTTACTCAAAATGATTGTACTTTTCAGTGTGCAGCAGTCTATCAGGGAAACAGCTCTTTTATGAGCAGTTTATTCTTGGATATGAGCAATAAGACAATGTGTTTATGGCTGTGAAGGAAAATAAGCAGCTATTCTGAGTTTGTGGGACAAAAATGATGCACGTACTGAGTTTCACCACATGAGGCTATAGTGTGAGAAGCTTGCTGTAAACCCAGTGCAAGTCTTCTGTTGCTCAGTATCTGTAAAGATAATTCTTATACTCTAGCAAGAGCCAGGATATTTACTGAAGCCTGTGTTAATGAAGCAGTGGAAACCAGATGGAGTGAAAAATCAAACCTATTCATTACTGTGGTCAATAAGAGTCTGTAACTAGTAGCTATGGGACAATTCTTAAGATCCTCAAAAAATAGCAGTAGGCTTGATCTTGAAGTAGAAGATATGGGCCGGCATGTAAGGACATTAAAAAATAAATAAAATCTTCAATTTATGTAGTCTGGAAAAAACACAGAGATAATGTCAACTTTAATTACTGTTTTCTTCTGAACACAGGGAAAAGGCCAAAGGGCATGAATGGAAATTAAAGAAAAATGGAAAACAGATGGTAGGAAGCATGCTACAGGAACTGGAATACAGGCAGCACTGTACATAATTTACCAAAAAGGGCCTTATGAGTTATTTTGTCTCATTTTAAACAACATCATCTTATGGTCTGTTTCACAACAACATTATTACTAAATCAAGTCACGATTGATAGCAACCACTGTATTGTTGCCAGAACTGAAAATTCTTCCTTCTCCAGCTTTTATAAAGCATCTTTGAAATATAGGTCAAGTAAAATTGGATGATGAAAGATAGCCACATAAATTAAGAGCCTGACATTTGAAAGTGCTGGTCACCAAAGCCACCATATATTTCAGGGGTTACTGGTTGACTACTTGCATTTTGGAAAAGGTTGACGTTGATTTAAATGCTTCAGTGTGGGATTAGGAGCCTAATTTTAATAAGCATTCTAAAATAAATCATGTCAATATTTATGATGATATATTGCAAAGTGCTGTTGCTTTGTTTTAGAGGTTTTTGTTCAGATAGGAAATAATCTATTCCAGGCAGAATTTCTTTCCCTCTACAGCAGACTTCTCCAAGCTGAAGGCACTGATTAGGGACCGGCCCCTGATGTACCTTGAGAGGTTTTGAAGTCTGAAACCAGAAAGACTTTGTTGTATTAAGCTATAGAATGGTGAAACGCACAAAGTTCAAATTACAGCCCTTGGAATTCAGCCTAAAAATCATCCTTGTTTTTGAAATTAATTTCCCCCCTCTCCTCCAAATCCTACACCACAAGGACAGGGTGACAAGCAGGGTGACATGGCAGGGCAAGCAGCAGGGCTGACCTACTCTCAGTGCATTGCTGTGCACCCCATGAGCTGCCCCTATGGCTATGCCTACTTGACCCTCCTGATGTTTTGGCCATCTTGAGTGGTGGGTAGGTAAGGGCTAGCCCACAAACCAGCCCACTGCCAGGAGCTCAGCATTTTCCTAGCTGTGTGGCTGCAAGGTGGTCTCCCTGGAGCTGCTGCAGCTTTCATTTTGGTTAACTTCTTGTGAACTAGATTTTGTCTATGTGTCTGGGTTTGAACCAACATTCCACTTGGGTCAGCTGAACCACAGGCACTGTTCTTCCAGCCTGTCACCAGTAATGGCTCTATTCAGTGTTATGCAGGCCTGTGGTAGCTTTAGGAGCAGGCAGCTCTCCTCTCAGCTACCCCATCTAATGTTTATGTGGAGCCAGGTATTTGCTTTTCATGGGAAACTTCTAATTTGTTGGGGTTTATGTAGGATGAAGCAGAATCATGTTCAGATCACATATGGAAGGTCATGGCAGTCCTCTGAACAGCCTTCATCAGAAGTGCTGTTTCAAAGGAAAAAAGGCTGAATGATTGCTTGCAAACATGTTAACATAAGTTCAGTCATCCCTAGGCTTCCATGATGGGAGAAGGTAATGAGGTCATGGGTTGTTTTTTTAGGTTCTGAAGACTGACTTTGAGAACTGAGGAAAAGTAAATAAAGGATTATTTATTAAATGAAGAAAGGATTATCCATTACAGGATAAATCTTGCTTGCCTTACGTGTACAAATAGTTCCCATTGACTATGAACAAGTCAAATACTTACCTAAGACATTTATAACTTTTATGTAACCTTATAAAACCACATATATTCTTCTATGTCCTGGGCTTCAGAAGCCTGCAGAAATTAGCTGGTTAAGTGCATAATGAAACAAAATATCCTCATTTTTTACTGCAGATATCTTCAAAGACAGGTTTAAACAAGAAAACCTCTTATCTCTTTAGCCACAAGGCAGATTTATCCAGAAAAATATCCAGATAACTGAGCAAGTTTCACTGGAGAGTCTCAGTTTCTGTGAGAACAGAGTGATTTGGAACAGAAAAGGAGGTTCATGCAAAGCATGAAAACATTCTGAAGCTATTTAAATGGAAAGCTTCTCCTCCTCCTGCGCATTCCTCAGTGCCTCAGAGCACAGGGCTAGGGCTGACCCAGGGATGCTCCTTGCTGCATAAGAGTAACCTTTATTACAAGACACTACAAATTAATTTGAGGATAATTTTCTTCCAGCCCACTGGCTGTAGTTACTCAAGGCAGATTAACCAAAACATGACTGGTTTCAGTGCCTATCCGACAGCATGAGTGGACGCCAACAGAGATAGTGTTAATGGTTAACTCAATGACACTCTTAGCTAATCCCAAGGTACAAGGGCAATGCCACTGAGGAACTGGGAGGACCAAAGTGCTTCTGTTATCCCCTGCATAGATGATTCCTGGGTTCATACCTGTACATGACACATTCATATTCTGTGACTGTTTGTGGCTCAAGTATGTCTACTATTAAGTCACGTGGCAGTTTGCACAGCTTTTAACTGATGTTATGCTCCATATATTAGATACAAAACCTCTTATCATCATCCTTCATCTGTATTGATTCGGTTAGAAATCACCCTGCTTTATGTTTCCCATAGTTTATTGCAGGAATGTGTAGATAATGGCCTTTCATTAGAAGAGAAGGAAACACTCAGGCTCCTATTTTAATTTTATTCAGAGGAACAGATGAATTCAAAAGGAAAATTTGGATGTGTTCTCCTCTTCCTTTTGAAAAGTCAGCTACAGAAACTGAGGAGAGCAGACTTGAATCACCACTGGACAAGTGCATTCAGTGCTGCTCTGGAGTAACTCACAGACATTCATTTCCCTGTGGTGAACTATTTTGAAATCACTCATTTTTGTCTGAATGGCAAATGCCAAAACCTCAGTGTTTTTCATGAGGAGGAATTCCTGTCTTCTGGCCAGCACAGTTAGCTTCACAGCAAGAACTGGGAAGTTAAGGTTATGGCAAAGGGAGGATTTCCACATTCATGTGGAAATAGACAGCAGTTGCTTTCAGTCCTTTGACCTCCTGTACTGCTGAGATATCAAGCTGTGGAATCATGACACTGTACAGAAAATTATCAAATCAAATAATTCCTCAGGGCTTTGACCATTATCTTTATCTATAATTTTTCTCTGAAGATGGTTCAGCTAAACATAGACATTCATCATGCAGCTAAAGCTCATGCCAGGAAATTTTCACAGCAGCTATCAAATAGTTCATGAGAACTTCGCCCCCCCCCCCCCTTTTTTTTTTTTTTTTTTTTTTGAAAAAAGTCCAATGCTACGTTCTCCCAATTCCATGCTGAAGACTATTTCCGTTCTTGACCACAGTCCATGTTGCCATGGTCTAACCTGTCATCCCTAATCTGAGTTTGGTCTTCAGCTTGACCTATGCTTGGGCTGTAACTTTTGCAGATTCTGTTTTACATTAACTCAATGATAGGGCAGTTTTTATCCAGCTAAAATATTTGTCTAGGCTTTTTCTCATGTCTTTTCCAAGACAACTTCAGTTCTCCCTTGTGCAGCTCCCCCAGAGTGTGATTGCCAAGACTACCCTCCTAAAACATAGATTTCCTTGTGTTCCCCCTCCTCTTGGTATCCCTTAACTGTCGTCTTCTCCTTGATCTGAAAGCACTTCCTCACCTCTCTGTAAGTCACTATCATGATGTCTTCATCCATCCTATAACACCAAACCCTATTGCCAGCCTCTTGTAACCTTAGTTACATGTGGGCACTGCTTTCTCTATATGCACAGAAAGTGACTTCGGTGTTGTCCTTTAACGTGTTACAGGGAAGGCTGAGGTGCATGTGACTGTGGGATTGTTTTCTGATTTTCTTGCCAGCTGATTTGACATGCTACATGTGCATTTACACCTAGCAGCTTATTGTATCTGAAGCTTGGTGGACATGATGTGCCATTTTGTAGGGCTAACAACAGTGATGTAATGGTAATCAAGTGCATGCTGACCTGGCCAGCTCTGTCAATCAAAACTGTCTTCTAGAGGAAGGTAGAAGAAAATTGCCATGGTTTATTACACCCTGTTAGGCAGCTAATTCTAAGGATTTTTAATCTAAGATTCACCTCATTCAGCCTAGCCCTTTTCCCCTCCCCCACATTTTAGAGTATTGTTACTGCTGTTACTGGATGGACACCATTTTTTGATGTGCTTGTCACTAGATTCTGTAAATCTTCAAATGGGAAACTTAGAAGAGCAGAAACCTCCCAGATGGATAGACAGCCTCAGCTGTTTTCAAAGCAAATGTATTAGAAATGAATGATGAATTGCTTGTCTTTGGAAAAATATGGATCTTTCTAGAGATGGAAGCATTTTGAAGCCCCTGCAGAACAGGTGAGAGAAGCAATGCAACCTGGAGAAAAAGGCACAAAAAGAATCAGCAGTATCCTGGCAAATCTATTAGATGTGAAACTGGAAGTTTGAACCATTTATGATGTTGGCCAAGAAAGATGAAGCTTTAGATGGGGTAAGTTGTATACATATGCTTGGCTCCCAGCATCAACACTGCTTGGTTATGGTATCTTCTTGATCAGCACTGAAGTTCAGGTTTCCTTTGTACTTTCACACAGTTTCATGTTGTGTACTAAGTCTCAGGCCCTGAGACTGTCCTATATCCCTGGCTGATTGAAATTCAGGCTCTGGAATTCAATCTGGTGAGCTAGAAACTTTTCAGGGTGGACACAGAGCCCTGCCAGGTGCTGTGCAGAAGCTAGGAGCAAGTAAAATGCTTTGCCATATCCATGCCAATTGAATGTGAAATCAGCAGCTACTCAGGATTAGGTCTCTCTTGTCAAGAAAGACAGGAACTTTTCTAGAGTCATGAAATATTTTGTCCTAAGAAGTTTTTACTCTCAAACTCATTATAAACTGTAAGGGCTGCATATTCAGCTTGATACTTCAGGCCATGCAGATCAGGATCTCATGCAGTGTCATTTATTTGACACAGTTTAAAGCCACAACTCTAGCTGCAATTTAGAACATGAAAAATAGTTTCCACTGGATTCCTGTAGTTTTGACTTCATCACTTGAGTTACAATGATTTCTTGTTGTGCCTGAACAGAGTCCACAAACTCTGCAATTTACTGCTTCCTGCAACAGTCTGACATGGTCCCCTGTGGAAGAAAAATAAGTTAAACAGAGAACTTTTTCCTCTTAAGGAATTATATTGATCTTGCAGATGCTGAGTTGACTTACTGTGTTTTTCCTTAAAGCACTTGGCTGCAGATTCACTTAAGAGTAAATATAAGAGCCCTATCATCTCATTTCCCCTTAAGCCTAAGCATTATAATCTCTGTCAGTCACTGACATTCAGATTTTCTCTTAAAGACGATATTTAATAGTATGAAAGAACTCCTCAGTGTTCACTAGATTCTGTGTCATTGTTTCCCAAACTATAGCTATTTCCTTTCTTTCAAAAAAAATCTGTGGTTTATATGCAGCTTGAATTTCAAGTGCAATATATAGAAAATATAAATATTTAAATCTGAGATATGGTTTACACTGTTCTTTACTGGAGTGTTTCTTCTTGTTTCCAAAACCGCAAGAGCATAGCTTTAAGGAGCCTACTCAAGAGAGTAAACTCATCATGTGTCTACTTCAATGCTCTTTTGTTGTTCAAGGGCTAGCTAGACTCTGGCAAATAGTCTACAGACCTTAGCAGGAGGCAATGCTGACTCATATTCCTTTTGGGAGAGGACTAACTTGCATCTTTTGGTGTCTTCCTCCTCCTTTCTTTTGCCCCTTTTCTTTTGTTTTCTCCAAGATGGGAATGGAGAGGTTCTTTTATCTCTGGAGACTTCTGTGACGTTTATTTGATATAGATCTTCATAGTTTTATTTCAGCTTGACTGGGTTCTTCAAGGAGAGTTTCCATATTCTGCAGCTACCTGGGATACATTCTTCCCTGCAGAGTCTTTACAAAATGAGGATGATTCTTGGCATGTGCCCATGCATCCTAAGTTCTTACACAACATGAATCTCTTGCCTTTGTATCATCATACAAGATGAGCAACCTCCTCATGGACTTTCTTACCTGTGAAGCTCTTTTCACGTTCATCCTTAAGTATGTGTGTCCACATGCTTAAGGTTTACATATACAGATATGTGTTGTAAAGATATGTAAAGGGTATACAAAGAGGGTGTGACTGTTAGCTTCACCTCAGCCAGGTAGCATGCTTGAGACTCTCTTGTGGACATCAAATGTCCTGTGATAAGGCAACATCAGTAGTGTGATATGGCTCCATTTTGATTTAATGTTTGAGAACTGACCTTTCGTGCTAGGTAATGTAACCATGAAATAAAAGAGGCAGTTTTGGTCCCAAAGGCTTACTACTTCAGCCTATGAATCTAATGTACTAATCTCTTACCTGTTCTTGAGTAGTTGATGTGTACTGAATGTGTAGCTTGAAGGCAAAATACATTACCACAGCACCTCCCTCAAAGCTTAGTGTGTAGCTCACCATCCAGGGTTCTCTTCCTGCTGCTTGCTGTATTCCCAGTTGTTTGCATAGCAGTGCTGAGGTGATTTTGTGCTATTGGCAGCTTTTCTATAATTTAGCAAAAAAAAGTAGCCTTTTGCTTTCATTCTGCATGTGACTGGCAGAAAGTGACCCTGATAGGTAACTTGTATTTCAACACCTGAAGAGACTGTGCTTAGAGTCAGTGATGTGCATTTCTATCTCCAATTATGAAACCAGCATTTGGAAGAATTTTCATGAGCAGGAACAATTTATGGGACAGGAAAGCATAAAAGTTGCCCTGAGTCTATCCTGTGCTTCCTGTGAATGCTGCTGAAAACTGCAATGTGTTTTCCTGTGGCTTTCAGTGGCTGCAGATGATGATGGGCTACTGTGACATAACAACTAATTGCAAATTCTGTTTGAGACCCAGGTAGGAAGAGAATATGTCCTTGCACTTTGGTTATTTCTGCCCTTTCTGTTCATAGCCATGATGAGCACTTTGGAATATTTTATTTTTATCAGTTCTATGTTTATTGACTTTCTAAAAAGATGACAAATAGTTTAATTGAACTAGGGTAGGAGTTTCTGAAATGAATGAGCTCAGGCAGCTCCCTAAATCCTGTAGGACAAGTACTTCTTGAGAAGATATGCATTTTGGAATGGTAGAAAGCAGGAAAGGCAAAGTGTAGTTGAGGTCTTTCATATCCTTCAGATTATGCTCCTTTTAGATTTTTTTTTTGTTTTCTTTTGTTTTGTGGTTTTTTTTTTTTTAAGGTGCTGGTGCTTGCATAACATCAGTTTTGCAGTTTTCTCTTTGACACCTTTTGCTGTGACATGTCTGACCTTAGATTTGTCCACTTTATGGATGGGCAAATAATGTGATCATTAAGGATGCATGCTGAGGTCAGAGGTTGGCTGATGTTTGTTTAATTGAGTCCCATGGCAGAAGCTGGAAAATCCTCAGCAGGAAAGGCTGTCCTCTAGGACATGTAAGAATACTGAGATAGGTCAGATAATTTGAGTCTGACCTTCCTGCATCTCGTGGAGCTTTGCAGTTTGATGCAGTGACTTTAAACCCCTTTTGCAATTTCCTCATCCTAAACATGTTAAAATGTTTAAATCTGCTCCCATGCAATACTGTAACACAAACTGGGGGTCTTAACATGTAAGGTAACTACTCCTGGTTTGGGCATTTTGTAATTGCAATGAGCTGGATGTGACATTTTACTTGGCATCCAGTTAACGGAAAAGAAGCCAAAGAAGCCAAAACATGAAAGAGAACAAAACACTCCTAGTTTAAAAGAAAACAATTCTGTGCCTGACTGAGATGGCTAACACAATTCATTGATGGACACAAACCCAGAAGGCTGTGCTATTGCGGCTGATTTTGCAATGCCAGCTAAAAGAGAAGCAGATATTCCTGGTTAAGGAGATGGGAATTTCCTGGTGTGCAGGTAGTGCCAGTGTGTGCCAGGAACAGCAGAACATCTTTAATGTGCAGAAGGGGTTTAATGACTTAATGAACCTGCTGGACTGAATCAGTCAAGAAACAGCAAGTAAAGGTTTGAGAAAAACATGCTGACTTCTGGCAAGAATCACTTATTTACGGGACTGTGCTTATTTTATGGGCTATGATAGATCATTGCTTTCAGATTATAAATGAGGATAATTACCAGAATTTCAGTGAGGTAGTGGTCTCTTTGTTTTCTGGGAAAAGCCCATGTATATATAGAAAAAAAAATTGCTCATTTATTTACGTGATTTCTTTCAAGAGGACCTAAAGCCTAAGGATGTGTTTTCCCTCCCAAAATTCAATTTCACTAATATACAAATATATTATGGGCTATACCATCTATGAAAACATTAATAATAATAATTGTGAGGAAAAGCAAACAAACAGGGTTGTTTTTTTTTTTTTGTTTTGGTTTTGTTTGTTTGTGGTTTTGTTTGTTTCTTATTTTTTTTGCACTGAGACTGTAGGGGACAGTTTATTGGCTGGAACAGGCAAAGCCTGCTTGGATTATATTACTTTACTATTGCTTACTGTGTTAAAGAAATGCAACATATTATTGTGTTATTTTTTGTTTTCTTGTGTAAGGTATATTAAGAACTTTGCTTTGAGAGTGAAGTGAACATATTGGAGACTCTCCTAGGGATGGTAATGGAAATGGTGTGCAAAGACAAAACTAGGTGGCTTAGAGTATTCTTGTAGAAGTAATAACGCTGGCTTAGGTACTTAGATTATGATGTTATTCTGAAGTTATATCTTTACAAGACAGTGATATGTAATATTTAATATCTATAGCTGAGTAGTATAGAGAATCCACATGCATTCCTATATTTATCTATGTGGTGAGCTTAGGCAATGTAAGGCAAAAGTATTTTAATATATTGTAAAGTTCAACTAACCTTCAACAACTTCTTAGAATATGTAATGCTGTCTATAAAAATGGGTTTGAAGTTTTGCATTTATGGTCACATCTTCCCCTTGCACAGGGCAAAATAGATTCCTTATGTCCAGTCGAGCTGGGAGAAGTTATAGCTTCTGGCAGCTCAGTGATATACATTTTAGGAATATAGATTCAGAGGGGAGTAGTATTTTTAAAACATACAAAACATTGTTTTCAGAGAAACAAACGTTCTGCATTACAGAAAAAAACTTGGGCATGCCTCAGTTTCAATTCTAGCATGAGCCTTAGAAACCTGGCCTGTGTTCCTTAAGCAGTTTACAACCAGAGGCCAGCTTTCAAGGGGAACACCCTGCTCCCCATGGGGAAAGATTTATGATTTTATTCAGGATGTATGAAATGTGATAATTTTGGCTGGATTTCAGGAAAGAAAAGAGGGGCGTGGGGGGGGGGGGAGGTGCAGCGTCTACATTCATTCACACCCCTTTCAGTCTGCTTGTTGTCAGTGGAATTTAAGTGACAATGAACAATGGCAGAATGCAGGCTGCAGAATGGACACCCTGTGCTTTGTGAGAATGGCCAAAAACCAGGAAAAAAAAAGAAAAAGAACTGGCCCTTCTGTGAGCAGAAGCTGCTGGTGCTGGCAGAGCTGTAGCAGAAAAGAACAGCAGTTTCAGAGGGCCCCCATTAGGGGACCTTTTTTCCAGATCCTGAGCTCTTGTTCTCTCTGACCTACTGAAACAGTCTGAACTCAGCCTTTGGAAGCAGCTGAAATCAGTTGTTTCCAAAATTCATGTATGTGCAGACAAGTGTTCCTGGAATTTGCAGGAGCTTTTCATCCCTTGAACTGCACAAATGGACATTTATGTGTTTTGAGGGAAACTCTTTGAAATGGAATTTTTAGGAGCTAAGCAAAGTGCATGGTATCCAGTGGGCTGAAGGAAATGCTTCCCACTGTTCCTTCTTGCAGATAGTTCAACCTTATCTAACACATGGCAATTTCCATTTAATGAAAGTGTGTGTGTGGGGGTGGAGAATTGCTGTTCATAACAAACATCAGAAAGAAATTGTTCCTGAGCCAGATCCCTGGCTTGCATCCATCACCCCTGCACCATGGGGCCACGAGAGAATTCCTTGGGTACCACTGAGCTGCTGCAGGAGTCTGGCCCCTGCAGCACCCTCTCACTGTGCCTTTCATGGGGGGAGCACACCTGGGACAGAGCTGAAGTTAGGCAGGAGGGATGCTTAAAGCATTCATGAACTCTGGCAAGCCCCAACTGCTGAAACAGCCCTTGGGAGGATGTTGCAGCTGAACGCAATTTTGAGCAGTTAGAGGCAGCTTCATGCTGCTGAGTGGGCTCCCAGAAGGACCCCGTGTGAGGTGGGAAGTCCTGAGAGTGTTGCAGATGCTGCACTTGGATTTTGGTGCAGGAAGTGGTGACTTAATATCTGCAATGTAATCTGTTATCAATAGCTTCAAAAAAGGAGAGATGGGGTTATGCTGCCCCCCCTGCTTATCATCTAAACATATCTGCATTTTGTAAGCAAAGCAATAACTTAATAACACACTGGAAGTAACAGGTATTGCCTGGGAGGCTGAAAGTGAGAACTGAACGGGTGAGCTGCACTCCACCTGGGATCTGTGAGAGCCTTCAGGTCATTGACAAAGATGTCTTGACTTGAAACTGTAAACTTTCTTTGGGATATGCTCTGCACTTGAATAATCAAGTAGGGAATGATTTATTGACATTTTATGCAGACAGAAGAATCAGTCTAAAGGGAGACAAATACACTATTGAAATAGGTTTCTTTTTGATGGAAATGAAAATAAAATGCTTGGCTTGTTTTGTATCATCATGTAGCTTGCAACCTTCTACATGCCCTTAGAGAGAGAGGGTTCATACCCACTACAGATGTATAAGCATAGAAAATTGTCAGGGCTGGAAATGGCCTCTAAGATCATCAAGTCCAACAATTATCTGTTACTCAATTTTTCATAGAATAACCAGCACGTTATTCAATTTTTCATAGAACAGCCAGCACATGCTCATTGTGGACCTCGTTGCTGCTCAACAAAATGCTACCACAGCCTGAGAATAATTCAAAAGCAGCATCAACGCAGCAGCAGGAGCACATGAAACCAGAAAATCACTAATAGAGATGTTACCCACCACAAATTAAAAGACTGACAGTTTCCCCATGCTAAGCTGCTCATATGTGCCTTCCTTCTTGTGTCCTAGTATTCCTAAATGCATGGTAAAATATGAAATGGTAATTGCACAGCAGATAGTTGCCTGGAAAACATCCCCTCACCTGTAATATACGTCTAGCTGCTTTGTTAATATTGCCATTCAGGTACAATTTGAAATCAAGAGAGAAAGTCATTCCAGAACCTACCCAAGAAGGTCACAAACTCCCTTTGAAAGCACTGATACTTCCTTTTGTTCGCTCTTACGTATCTGATTACAAATTACTAAATCCTGCTGCTATTTGAGAACTTTCAGATTCTAATCAGCACTTTGATGAATGTACAGCACAATCATGCAGATGAGTGAAGTCACCCTTTATGCATACAGCAGCGTGCACAGACAAAAATGTGGAGAAACCATTCAAAAGCACTGGGACCTTTGTGATCTAGGAGCTGCCTTTGTAATCAGTCCTGACTGTAAATTGTTGTCTAACAGCTAGGCATTGTTAAACTGTCCAATTAAACTTTTTTTTTTTTTAAATCATATAAACACAGACTATTCTGCTTAAAACATGACCAATTTCCTTTATGTTGATAAAATAGAAAATCTAGAATAAGGAAATGCTGCAGAAATCTACTTGAATAAATAAGAAGGAAACATGAGTAAGTTTCACCAGTGTCAGCAAATTAAAGATCATTTCTTTAGTGTTTAGGAATTAGGTGACTTCCTACAGTAGTACAGTAAAAGAAGATTTTTGATTAAATTAAGTAGAGATCAATCTCACAGCCTTTATTTTATTTTTTTTCACGTAAAAAAAATGTAATGTAAGGAAAGAAAAACAATGTAGCCAGGTGTTAATAAATAAACAAAAAAAAAATCTTATATGATAAAGTGTTTTCATAAAATGTAATGAATCCAAGTCATTGAAGTAAAAGTCATGATTTATGACTAATAATATAACACAATATAATAATATTATATAATAATATTATATAATAATATTATATAATAATATTATATAATAATATTGTATTAATAATATTATGATATATTATATTAACTAATATTATAATATTATGTATATATATTTAAATATATATATGTGTGTGTGTCATACTGCCTTTTCCTGTTACTGCAGATAGCATAGTACTGACACTTTCTTTTAGCCTGTTTAATGCACTTTATCTTCACTATTTCCATTAGATATAACAACTCCATGGGACTATTCTGCAAACTAAAAACTGTGCTGAAGGGATCTGAGGACAGTGCTGTCAATTTAAGAAGGGGATGGGAAGCAGAGACCTTCCTCTCTGATGCCTGCTCAGCACCAGCTGATGTCCCAGAAGGGGTAGTGCCTGTTTGTTCTTATACAGTCTTTATGTTTCTTTGGCTGTGTGGTTTTGCATTATAACATCAATATTCTTTTAATGTTGATTACGAAGGAGTGATCTTGCCTTGTTTTAAAACATACACCACTGAACTAGGATAACTGGGGAGTTTCCTGTAAGGAGGACTTTCCTGCCACCTCACACTGTGTATGGGCAGTGGTGTGTGTTGTTCTGCTGAGGCTATTCGTGAGATGATCACAAGAAAGGGAAACGTAGCCAATGCCTATGCTCCTAAATGTTATGTGGTGTAAAGAAGAGTTCTCTGTAGAGGTGCTGCAAACTGAAAACAACTACTTTTCAGTAACCTTCCTCCTCTGCTGATGCATGTATGCTGATGCTCTCAGCCCTTTAGGCTGGTGCATCTGAAGCACAGGGAAAAGGTTTCTCCTGCAAAAGTTGAGTATCTTCAAGGTACATTCTCCCTCTTAGTGTAGTTAAGCAATCTGCTACTCCTGTGTAGAAAGAGCCTAAAAATACTAACCTTCTTGCAGGTTTGTCAGCAGTGCTGAACAGATATTCTATGGTATTAGATGTGATCATAGTTATATACTCAGCATAGCTGGTTTGCAACTCAAGAACTAGAAACCTTCTACACTCTGGTAAATTTAACCTGGATCCCTTTGTTTTTCTGTCCCATTCTTTCTGAGAGTGTCCATACATATTTATACAAATCCAGTTGTCAGTGCTGTTCTATCTGGGAAGCCCATATACAAACCTAATGCTTTTCCCAGCTGCAGATAGGTTCTCGGTGCAGTGTGTCACTTTCCATTATTGTGGGGTGCTGTCTTTTCAACACTTGAGCATGTCATGTCACCACATGATTAACATTTAAAGCAGCAGTACACTGCTGTTAGCAAAGTCAGTATTGCTTATCTGCTTGGTTCCCCTGTTGATTGTAATATGGGAAGTCACTATCCTCTAACTGAACAAATTTCTTTCAAGTGAGCTTCAAACAGACAAGGAGTAGCAGCACTGTAACAATTCACTTCGTTCCCTCTTCTTCAATCAGGTCTAATACATCTGATGCATTTCCAAAGATTCTGGGCATAAGATAAGCTGTAAGAAGTTTCCAGTTGTTTCTAAAGAGATGGAGGAGTCTGAAACATTGGAAGAGGTCACCTTGAATCTGTGTAAGTATGAAAAATGCAGGCATGCTAGCCCAGACGGTCTGTCTTTATACTCTTTCTGCTATGCTTTGTGCTTTGCTTGGAAGGAAGGGGTTTTATGATCAAGAGCAGAAGAAAAGGATTTAGAATTGTTAATATACTGCCTGAGTGCTTAGCCATTTATATTTACAGTAATTGCTTTTGGGGGAAAAAAAAAATCTTTTTCCTGCCAACATGTAGGAAAAATAAAGGCTGATTGAATTAAGTCTGGGAACCAGTTTGATTAGAAATTGAAACAAATCTCTTAGGACTCTAGGAACCTGGTTCATTTGTGGCATTCCTTCCATACTCTAATGGGCCCTAATGCTTGATACTGAATGATAAGAAATGCTAGTTTCTGAAAACAGCTGTTGTGGCTTGGGTAGTTTGGAACCACATTTTGAGAGCTGAATGTAAACCATAAATATATGGAACTGCAGGCGAGTCAAGCTGATCCTCCAGATAGAGTTTGAACCAATGGTCATTATTTCAAACAAGTTCACAAAAAAAGCACTAGAATTACACCTTTTGCTTTTGGAAACAAAAAGCAAGGCCACTATTATTCCATTCAGTGATACTCTATAAATGGCTGTATTGTGTAATGACATGTGAACACTATGGGACTTTTAATAGGCACTTGGAGATATTACAGTACTACATGTTGGGTGCTGGCCTAGATCACCTTTAAAGGTCTCTTCCAACCCAAAGCATTCTGTCATTGTGGTATCTTCTGTTTACTGAACTGTAGCCCAGTGCTGCTTTGCTGGGATGGAGTTTTGGTTGGACTTGATCTTAAAGGTCTTTTCCAATCAAAACAATTCTGATTCTATCACTGGATTCTGAGAAGGAAGGAAGCTGGGAGAAGAAAGTGCAAGGAGGTAGTGGAAAGACAGACAGGAGAAAGTGAGACAAAAACATCGGGTGTAAAGAAAGAATGAGATGAATATAAATGAAGCAAAAAATTGCAGTCAGACACACTGGTGTCCCTTGCTTTAAATGCCCTGTAAAGCAGAGCAGTCAACAGGCAGGCAATTGCACCACCAGGCGCTTTAGATTACATTAGGGTGCAAGGCAAGCTTTGCTCTCCATGGTTTATGATATCATTTGAACCCTCTGAAAGGATAAATGCTATAATTTGTGATGTGACTCATACAGGAAAGCAGATAGGCAGTGGTGTGCCATAATACAAGTGAGAAAAAGACAAAATAACAGTCGAGGAGTGGTTACAGTAGACATTGTGTTGCTTTTATCTTCTGATATTGTTTATCATATTAGTGTTATCATTATTATTTGCTAACGTTATCGTATGACCTAGCAACAAGAATTCAAGGCTTGGAGCCAGGATCCTAGACAAAACAGCCTGATGCTTATGGCAGTTTCTTCCGTTGTTGGTTATTAAATTGTTTCTGTGAATGAAAATAATGATAACAAGAAGGAGAAATGTACACCATGCTGTGACCAATTTCCTGCCACGCCACAAGTGATGCACACAACTGCCTTCTGCAGCTGTAACGATGCTCTGGGATGGAGAAAGCCCGAGTGTGGATGGTAAGAGTGTGGGCTGGAGTGTCCTGATGAATTGCACTGTTAGCCGCTGAAGAGGCAGGTGCCTAATTTACTTCTTCAGGCTGCGCAGCTTCCCGCATGCTGAAAGTCAAAAACACAAGAGAAGAGGTCTGACAGAGCTGGTTGGCACTCAGACTGAGGTTTAGTATTGATTTGCTGGGGGGGGAATATCAGTTTTATGGCCAAGTTAAAAAACTTCCTGCCTTACCATCTGCATTCTGCTGCCTTCTCTCTTCCTGTGTTTTGAACTTATTAAATTACTCTAAAGGGCACCGGAGCAAGCCCTTGATGAAAATGAAGTGCCCTGTTTTTCCAGTAAATGAATAATAATTTAAAGGTTATCATCTACAGTTTTGTGCAGAGCCTTGAACTAGGCTATGTGTCATATTTTTCTAAACCCCTTTTGTTAATACTTTTACAGGCAGACTTGAGAACTCCAAGAATTAGCTAATGTTACACCAGTAAAAATGTTCCTTGAAAACGACAGATATAAGGAACGTTTCTACTGGGGGTTATATTTGGTCATGTTTTTTCCATTAGCTCATGCTTCTGTGGAGTTCCTAGAGTCTTATTGGAAGATTCTGCTGGCTCTTGGACTGTGATGCAGAAATGTCCCTTACGTTCATTAGAAGCTTATATTGGAAGCAGAGAGCTTCTGAGCTTTTCAGCTGTAATTCAACAACATTAGTCTCAGGCAGGAAAGTGAAAATTTATTTACTGAAAGTAAAATATTTGTTTTGGCCAGGATGCCATTTTTGGCACCAGTACTGATGCCTTTTAGGTCAAATTTTGGTAGCAGGCTAGTAAGTCTCTGATTACAAACACAGGCGAATTTAATAAAAGTTCAGTCCGATCTCATTCCTCTTGGTGTAAATCCAGAGCGTTTTGCTGAGATCTCCTGCCATCTGACTAAACTTGCTGCTTCTAGGGTCTGCCAGTGTACACAGTATTTGGTGTTATTAGCCCAGAATACGTGTATATTTGGATTTTCTCATTATCACAGAAAGAAAGGAAAAAATTAGCCAACCCACTTTATAATTAACTATGAGTGCAGTGACACCCCAGCCATGCTAAGCAGGTGACACAAACTCATGTTACTGACGTGACAGTTGTCTGGTTTAGTAAGAACAGCCAACTGTAACAGCAACAATAACAATTGTTATTCTTGAGAAAAGTGATTATTACTACCCTTCTTGTGCAGACAAACTGAATTCAAGAGGTCAAACAGCCTGTCTAGTTCTTCTGTGTAACATGGAAATGAAACACGTGTAGACAGATGATGGATTGTGCTATGTGCAGTGTTACTTGGGACTTGCAGATCAAACTTTGCTGTACTTCAAAGCCTGAGGAGGTAATCAAACCAAGACTGAGTACTTCTCTTCCTTACAAAATCAAACTCCTCTATGTGCTACACAGGAGATTAGTAAAGCCTTAGCTGTGTTATACTCAAAGAAATATTTTCTGCTGGTATGTAATGGGATGTTTTTTTCCTGTTGTTTTCTAGCTGGTCACCATCTTTGTGCTTCCTTTTCAAAGAGGATGGCTGTTAGCAAGAGCCATACAGTTGCTGTAAACGTTGTGCTTATGACTGACCTCCAGTGGCTCAGAGGAGACAGTAATTGTAAGTTTGGAGTCCCTGAGAGTCAGTGTCTGTATTTTCCAGGAGACTTTGTAGGCAGTAAATGCTGTAATTTCACACAGTGGTTGCCTACTAGAAAGGTGTGCCTACCTAGGGGTGCTGGGCCATGCAAAGGTATGGTCACTCTGCAGAACTGGCAATCTCATCCCAGGAATTTAACACAAATTTTACTTGCTCCAGACCTTCAACTCTCTTTTGAGTGTTCCAGGCCTTGGACCAATATTCTCACTTTTGGTTCCCTAAACTGGAATACAGGAAACATGAGCTAGATACTTAATAAACTTGCTGTGGAGAATCTGAGCATGCTGCACTGATCATGTCAAGCACCCTAATGCAGATGCTTCAAGTTCAGTGTCAGGTGTCTAGACCTAGCAGCTAAGCCTACAAGTTCTAGTTTACACTTTTAGATCCAGCCTATGCTTTTAGATCTCGGAAATTATTTAAGCAGTGATTAGACCTGCAACAAATTGCAGCAGAAAGATCAGCAGAGCATGGAGAAGCTTTGTTTACAAGGTACTAGGGGCCACTTGCATAACAAACCTGTCAATGATTTATAAACTGCAGAGACACAGTATCACAGAAAGTCTGCCTCAAAACAATTGGTTACTCATTGCCACACTGTTTCAGTGACCTTCTCATCTTACTGGAGGTGCTGGACAGCAGGAAGACCTTCTTGTCTCTTTAGCACCCAGTGATCCTTGGACAACTTTGTCGTCCTCTGTAAATTAATGTCAGCTTTCCTACAGAAGCATAGGACAGCCTACTGAAGTACAATGCCTGTTTTTATTTGAATGTTCTCTGGGAAACAGTTTAGAGAGCATCCATATCAAACAATTTCTGCACCCTATTTGTACCTTGAAGAGTTAGGTCAAGGGTTTTGGATCTAAGCCTAGCTGAGACTGCATTCATCATGAGGCCCAGGGAAAGAAGCATTAAATTTCTTGCTTAAAACTGGCTGTTAAATGCAAATGCATCATCCTTTGTGTTATATACAATCCAAGCTGAGTGTTCTGTATTTTCTTGAGGCAGCACGCTGTTGAACAGAATCCCCTTCATTTCAAGGTCTTTCAATCAGGCTCTTGATGAATTCATTAAACTATATATTCATTATAGGTGATGAAAAGTACCTAACCTTTCTGGGAGGGAAGTGGTCTGCTCTGTAAATAAATCTAGCTCTCTAAATTAAAGATGTGTTAGATTGAAATACCTAGATCCAACAGAGCTGTAATCTGAGCGAGGCAAGTGGTTGTAATGGTAGCTTTGGGAAAGAGGCTACTCACAGTGAAACAGATGGGCTTCACCAAGGGCTCTGATGGTCTAAAATTCCAGGCTGTGCTGGATCAGGGGACAAAGTGAATTCCAGAATCAAGGTTCCTCAGGGAGGAAGTCCTGACAGAGTTTCTCAGATCAAAAGCAGAGCAGCCTAACAAGTAGGAAAGTTTTGGATTATATTCTGAGAGGCTGTCTCACATAGCCTGTGTCGTTTAGGAGGCCAGAGGATGGGTAATTACAGAACGCTCTCTATAGTTACTTTCCCTATTTAATGGTGAGCCCATTGCTATTTGTGTTGTTTGGAGTTCTCCATAACGATGAAATCTAGCTCCAGTATTGAAAGCATTGCTGTAGTCTAAGGAAGAATTAATGAGTTCCACATATCCCTATTGGCAAAAAACATAGAAGGGTCTTCCTCACTGTTGTCTTAAGCCTAATTACTATCAGGAAGCAACTAAGTGCTTAACCAGATGTCATGTGAGAAATGGCAGATGCACTCCTATGCAAGAAGGTTAGGTATAGCCTCCGCCATATCTTGCTAGTGATTTTCCTGACATGCCTGTACAGCCCTGACCAGTTCACATGCATCCAAAAAACAAAACACCAGCCAGCTCCTAACTTAACTGTGGACTTCAGAAAGGCCCCAGTCCTCTGCTTGTATTATCAAGATTTTGATGCTTCAAAGCTGGGAGGTTTTTGTTGTTGTTTCCCCCCACCTACTTGCAAATGAACTGCAAAGCTTTGCATATTTTGGTTCCAAATGGATGTGCACTGCAGGGCACTGATCCAAGGCACTGTTTTCTGATCTTTTTGCTCAGTTCCAGCTTGTTCATGGTCTCATTATCAAATTTATTGGCACAGGGAGCTGGCCACAATTGGTATACTCTGCAGCACTTGCTGTAGCTCTTGGATGCCAATGAAGAACGTTCTACAGCAAAGGCAGTGTTACAGCATCTCAGTGGTTTTTCTTCATGGTTGGACACAATCCAGTCACAAACATGTCAGGATACAAATGTAATCTGTGTTTGTGGAAAAATAAACATCCCAGCTAAGACCTAAGTAAATCTTTTTCAGTACTGGCTGTGACCAAGGTACGAGCCAGATCAAGCACACATGGTGAAACAAATGCTGTCCTCATATAATGCTTCATATGAAAGCTGTACTGTATTAAATCTGTAGCTGTTTTCCATTTGAGTACCAATTCATGATGCAACCAATGTAAATCTATTAATTGCTACCTCAGGTTTTTGGTTTTTTGTTTTTTGTTTTTTTTTAAGTTGGGGCTCTTCCTCCCCACTCTCTCCAAGTAATCGAATTTTGATCCTGTGGAACCAATTTTGCTCTGAATGAAGCCCTCAGGAGCACTGCAAAGCTAGTGCAGACAAAAGAGCTATAGTTGGTCACTTATCAGACACAATGTACTTTTTTTTTTTTTTTTTTACAGTTTAATGCAAAGTCAAAGTAAGAGCCACATTTTTTAATTTTAGCATGACAAGTCACGTGCAGCCACAAATCATGCTGTTGTCATCAAGGTCTTAAGAAAACATACTTTTTGGAGAAAGAGTAAGCTAATGCAGTCAAACAGAGTACATTGCAGGAGGGGAGGAAAATCTAGAGTCAGAAGAGGAAGCTAGTGTCCTACTTCTTAGTACCTTTAAAAATTATTAGTACCTTTTAAAATCTCTCTTTAGTGCCTGAAATATTAATTAGTGAACTGGAAAAAATGTAGTCTTTCTGCAAGAATGTCTTGCTTCCTTCAGCACAAATAACAGTGTCTTAAAATGAAAGTTTGCCAGTGCATGGCTTGTATTCTTATTGTGGTGCAAGTAAATGCTTTGTGCTATTGAAAGAGTTTTCCTTAATAAAACACAGAGGCTAGAATGGTAAATCTTTTGAAGTTCCTCCTAAACGTGTAATATTTAGCTTGAGAAGCAATAGTGAGGAAATGAACATGATAAGAGCTCATTCAGTAACAGCCCTAAATTGATTATTTCCTTCCTTATGTAAACTTATCAGGCAGCCCTTTGGGCTCACTTCCGAATACCAGCTCAGCACAAGAGCCTTATCACAAGGAAATGGAATGTAAAAGCCCTGACAATTTTGATAAGGCACGTACTTTGGTTATGATCCTATCTCTCCCCTCCTCCCTTCTAAATAATTCATCTGCACTAAAAGGGGAGATGCCCTCCCTCTAACTTTTGTATAAATGCAAGTCGATGTCGTTACATTCAGACTAAGCTCTGGTTATGTATTCTGCCAGTTTCTCTGAATACTTGTGGGTAAAGAGACCAGAAGATATATGGACAATAATAAGGGGCTCTGGAATGGAGTAGCATAGTGCTCTGAATAGATTATTTCTGATTTTTAAATTGCATTTGTATGTGCTTTAGACACAGTCAGAAGAGTGTCAGTAGAGCAGATACCAGAGGAAACTTAAAACTGTGTTTTGATTTGCCACCTTTATCCCATCCATGATGCCATGGGTCTTGCAGCTCCATGTGGGAGCAGAACCCAGACTGAATAAGGCTCCAATAGCTCACAGTATGAAAGCCAAAGAAGCGAACTGCAAAAAACCTACCACACAAATATCAAACCACACACAGAAATGTGCAGCTGGTGGGGAAAAAAAAACCCAAAACCAAAACAGAGGCAAGCTTTACCTGCTAGCCACCATAGCCTAAAACTTCACAGCCAGAAAAACAACAAATAAGCCTAAAAAGACAAATTTAACTTCATTTAACTTGTCCCAGTGAAGTAATAATTTACAAGTGTACATAACGAGCTTTGTGGTTCATTGCATACCAGGACAGCAAAGCCTGATAAAAGTGCTCAAATGACAGTGGTGTTTTTGTTTCAGATGTGATGACATGCTCCTTAAGAAAATGTTATAGGCAGCAAATCCATGACCCAGTAAAATACACTCCAGACCATCAAAGTAGTTCTACAGCTTGATGAAATCCACTCGTCTCTAGCAAGAATGACCTAAAACTCTTCAGAGGGGAAAAAAAAAAAACACTGAAGGAATTCAGAAAGAATGTTTTTTAAGCAAATAGTGACATACCAAGTTGAGTGTAACTTTTCCAGTGAAACCTAAAATTAAAGCCAAACTTACCTGATTTATTTTTTTTTTCTGCAGAAACTCAATTTTTTGAGTCATTTATGCAAATTAGGGAAAAGTCATGACTGAAACTGGGCTGACATTTCATTTGGATTGGCTGCTTAGCAAAATCTCTCAGAAATACTCATCCTCAAAACAATGTCATAAATCAAGAAAGGATTTAATCCTGACACTCTTGGAATTCATGGCAAAGATAGCATGGATTTTAATGGGGATAGGAGTTCTCCAAGATTCTTGAGGTTTTGAATAAAGAAGCCCCTAGATTTCTTCACAAGACATCTTAAGTGCTTACCATTGAAGAAAAGATGTGTTGTGATGACAAGAATATTTGGTGAATGTGATTGTGATTTGGTGGTGTGATTTGGTGGTGTAATTGTGAAAGAAACAAGACTAGGAAAAGGGGATGGAGCAAATGCAGAACGTACCTGTGTGCAGCTGGGCACCCAGAGGAAGGGATGCATGCTTCCTGATGGAAGTCTTAGAGTCAGAATAGATGAATCTATGTTGCCTTTACTCTTTGTGCACAATATAATTTTCCGTAACTCTCTGCTTTCTACACCATACTGATACCAGCACACCTCTAACAAACTCTGTGCACCAGTAAGAAATTTGTCTTAACGTTTCGGAGGGGGGAAAAAAGCAAAGCATTAAAAGGAATGAGGAAAAGCAATATATTTGCAGTGTGAATACTAGGTAGCAAAATAAAAGGGGGTGTAACTGCATTGCCTGTCATTTATTCTTTTGGGCCAACAGCAGCAGAGTCCTCAGGAAAAGGAATTACAGTAGGAGATACTATCTTTAGTGCTGTATTGCCTAGCTAGGATTAATAGTCCGTAGGATTTTCATTATAATTGGTATAATCATTCCTGGCTCTGTTTGGTCACACAAATGAGTAAAGAGCACTTTGATGCTCTGTGAAGCCTGACGTGTTCTATGGAGTTTAAATGAAGGCCTTCAAGATATTAGAAAGTTGGACAAATAGAACTGCTGACATTTTCAATCCAGCAGCCAAACTGGAATTTGAAGTGGGGAATTTGCATCCTTTTCTGTAACTGCTGATGGTTGTGTTTACCTCCAAAGAGAAAGAAAATTAGTGACTTCAGGTGCTCTACATCAACTGACTGTAACATGCACGGGTTTTGTTTTGTGACCCAGAGCTCAAGCCCTGGAGAAATGCAGAGCAAATGGTCAGATGGTCCAACGCAGCACAGTCTCTGTTCCCAATAGGGAATACTGTAGTGATAAATATGAGGGTGGCATTATACTAATCAGACATTGGTTACTTGAAGGTAGAGACCAGAGCTTTCAGAGGGAGTACCCAGCAAAGCTCAATCATCCACCTGTGAATGGTTTAGCTTGGAAGGGATCTTAAAGATCACCTAGTTCCAAACCCCCTGCCAAGGGCAGGCACACCTTCCACTAGGCAAGGTTGCTCAAGACCTCATCCAGCCTGGCCTCAAACGCTCCCAGGGAGAGGGCATTCACAGCTTCCCTGGGCATCCTGTTCCCATGTCTCACCACCCTCACTGGAAAGAATTTCTTCCTAATATCCAGTCTAAATCTCCCCTCCTCAAGCTTAAGACCATTGCCACTCACCCTATCACTACAGCCCTTGCAAAAAGTCCTTTCCCAGCTTTCTTGTAGGCCCTCTTCAGGTACAGGAAAACTGCTCTAAAGTCTCCCAAGTCTTCTCTTCTCCAGGCTGGACAGCCCCAGTTCCCTCAGCCTGTCTCCATAGAGGAGGTTGTCCAGCCCTCTGATCATCTTCATGGTCGTCCTCTGCACCTGCTTCAACAGCTGTGTCCTCCTCCTGCTGGCAGCACCAGAACTGGAAGCAGCACTGCAGGTGGGGGCTCACAAGAGCAGAGCAGAGGGGCAGATTCACCTCCCTTGTCCTGCTGGTCATGCTTCTTTTCATACATCCCAGGGTATGGTTGGCCTGATGGAATAGAAACAGAAAAACATGATTCCAAGGAAGTGACTGGGCATATGGTGTGATTCAACCTCACAGACAGGTAAGTTTAGTCCAAAATCTTTTACAGATGAGGTGTTTCATTGAAGGAGGTGAAATGAATGGGACTAAGAAAAATTTTAAAAAGTTAGTAGCCTCTGTGTCTCATCCTTATGCATCTGTTCTGGTGCCATGTAATTAGCTTCTGCATCGTGTTTTGTGGAAATTGAGCATGCTTCTTAATTGTCTGAGGACTTGCTGAGAAATTGGTTTGTTAGGCTTACAGCAAAGAAAAGATCATCCCAGGAGTCAATTATTTCTTTGTCTAAAAGAGGTAATTAAATTTGGTGATAGAAACTGTCAATGTATAAAAATATACAACTGAATGGAAGGTGAGAACAAATGCTGACAAGTGTGGTATACAGCCAGTGCTCTTGACAAGACACAGGACTGAATTGAGCAAATGGCTCATAAAGCTCATTTAGCAGGAGGACAGTAAAATCCTTCCTTTAAGGTGATTTAGCTTTTTAGTAAGCATTTATATGGAGGCAGGGGTCTACCCTGCTAGATAGGGGTGCTTGCTTTTACTAGGCACTGCAGACAGCACAGCAATATAACTTTAGTTTATTATGGCACTAAAACTATTAAACTGTTACAGTCCTTTTTTTTTTTTTTTTTTTTTTTTTCCCACTTGAAGTGAATTTGTCTCTAGCCAAAAGGAGATAGCCATTCTTGTCCTGCCCTGGCTTTTGTTTCTGATGGGCAGTCATCTTGGTGTCCTTTTGAAAAGCATGAGTTCACCTGGTGCTAAGTAGCTGCAGCAGAAAATAATGTTGAACTCTCAACTCCAGTAGTAACTCTCTACTCCAGTAGCTCCACTTAACTTTAACAAGATGTTTAAACAGTTACTCTATACTCTCTCTTATTGATTGCCATCATCCAGCCACAGGACTGTCCAGTTTCCTGGGGGACAAGACAAGAGCTGTGCTGGGTGCAGAGAGAGCCTGGGCTCGGAGCCCTGGCATGAGGATCTGGCTGATGCCCCAAGTAGCAGATAGCCATGGTGGGGCTGCAGGGTATGCTCCCAGGAGGCATTTACCTCTGGGTATGGGTATGGGTCTTGGATATGTGGAATCCCTGGATCCCTGGAGTCAAATCTCCAATAAAGCAGCTGACCATGTTGGACTAAGAAGGGCAGGCTGTCTCAGCAAAAGGCCACCAGACTGCTCCTCAGAGGTAGGAGGCTCTCTATCTGATGTCCTGGCCTGCCTGTGTTTACCACTAGTGTGTGACTGCTCCTGCCAGCTGTGCCCCTGCCCATCCTGTCCCCTGTATGGCACGTGGCTCCTGTAAGGTGCCTGGCAAGCCCACTATCCTGTATTCAGTCCACTGTTCTCATATGGATGCTTATTCTGGGGAGATGCACAAAACCTCTCGTTCCAACTTCAAAACATATTTCCCAGAGTCATTCTGAGGTCAGAGAGTCCTCTGTGTTGCTGAGGTCACTTGGACATAACCTAACTATCTCTAAGGGTCCTTTGAAAATTACTGTATTTGCTCTGACCAGGTCATTATCTGCTTACAGAAAAAAGAGGTGGTTTTGTAATGCTCCCATATTTTCTGTCCTCGTTTGGATTGAAACCTCATCTTTATACTCATGAGTTGGGATAGGAAAAAGAAAATCTAAGAACACTGAAAAATCAGCACTTTCAAAGCCTGATTACATTAGTGTTTGGATCACATGTAAGCCTTGGATCAATTCTTTGTTGACTTTATTCAACTGTTTCTTCAGACAGAGTATTTGGATGAAACAAGATTTGTCTTTCCATAGCAATCCTTGTGTCAATTAAGAAGAGACCTAGGCACTCTGTTACTAGTAACCTCTGTTACAGGTGCTCTCACACACCTACTTTGTTGGGGGAAAAGGAAGAAAAAGAAAAAATACAGGCTTCTATCACAGGCAAGCAGAAATTGGTGTCAGGTGCTGTAGATCTGATTCAGCATGACAGAAATCCTAGTGCTATGGAGAGCCTAACCCAAAGCAGGACTGTCAGTCCTGTTAGCCACCCAAGAAAATCTCAGCTGTGATCTGAATGTTTTAGTTTAGTTCAGGAACATCAAGAACTTGCAAACTAGAACACACATCTGTCTCACATGCACACCAACAATGAGCTTCAAGCTGTCTTAGAGACTTTTCTGAGTATACTCCTTAGCAGATTGTTCTTATTATCCACAAATCCCATATAACTGAGTATGTTTTCCACTCTATCTTAATCCAAGATTAAAACCAATTATAAATAGTCTCATGTATTCCATGTTAGCTAGATCAGAAGCTGCTATTTCTGTCATGTCTATCATTAACAAAGTTGGCCAATCTACTGTGGCATGCTTGAGCTTAAACCTTAGCTCCATCATGATGGTTCTGTTCAGATCAGATCTTTATGACTCCAAGCCCTTGTAATCCTTCTGAAGTCACTTGCCTAGGACTTTGAGGAATTACATGGCTTTTGTAGATGTATAGTTGAGCATGGTACAAAATCCTTAAAATTTTATTAAACCACTGGCTGTGTTTAATAGCTACCAAAACTAAACAACAAAATGAGAGCCCCAAACCAGCAGGTATGCTAGGAAAACATGGCAGGCTTGCACAGGCTGTAAGCTCTGCTTCTTAAGTGGATGAGACAGACAGTTATTTACTATATTTTGAGGGCACCTGGCACTAAGTCTTTTGGCCAACAGGACAACTGAAGTGAAAGCAGTATTCATCACAGTGCCATGTTAAGTAGAGTTGAGTGCAACAGAAATAAACAAAACAGCCCCTGGAAAAGTTTCAGCACTTTCAAACTGCTGAGAGCTCTGGTGTTGCAGTCAGCTCAGGTCATTTATTAGAAGCCAAACAGCACAAATGACAATATGCTTTTCTATGTTGGTTTCTTTTCTTTTTGCTTGTTTCCTCGTGAAGAAGGTGGATTTCATGCAGCTGTGTTACTGTGCTACTTCCCCTCCTGGTGCTCTTTGGTGACAGTTGCAGTTGTTTTCTCCAGATTTGACATGGGAAGGTGAGTGTGGGTAACTAGTAGAAGGGTATGGGGAAAAACCCATTCTGCTGCATTAGCTCCTCCCCTGTCCTGAGATCCCTTATATGCCTCATTCAAGCGCTATAAATTATTGCTGTAAGAATCTGTATTCAGGGAAAAAAAGTTAGGAATACAAGTCAGAACCTCAGTGAAGTCCTTAGACTTATGTTTAATGTACATCAGGAACTCATTGCTTGTAACGTAGGTACTAATGCACTTTACTCTTTCCTAGAAACGTTTTCAAAACCAGCTCCTGAGCCATTTTGAAGCTAAGGCAACTCCAAAACCTTGCAATTTGTTGCAAACACTGTGGCAGCAGACTGTTGCAAAAAGTCACGTTTGATCCCTTGGTTCATCTGAACCTCTAACATTTCTTGTAGACTTTTCTCAGAGGATGATCCCATGAAAAATGTGTGTTGCCTTTTAAAACAACAGCAACAAATTTACAAAGCACCTAACCACAAGCAAAGTCACAAAACTGAATCCACCTTAAGGGGAAATGAGAAAGAAATCCAAAAATCCAAGCCTGGGTCATAATGTTTCTTTTCTGTATCACACACTCATTATGAAGGTAGCTTTTACTTAACCTCTTAGTTCTCACATCACTCATGTTAATGGCCAAGTTTCTGATACCGGTGACATTTATCAACTGATCATCTGTGACTCCATGAGTCACTGTCTCCAGGCTTGACATAAACCACTCAGGCTCTGTGCTAGGGTCACCTGGACTTTGTCACTATTTAACAATTGAAAAGGAGCAGTATTTTCTCAAAGCAGAGGCCAGACCCTTCAGTGATGTAAAGGAGCATGAGAGAAGAAAAGTCAACAGAGCACTGACGTTTCCTAATGCTCCAAGGCAGTTGAGCAAATGGTGTAGCTCTGTTTTCCCTCTGTGCTTTCTTTTCTTTGCTCATTCGTTCCTTTGCACTCTTCAGTTAAATCAAATATACCCAGATACTTGCAGTGGCTGAAAAGAAGCCCTTGGTTTATTACATCTGAATATTAACAGATGAAAAGTTTTGGGTTGTTAATCTTTTGCTCTGGAAATCTAGCAGCAAGAACAAGATGATTTGGTTTTCTGCTCTTAGAATCATAGAATTGCTTGGGCTGGAAAAGATCTCTAAGATCACCAAGTCTCTCTTTTCAAGAAGGCCTTCTGAATGCAGAGAATGATTATATCATTGTTTTTTTTTACAGAGTACAGAAAGATAATGTAGGAGTAGCACATAGGAAAGGTTTTATTTGCCCTTCTTTTTAACAGCTTTTTAATGCTGTTACATTTTGGCCATGCAAATGTTATAACTCTTCATTCAAGATTTGATTTCTTAACAGACAGGACATTCAGGCTAGGCCCATGCCCACATTGCTGAAGAAAGTTCTGTGAAAAGGAGGAGAAATGAAGAGGCTCTTCCCTATCTCTTTCAAGGTAATTGTCTCAGTTCTTGTGCAATTTTAAGCCTGTGTCAAGCCTTGGACCTGCAGACTGCCATTGCCCTCTTCACAACTTGCCTATAGCTAGTAAAGCTGCAGGTAGAAGAGGGCTCAGCTGCAACATGGGGGCCAAGCTTCACCAGTGGAGCAGTGCCAGTGACAAAACCTTGTTGACATTCAGTCCTGTTCTTGGGAGCTGGTTTGAAAAGACATACAGACTGTTGTGAGGTCAGCTGCAACTTCTTGAACATGTCTCCTTCTGGAAAACTGCAGCTTTTGTATTCTTGGTCCAGTAAGTGAAAAATACTAATGAAGTTCAGGAATTCATAGCTGGGAAATTTCATCCACAAAACATCTTTAAAAACTCTTTAAAGCATTAGACTAGATCAGGGGAATCATATCACTGGTTCAATACAGATGGTTTCTCGTTGTCAAAAGAGTCTGAAACTTCTACTGGGAATTTAGTACCCTTGCTAGCATGCAGCTGCTGGTCAGTCAAAGGATATGCTTATCCATATGTCTCTGCTACTCTACTTCAATCCTGCCCTGAAATAATGTCACAGGATCTATTTTTGGATCAGTGACAGAAGTCACCAAACAATCCTTTCAAATTATTCTGTTGACCAAATGAAGGCTTAACTCTCCTCTAAAGAAAACAAGGCCAATGTAATGCTGAATGCCATAATTAACTCCATATGTTATGAGGCATTAGGGTAGAGTGAAATGACCAAAAGTATACTAATAAATAAAGAGCATATCCTGGTATTGATCTGCATGTGGAACTTGCCTCTGAAATCAATAGGGAGCACTGAAAAAAAATCAATGGCAGGATATGACCCTTAGATAAGCTTGTTTCAAATAATTCTGTCTCTCTGCTACAAGACAACAGGTTACTTTGTGTTATCTAAACCCTCAAACATCCTCAAGAAGTTTGGGAAATAGGAAAAAAGCCACACTGAAGGGACGTGTTGTAGAGAATTACATGACAAACTACTTGTGTTTTCTAAGACCTTGACTAGACATTGCTTTTTAATATCAGCTCTCTGGATGAAACATTTAAATGGTTTCTTGTAATTGAGACTGAAAGTCTCTGAGAATACCTTGGGGAAGAGTGAGTGATGTAGTAAAAGAACCTGGTGTTTATGTGCACTTCCTGCTAGCAGTATCAATAACTTTGTCCTGCATTATAGCATGGGGAAAGCTCTACAGAAATTAGACCTTCAGGCAATTGCTCTGCATGAGAAGTCAGTTGTGTGTCAAAGAGAAAATGGAGCTAGGAAGCTCAAGGGACACAGCATACCTTATTTTCTGAGATATGCCTTTGACAGCTAAGCACAATATAGTGTAAGTATTTCTCTCTACTGGATATCCAAAAGGCCTGGGCCTGCCACACATAGCTTATGTTTCTTGGCTGTATTTGCTTGTGTTAGATGAGTGCCCTGTGAGAGAGAAATCCTGAAGTAAATGTTTTTGAGAGTGAGAAAAATTACTTTTTGGGATGAGAAAAACTATTTTCGGTGTCCCAGAGTTTTTACATGGACTTATTCTGGGGAACACTGTCAAATTCAAGTCATTTGGTAGGAGGCATGCTTGATTTCAGCCCCAAAGAATTGCTAACACGGAGAAAATGGTAGACATGAAGCGGAAAAGAAATTGAAATAAAGGTATTTACCTTAAGAGCTTTTATCTTCAGAATAGCTCTCTTTACTTGTCCTTGCTTGTCTTCTCTCTCTCTCTCTTTTTTTTTCCCCCAAATTGCATATGCATTTGATGCATGTGAAATATTTTGCATTGCCAGACATGGCATAAGCCTGCACTCCAAGCCTTGTAGACTTCTTGTTCCTAGTACAAGAAGATGTAGTCTAGCCAAAATCCCCTCTAGATGGCTCTGATGCTTTCATTGCTTTACCAGTCTTTGCTTAGATCCTTGTCTGACTCTATTCCCTATCTGTAGCTTTCTTCTCATTTACAATAGTGAGTTTGAAGGTTCCTATTTCTTTTTATCCATGAAGGAGATCTATCTCAGTAATACAAGCTTTTGCATGCTGCCCCATTAGTCTCTCATCTTAATCCATGCCTTGAGGGTCCAAATCTAGGGAGGATAGAACAATTCAGTCTCTCTACAGATCTTGGACTGTTCTCAGACTAAGCCAACAAGCATGCCAATTAAAATTGTAAGCCAGCCCATTGCAGAGAAAGTGGATGAAGAAAATGGATTTATAATTTAGGTTTCAGAGAAAGTTTTGGAGAGAAAAATCATTCTATCTGCCTTGTATTGTGTCATTGTTCATGATTTAGTCAGAACCTGGAATGCTACCTTCAGATTCTGGAAGCTGGCAAAATTCACAAACTGGCAGAAGGGAAAATGTTCACATAACTCTCGGCATGAAACCAAATCAAACTATTCCTTTTAATTGCAGGTGAGTAATAGCACTCTTACATTTCATACAAATAACGTCAGCACTCTCCTGCTCTGTGATTGATGGGATGTTTTAAGTGGAGTGCTTTAATTCAGCGCAGCTGGATGTCTCTTCTTGGATTCCCCTCCTAGTCTAAGAAATCTTTGGGTTAGATGTATTGGCAACAACTTGTTACGGCTGAAAAACTCTCTCAAGACATTAGATGTTGAATTGCCATTTCTTTACTTGGTCAATATCTCTGTTAATGAAAGAATGGGGATTACTGTTTGGTGTTTTGAACTGTTTCAAGATCTTGTTTGGGTTTTTGGATCTAATTGTAATGGTCTGCAATGAGTATTGTGTCTGTAGCCTAGTGTTTCCTCATAGTACATCCGAAAGGAGTTCTTCCTTTCTTGGGATTTCTGCTATTTTGTTGCTTTCTGTGGCTAGGATTAAGCTGCCAGCTGCAGATTTAGGAGACTTTAGGAGAATTCCTCACACTCCTCTAACCCATGAGCACGACAAGCAGCAGAGAGGGGCTTCTGTGGGTGATACAGCAAAGTGATGATAGGGAAAACCACCCACTGACCTAGCCTTAATCCAGTGCCAATTCAAGAAGAAGGTTGTACAGCACTAGTGTACAGATCTTCCCACCATGTGCAAGCCACAGTGCTTTGCCAGGCTAACAAAGGTTATCTAGGGAAAGAAAACTGCTGCTGGGTGTTTTGAGAAAGGAGACAGACTTTAAACCATTTCTCTTAAGCTTCCAAGAGAGAGGACTTGAACTGTTCAGTAAAAGTGGAGCAAAAGGCAGGATTCTTTGAAAATCTTACCATGTTACCAACTATGGAGTTCACTAAAACTAAGCATATGCCCACTTGGTGAATTGAGTTCCCTAGCATCAGACTTGCATGGATTTATTTACAGTCTCTGACTAGAATCAGCATGAGCTTTCAGAGGCCCAAAGTAGATAATAACAGGAAAATAGTGTCTGTAGTTAAACACATCCCCAGGGACAGCCTGGTCAATGTCCAGGGTAGTGATTTAGGAAAGGTTAACTTATGATGTGGCAAGGAAAGTAGTACAATTTAGATAACACTAATAAATGACACTGGTGCTGAAAAAAGAGAGATTAATCTGATGTGTTCTGGTAAAAAAAGAAAAATAAATAAATCTAGCAGATTTTAGAGGAATATCCTGAATCTATCTATGACTATGTACAGTTACCAACTATTCTAGCATCTTGGTTTGGATGTCTGTGTGTGGAAAAGGTATTAGAGAAGGAATTATTTAATATGTGAGAAATAATCTGATGTGCTGCAAGAAGGACAGGACAATCTAGAAACTTCCAATTTCTGCAGCTGTCATGAGTGAGCACACAGAATACCATTTACACTGGAGGAAAATACCAGTCATAGAAAGCATTTACTGAATGACTGCAACCAAATTTGCAAAGCAGAGACAATTTTCTCTTCGCTCTGGTTGGTTTCATGCTCCATACATTGTAATCGTTAGATTAGGGAGTTAGTAAATTGAATTGTGGGGACTTTTTTTGCCATAAACAAGCAAAATCCTAAAATTCTGATGTTAAAAACCCCTTCTTTTTACAAGGTTTAGCTACTTTCTTATTGCTGATTTTCTTATGTTAGAATGTAAACTATAATCATGTTTCCTTCTACTTGAGTTGTATGAAAACCTAACCCTATATGAAAACCTAAACCTAACCCTAACTCTAACCCTAAACCTACCACTAAAACAACCCTAAGCCTAACACTATCCCTAATACTAACACCAACAGTAACCCTAGCCCTAGCTTATCCCTAACCCTAACTCTAATGGCCCTAACCCTGACTCTAGTTTTTTCTTTAATTAAGATATTTGTAGAGTGTAATAGTTGCCTTCAGTTAAAGCTATGCAGTGATCTGAAGCTACAATCCTGTGTGGTTCATCCACTTAAAAAAGCTAACATCACTTTCTTCCCTCCTGCTCTTCCAAGCTTTCTTCCTCTGCAGATGGCAGAGTACAATATGCTGGGTCTGCAATAACACTGGTTCAAAATTCCTTGCTAATTGTAAGATAACTTCCTAAAGATTGCAAGCAAAAGGAAGTCAGAGAACAAAGCAATGTCAAGTATGCACATGTCACAGCACAATGTGCTGATTCCAAACCTTTGGAAACATGCTGAAAGACATGTCTGGGGAAAAAAAAAAAAAAAAAAAAAAAAGAAGAAAAAACAACAGGGAAGTGCTTCCACACAGACTTTCAGCATGAAAACAACAGCTGAATGTGCCTGTTCCCACCAGGAAAAAACACCCTGAAATAACAAAAGGTGCTGGAAAGCTAGAAATGAAATCATCGGATGTTGAGTACACCCTTTTGTCTGTTCCTAACTTGCACTCCACGGTAAATCAAGGGATCAGCCTGGAGGAGTGTTTGACTGCAAGGTGCCAAGAAGACCAAGAAAAATGGAATGTATAAACAGGTCACTCTTACAATGAAGGGCTAGGAGAACAAAACAGAAGCAAAGCAAACAAAGGGCCACACTTTCAGATAATGTATCTGCAGGAATGCAAACTCTGTGCATTCCTGATCACTCCTGTAGGTACTGAAGGTACAAAAGACACACTCTTGAGGAGAATGGCATACACAGTGTTTCTTTGTGAAACAGAGTCTAAAGACATTCCCTTCTTAACCACAGGTAAATCTTTGTGTCATTGGTGTGCTCTAAAGATATAAGTGCTTTCAATTAGATCTGTCACTGTTGGCTTGCTGAGTCCAATTTTCTGTCATCTTAAGAGCTAAGGGTTGAGTAAATTCCAGGGGAAAATTACAGGATCCCAGTGAAAGATGACATGTACAAGACAAATGAAGCACTGCATGCATCTGACTTAAGATGTTACAAAATATCACCTCCAAAACCAGAGGGATGGCACACACAAGTGCAAGTGAAGCAACACTCAGCATTTTATTTCAAAGCTGATAGAAGGAAATAAAATGATCCCAAATTTCTACAGGCAGAAACAAATACAAAGCTGAAAACCAAGTTGCTTAACATTGCTTATCAGCTCAGGAATAAATTATCCATCTTCAGAGTCTCAAGTGACTATAAAACTATTCCTTTTGTTAACTCCTGAGCCCCAAAGAGCACTGAATGACAAGTGCACCCGAAAGGCTTCTTTTGCTTTCAGTTCTTCTAGTTGTGCTCCCAGAGATACCTGCCATAACATGACCTCAGAGTTTGTTCGTGTTTCCTACAAGTGGGCATAATATGCATGAAAATGAAATCCCAATCTTATTTTAGACAAATGCTATTTAGGTACATTTTATCAAATTTTTCCAGAGACATGTCAAGATCCAGCAGAAACATTCCTGCCAAACACAGAAAAAGTGTTTCCCTGATTATGAGAACATGAAAGAAGCTGAGAAAGTATTTTATTTTCTCTGTCTGCAGACTGTTGTATCTCTCCAAGACCTATCTGTCTGCTAGATAGGCCTTGTCATTGTACTTTTGGGGGGATTCAGGTCTTTCTTGATGATTCTAATTTGGACTGCAGCTGTATGAAGCACCATATACATCTGGTGTTCAGTTGTCTTCCATGGATTTTCATGCAGTTAATGGATTTCTCCTCCTCTCTTGGATTAAGCTGAGGATATCTGACTCAGACTCTCACTATAGAAAGTTCATTGAAAATGTGGCCTCTTTTGAACCAACACTACTATTTTTATTATTTGCATGAAGAAGAACCTGACCAGACTGAACCTTCTATGGTTGTGTCTTTACTATTTGCCATACAAGTTAGCAGCTTACTTTTCTAGACTGTGGTCTGTTATGGTTCCAGGACTTTATGCCCACATTGTGCCTATATAGGCAATAAAATTTACACCCGTTGTCAGCCCCTTGTAGGCATTATGCCTGTGCAGAATTCAACAAATATAGGTGTGCAACCTCACCCTACCATCACAAGGTGAAGAGCTTTGCACCAGCAGTGAACCTGAGACAAGCTGCCAAGTATGGACACTGAGTAAATTTACACTAAAAAGACACCCTCTGCTGCAGTAAATCACTATTGTTCTGGGTACAATATTTGAGCAAACTGCTTTTCCAGGACTAAGGGAATAGTGTCTTCATAATTCTTCCTCTCTGCATAAATTAACTGAAAACAAACTTTAGCTGGGAAAAGATTAAAAAAAAAAAAAAAAAAAGAAGGAAAAAAGTAGAGGAAATACAATGGTTTAACCCAAGTCCTATGATACTGTCCAAAAGCACTGAAGATATTGTAGCAGGTGGCCCCACCACCTGTGCTTGTCTACTTCCATTCCAAATAATCTCCTTATTGAATGCACAGAGGAGCGGACACCTGGGAGGGTCCCGCAGGAAGAGCAGTGGCTGAAAAACAGAGTGACTAAGCAGAGAGATAGGAACCTGCAGTGCAAGGAATACCTATCTTGAGGAGGGCAGCAAAGAGAGATCCTTGTCTTGTTTATGACTTCTATATCTACAACAATGCACGCTGGCTTCAGGGGCAGCCTTCTCATTTATGTCATGCTGGTAATGGATGGGAGGTAAGAGATCTTGCAATTCCAAGGCATAAGCAACACTGTAAAAATGGCTTGCAGAGAAAAAGAGCAATTAAACAATGCTTTTATAATAGCACCTATTTACTTTATCCTTCCTCAGCTGCTACAAGAAATGCTTTAATTTAATGGAGTGAGCTGATGCATTGCACGAGCTCCAAACGGCACACTCACAACGTAGTGATCTGCACCCTCTGCACTGCAGGGGTGACTGGGGTTTGTTTCTCACTGGGCTGCACCTACAATGGCTTTTTATGACTGTCAGACTTTGACTAAAAGAAAACAAAGCACTGGCTAAAACAGAAATACCAGTAAAGACCATTCCTGTCATATACCTGAATATTCCCTTTCACTAATTCTTTTCTGGGCTTGAAACTTCTTAGGTAAATACAGCGAGAAGGAGAAAGGTACCTCAAAGGAGCTTGCTGCTCCCAGTGTGTATCCTCACATTCAAGTGAGGCCTTTTGAAGTGAAAGCATTCTCAAAGTTGATGACTTCTGTGTCAAGCTGCCTGCTGGGCATGATGCACATCCCAGAGCTGATGGCTCTACCTTTTCACAAGTGGTTCTTTAGCAGAGTTCTTGCTGTTTGTGTGGCAGCCGTATTTCCTTCTGCTCATTGTAGTGCAGCAGTGCACTACTATGGCTAAATGGCTTCTCTGGTGGGATCCAGCTTGGTTGCACTTTGCTGCCTTCTACTTTGCACCGAGAACTGGCTCCTGAGTTCCTTGTAAATTTTCTATCTGTGCCCAAAGGCAAGAGTTTCCTGCCTACAGTGTGCAGTACCGAATAGTTTGTGATAAACTCTTACAAGATTGAATATGCAATCCTCACTGCTTTTCTTCCATCTGTTCCTCAGTGACAGGAGGTTTTTCTGTCTTGGAAGGATCAGCCCTGAATCTGGATTTGCTGTTCTGGGAGGTTCAGCTGTTAGTCCTGGACTTTCCTTAATCCTTTCTCTGTTTCAGCAGCACAAGGGGATATAGACAAAAGCAAGGCCTGTTGAAGCCCAACAGAAAGTTTGATTGCCACTCTGGGTAAGAGTGACAGACACCAGGACCCACAGTTTCCATTGTGATAGTTACCTGTAAGAATGAACACTGCAGGAGAGCTAATCTCAAGCCATGCACCACAGCTTCTGCAAGCTTTTGTGTTGTTCTGCTGTAGCCTTGCCTTGTATTGTTTTTTCAATGTAGATACCTTCACTTTGCATTCAGTGCTGTAGCCTCAAGTATTGTTTGCTTTGATAGCTGTTTGGCTGGTTCATTTTGAGCAAGTTTTGAGATCCTTGAGCCAAATATTCTGACTAAAAAGAATGGTGCTGCAGTTCTCTTTGATGAACCAGAAATTGTTTCATTTCTTGCATGGTGTTGTCAAGACAACAGTGTCCTGATTGTACCTATACTGTCTTGCCATAGCCTTTTGGAGCACACAGTGTTTTGGAGAACCACAATGTTTTGGAGCAACTTTTGTTATAGTAATATTTCCAACCCTAGCAGCCTATTTTCCTTTTCTTTCTTTTTTTTTCCTTTTTATTTAAATAAAACCCATTTAAAAATCTGTAAGTAAATATTTCTTCTTGGCTAGAAATTACTTGGCATTTAAGATCTAGAGCAAGAGGCTTTTTTTTTTTTTTGTTGTTGTTCATATGACTTTCAGAATACACAGGCTGTGCCCTAACTTTTCAACCAGAAATGCCACATATGCAGAAGGAGGACTAAGTGTAAACTGAAAGTGAAAAGTCTGGAGCTGAAAAGCAACAACTCTCTGGAACTGTGATGCCTCAGAAATAAGTGACATTTTCTATTACACTGTAGGGTGATGACTTTAAACTTTCGTATTCTTTACACAGTGTGGCCAGTTTTATAGTTACTTTTAATTCATCAGTTTGGCACTTTTACAGTCTCAGCTAGCATTGCACGTAACATGCTTTTAAAATATTTGATTTCCTTGACTAAATCCAAAAAACAAAGAGAAGAGAGATTAATAACAAGAACTACACTGACCTAAATTCAGTTCAAAGTTTATGCTGGCTTCTGCTCTATATATTTAGGAGAAAAGGAAGAAGTTTGTCGGTGAATGAAGGAGGAGAAAAGCTTGTGCCCTTCCTTCTTGTGGAAGGGTCATGTCAGAACAGGACAGGCCTGGAAACACTTGGTGTGAAGATGTGGTAGCAGTGTTGGTGGCAGCTTCTTCAGACCTTCTCCTTCCTGGAACTGTGTAATCTTGCTGTTGATCAGGCGGCTTTAAGTAGTAGTACTTAAGGTTCTTGTTAATAAGAATCTTCCTTAGGAATTCTGAGTAGGCTTTTAAAAACTGGGTTTTTAAACAATTCATATTGTTTGGATAACGGGAGTAATTAACAAAAGCAGCAAAATGAATGTGCTAAAATTTAGATCAGGGCAGCAATAACCTCTGTTTTGCGTTGCCATTCCCAGATCACCACACTGGCCAGAAAACGAGGGAAGAAGATGACTCCACTCCAAGGCCATAGTATTCTTCTTACTCCAGAAAGAGCATCCTTTTGCAGATGACTTCTGATATGCTTCTTTCCTCAACCCAGGTAAATAGAAAGCTGTTCTGTGGCAACAAAGGCTCCATAACCACACTGGAATTAATTTTCACATGTATTTAAAGGCCGTCTGAAGATGGCATCTGCTAGGAATTCTGTGCTAAGGTTGCAAAGCCCAGGATTTAAACACTAGGAAACATCTTATCCATAGTTGCCCACAGAACCTTAGTTGAGCTCCTTTCTGTGTTAAGATATAGTCTTTAATTGCATAATCACATACTATTTTTTCCAAAGGACTCTGTCTCGCTCAGGGCACGGGACCTACAAGAGGGCTGAGCAGAGGTTATGCAGGCACACATAAATCTGCTATGTCCTAATTTAGCTGTCCTTGACTTTGCAACCTAAATAATTTTGCTTTCAGGGAGATACTTAATTCTTTTGTTGTTCTTAAATCATGCTAGAGGAGTGTTCTGTAAGTGGTTACCTTCGGTAGGACTTTGGACATCAGCTTGGGAAGGCAGCTAGAGGCAGGATAGTTAAGAAATGGATAATCCAGTAAACACAGCCTCTGTGCATTTTAAACATGCATAGACTATCACTTCATTTGCTCTCAGTTTGGAGTGTCACATGGTGTTTCAAGTGCTAAAAGATTTACTATGGTTTATGGCTCAAATATTTCTAACTCAATTTGTCGTTTAGCACCAGACTCCCCTGTCCTGCAGCACACTCGGAGGCTAAAGGGCATTAAAGCTTTCTCCTGCTTAACTACCCATGGATTGGAATATCTCTCATGACCTTTCTATTGCTCCTGGGATCTTTTATGAAATTAATTATTAAAATGCAAGGCTTCAGGTCTATCTGTGATATAATGCTTGAGGTTTTCAATGCAAACCCAAATTCCTCAATCACAGTAATTTTATACATTAAACAGTTTCTGCTTGAAAAGAGAGGTCCCTTGCTATAATTTTGCTTTTTAAAGTCAGCTTTGTTACCACTTTGCTCTTCTGCAAAGCACAATTAACTGAGTGCATTTCCATTGAATTTCAAAGTACATTGTAGTGTTTAGGACTGGATGTCACTTTGAAACCTTGCAAGTTCTGGCAAGTAAGACCTCAGGTACAGACATAACTTTATTTGCTAAGAATCAGCTGTATAGCTTTGAATATGGTTCCACAATTCAAGTGCTTGGACACTACCAGAGTGAAGAAGAAGAAGAATCAAGAAGGTTGGAAGAGACCTCAAGGATCATCGAGTCCAACCTGTCACCCTACACCTCATGCCTATCTAAACCATGGCACCAAGTGCCACGTCCAATCCCCTCTTGAACACCTCCAGGGATGGTGACTCCACCACCTCCCTGGGCAGCACATTCCAATGGCCAACCACTCTCTCTGTGAAGAACTTTCTCCTCACCTCCAGCCTAAACCTCCCCTGGTGCAGCTTGAGACTGTGTCCTCTTGCTCCGGTGCTGGTCGCCTGGGAGAAGAGACCAAACCCCTCCTGGCTACAACCTCCCTTCAGGTAGCTGTAGACAGCAATGAGGTCTCCCCTGAGCCCCCTCCTCTCCAGGCTTGAAGATAAAGGTATCATCGAATCATTAAGGTTGGAAAAACATCTCCAAAATCATCAAGTACAGCCATCAATCCAACACCACCCCATCCACTAATCCATGCCCTGAAGTGCTGAAGGTGACTCCACCACCTGCCTGGGCCGCCTGCTCCAATGCCTGGCCATTCTTTCAGTAAAGAAATTTTTCCTCATATCCAATCTAAATCTCCTCTGACACAACTTGAGGCCATATTGTCTCATCTTATCACTAGTTACTTGGGAGAAAAGGTTGGCCCCCACCTCAGTACAACCTACTTTCAGGTATAATGAGCAGGAAACAGAAACACAGACAAGAAGAATGAAGTTTGAGGGGTCATATTCCATTCTGCTAACCTCATAAATGGCAGAACATCTTCCCCAGTCATTACTGAGTCATCCTTCAGGTACATGAGGAGCATGCTACCACAGTGGAAGACCTGGAAAGAAAAACAAGAAGCTTGATCAGGAGCATTTTGGTAAATACTCATCCTTGACTTGCACTGGATGTTAAGTGCAACTTGTCAGTTGTCAGAGAGAGTCCTTCAGTCCCAGAGGCTTGCATTTAACAGGTGTCCAAGTCAGTGGTAAAAGAATTTGGTACAGATTTGCATGCCAGTATATTGGAACAATAATTACTGAATGGAAAATACATTTTAAGGCCTTATTTGTGACAGCTCCACGACTACTCCTACAGAGATCTGTTGCAATCCAGGTCTTCACACCTTCAGCAAATGGTTTTTTTTAAAGACAGAGTTAAGCTGTGGAACATGGAAAACTTTCAATGCAGATACATGTCTGGGCTGTATAATAGAAGAGCAATCTGTGGCAACATTGAAAGGATCTCTATCTAGTTCCTCCCCATCTGGTTTTTACTAGATTACCCAACAAATGAGAACCAATATTCTAGTCTGCAGAGGGTTTTCCTCATGTTTGGATGAACTAGGGATTTCATAACAGTTTTATGAGATGAGTTTAGAGTTGCTTTTTGGAAATGCATTTTTAAACAGAGGATGTTTTATCTTTCTTCAGAGCATATTTTGAAAAATTTAAGCAGAGTGAATCCAGGACCCAAATTGTGTTGATCTTAAATATAATCCTGGTGAAGGGAATGTTGAAATAATGAAGAGAAGTACATTTTTTTTTTTTTTGTGGAAGACCAGGGTCAGTGAGAAATGTTTCAGCTGTTGTGCTATCCTGCTTGAGAAGGCAAACGAAAGGCTTCTGTGCATAGTATTGACATGATGTGGATGAGTAAATGCAGATATATCATGATCTGAAGTCTGCTAAACTTATGTTTAGAGGGGTGTGAATACATCACAGGGTGTTTCTTCCTGTAAGAAGCCAACCACTGGTTCTGGAAAGATCTCAGCATATCATGATGACATGCAACTAATCTTTGCTGCTAGGATGTGGTACAAAAAGAGTTATCAATTTATTCAGTTTCTGAGCATGACATGCCTAAGTGGTTATCACCAGTGTCAGGTGAGGAACAGGGCTCAGGAATCGTCTTAAAGGCTCAGACAAAAATGTTATGTGCATATGTGGCCTGTTGTAGAAGTATTTTATATTCTGCAGAATAACTGAATGTTCTGTTAGGTTGCTCCTTATGCAGTAGACTTATGAGAAGAGCCAGGCCTAAGAGGGAAGAATGACTGTAGTACTTGACCATATCTAAGACCTTGAGCTCCTGCAGGACTCTGGATAGTTTCAGAAAAACTGGGTTCCCTGGGTAAGCAGAATGTGAAATCTGTTTTTCTATTAATTCCTTTAGGGAAACATTGAGGAGGTGGCAGCTAACCAGCTGCCTGTCTGTGTTCCTGTTCTGAGATGGCCATTTTCTCCATTCACTGTGTGGGGACCTTAGACTTTCACCCTATGTACTCCATCCCCAACAGAGTGGCACCTAAAAGATTAAGCATTATGCCCCCAGCTTTGTAGCTTCCTGAGTCCTTAAATAGAGGTAGACCTCAGTGCAGGAATTCTTGAAAGTACAAACATAGTTATTGTCTCTCAGATACTTGCTGCTGTAATAGGACAAGTCTTGGAGTTACTGCTGCCTGAGCACTAAAACTGCCTAAGCACACAGAAGTTTAAAGGCAAAATGTTGTAGGTGGGTCTACACAACAGTTATGCTTCAGGCCAGCTAGCCATACCCAGTTTAGGTGGCATTTTTATATGGCCCTGACATTATTATAAACACTGGAACAGGCTGCCCAGGGAGATGGCTGAAATCTCCATCCCTGGAGGTGTTTAAAAGACACAGAGACATGGTGCTGAATGATGTAGTTTAGCATCAGACTTGAGTGAGAGAGTTAGATAATGGACTCAATTGATCTGAAAGGTCTTTTCCAACCAAAAGGATTCTATGATTCTATTAGCCCATGCATGAGCATGGGTCTGTGCTTGGGGCAATCAGCCTCCCTCAGCTTAAAAATCTGGTGTGAAAAGTCTGCAGCACAACTGGGTGGAGGGGGAAGGGAAGGCAGTGTGTTCCCCATCTGAAGTCTGCTATTCAAAGTGATTTCTAGTAGTTGAAAAACGATTTGACTAATATTTAGATAGTGTGAGTAAATCCATTTCATTCAGTTATGGAAAAGGACTCCCTACAAATCATGTTTAATTTTTCAAGCTCTCCTGCTGCTTGAAATAAAAATGGATCTAGAGAAATGCTGAGATTTTCAGAAGACATCTAAAAACAATGGAAGTCTTCCTGAAAGAAGAAAAAAAAAATATCCCTGGAATTTGTTCAGTTCCTTTAGCAGCGCAGCCTCCGCCTTCCGAGCTTTCTTAACAGTCTGTATTTCCCCCCATCACTAGCAAAAACAAGGGTAAAGGCTTTCCCAAGGGAAATCTGTTTAAGCCTGTTGCAATGTCTGTGAGGAGTATGGGTGCTGGTGGAGAGTGATACAGGGAGGAACTGTGCTGTCAACAACAGGAAGCTGGTGAAAAACGAGCGGTGCCCCTGGGGAGGTGAATGCAGAGCAGATGGCTCTAATTGTGAGTCACACTGTGACAACTGACAAGAGAAATTCTGCACTCTTGACACTTTAAAGATACCAAAAATACCAGAGAGCACATTCCATGGCTTCTTGAAGACTTCCATATCGAGGTAGCTGGGGGGGGAAAGCTTCAGCTCCTCCTGTTTCCATCACTAAACAGCCCATAAAATTTGCTGTTGATAAGCTTCCAGGCAGCCAAGCATTCTAATACTTAGATAAGTCACTAATGTTAATAAAACCACTGAAGAAATAAGAAGGAAGAGGTGCAAAGGGGATTCATGTGCAGGGCAGCACCAGTTGCTTTAGATAGTGATCCTTTCAATTAAGGGTGGTTCTGGATAAGAAAGGGGAAAGTAACATCCTTGTTTATAAGCACTGATAGATTTTGAAATCTCTCTTGTTTCTTTCTGTATTTGGTTTTATTTATTTTTTAAATTTAATATTCTTTTCCATCCAGAATGACTGCAAGCATTTTCTTGATGTATTTCAGTTACTGCCTGGATACAGAGTTGCAGATTTATATCGTGCTTCTTTAGTGGAGTTGCAAAAAGTCAAGGCCAGAAACCATTCACAGTTGGTTGCCAATATTTTTTATTTTGGGATGAATGTCTGGCTTGGGGAGTTCTGCAGATGTCAACAGAGTGACCCCAGAAAGAGGTTTTGTTTGCTGCATTTGCTTGCTTGTTGCAAATGCTTTAGTACCATGCTCAGGTGGTCTGTCCCTCAAGCATAGCCTGGTTGTTACACATGCACCCCAGCAGCTTAAATCAGCTCCTTTCCTTGGACCTCTGTGATCATTAATATCCAGCTGAGGCATTACTGTGATTCTTCTAGTACCATGCAAAAAAAAAAAAAAAAAAACCCAAACAAAAAACAAAACCCACAAAAAAAAAAAAAAAAAAAAAACCCAAAAAACTCCCTGGATATTTGGGGAGGTGGTGGTGGGAGAATTTCATAGTGTTAGAAATATTTTTGGGAGTGTCCCATACTGACCAGATTCCGATATCTGATGTTTTGGCATTCCTTACTGCTTTTCAAATTGTTGTTATTTGTGAAAGCTAACAATGAAAAAGTGCATGGAGTCACTTGGGAAGGCAGCTATGCTGCACAACTGTTCTTCCCACAGCTGCTCAGCTGCTGCTCCAAGGTGCAATTTGGAAGTTGTTAGCTGAGTAAGTGTTCATGCTCTGGGGTGGTGGATTTGCTCAGGGATGTCATGCAGTTCAGCACTTAAAAATCATAGAATGCTTTGGGTTGAAAGGGACCTTTAAAGGTCATCTAGTCCAATTCCCATGAATTTCTAAGTTCAGTATTGCTGAGTTGGAGCTCTGCTTATAATTTTATGATTATGTTGCTTTATGTTATAACAAACAGTTGGCTGGACTCTGCAATCTTTTCCTCTGGGGCAAGCCTGCTTTACAGAGGTATCTAAGATGAACAGGGTAAGTTACATAGGATACTAGCTGTAGTAGAGCCTAAGGTTGGTTAATTTGTTCCTTTAAGTATCTCTGTGGATGGCAGAACCTGGTGGTGTCCATGGCATTTCACATGACATCACCTGGAAATTCCACTAAGTAGCCTTCCCCACCATGCTGCTGTGTTAGCACTCCTGGGGTTACACAAATGGGTGCTGCTTTGGTCCAGTTCTTTAGTGCCACCAGTGCAGCCTGAGATGATAATAATTTAAATCCTTGGGCACTTGTGGAACAAAAATTTCCCTTTGTTAAATACTGGCCTGGCCTGATATTTTTACTCATTTGCTAGCAGATATTTTATAGAAGGTCAGCTGTTATTGCCAGTGTTGAGATTTTGTTTCACAGAGTGAAAAGCCCGGGATTTACCACTAATTGGAATAAATCTGCCAAAGCAGTTGTGTTGTCACACTTCAGAATTTGTAAGTTATATAACACCCATGTATACACGTTTTCTCAAGCCACAAACCCTTCTTGTATCTAACTCTCAAAGAGCTGTGCAGATACACACATCCTCTGAGTCTCCTGAGGGGTGCAAACCCCTGACACCATTCTGGAGTGTCAGCACTGCCAGAGAAGCCCACTGTAACACAGAGCCAATGAGCAGGGCTCAGGAACTGGTTTCACGTTCGGTGTGAATTTCCCAGTTTGTCTCTTGTGGTATTATTTTTTCCTGCTGATAGTACTGGCGGAGAAGAGGAGCAAGGACCATGTGGCCTTCTGTTCTTGAGTCCTTGGCAGGGATTTTGAGACCACAAGTCTTGTCTCCTTTCAAATGCTTTCACTTGGAGAAGTCGTACAACGCGGTGGAATTTCTTTCTTCTTTCTATCTGTGTTGGCTGAAGCAAGACAGAGGAGCTTGAAAAGGCTCACCCTCCTCTATCTGATTCGTAAGCATTCCTAGAGGTTAAGGCTGGTGACTATCAAGAAAGCAAATACTTCACGCAAGGGTAAGTCCTCTAATTGTGTTTGTGTTGAATAGCTGCCAGATCCCCATGTCAGGATGTCTGCAGTCACGGCTCTGATCTCACCATTCCTTCCTCGGCCGTTGCACAACTGTGTTGCATGTTTGTGGTAGAGGAGAAATTTGGAGAGCTGGGCTATGAAACCATCCCAGGGAAGGAAGCCATGTTTTATTTTAGTTGCTTGGTTTGGATAGAAGCCTGTAGGAGATTGAATAACATAAAAACCCCATAATGTGGCCCATTCATGGAAACCAAACCTGGTCTTCTATATAGATATGTGAAATATGAGGTTTAATAGCCAGGGTGGAAAAGGAAATGTCAAGGAAAATGTATTCTCTGGTGTAGTAGAAATCCTAAGGTACATGGGTGATAAGTCATTACTTGGTTCAGTTTGGACTCTCACCTGTAGTTGCTGAGTCTGTTGAGCTTAGGCTCATACATGCAATGTTGTGAGTGATTGGTGAATCTGCTTCTCTGATGGAACGCTTCAAAGTTCTTTTTGTGGCAGATGAGTGAGACAAAACAGTGACAAATAGCAGGCTGTGAAAGAGGAAAGAAAACCAAAGACACTGAAGTCTATGAGCCTAGCAGTGGGGAGAAGGAAAGAGTATCTTAACTCCTTCCAGTCAGAGCAGAAGAGTTTTGGGAACTTTCGGCACATACAAAGGTTGAAAGCCATGCTGGTTACATAGACATTGAATTCCTGAAAGAAGACAGCAGTTGCCTCAGCCACAGAAATGTTTGTTAAAAGTAATATCCTGATTAGTCTCAGTACCATAAATCTTTCTTTGATGATAAAGTTGTGCCTTTCTCCTGCTTGGTTAGAGCAAGGCAAATTTCACAGAAGTCTAATTTTACTGCTGAAAAATAGTAAGAGGTTGGGTTAATCTATGACCATCATGTCATCTCACATAATAAAATATGGTGAGCTGGTAGCAGTGCTCCAGGAGGATGTCAGTTCCACTTCCTAAACCAGGAAGTGGAGAATTATCCAGAGCAATAAAGAGCTTGTATAAATAATACTGGGGAAATCAGAAGTTAATCTGAATACCGGCTCACTCAATCTAATCAGTATAAATAGCTCCCTGCCAACTGCTCCATCACCTGAAACAGAGGTCAACTGATAAACATCAACCAGTCCTCTCATTAAAGAAAAAAAAAAACAACCAACAACCAACTAAAAATTCCCAGCAACCCCCCTTCATCTCAGAATCTCAAATTCCATTATTCCCGATAAGCACTAACCAGTTCCTTGTCTCTCGTTTGCAGTTCATATCCTGAGCTCCAGAGATTTGCTGTTAGAGATAAGGATATGAAGAAATAAAGTGATATTAATATGCATGTTGCAACCTGCTAGCCTCTCCCATGCTGCTGTGCCTGATGTGGTAAATAGAGGTGGTCAGTGAGTCTGCACAGGAGCTTGGGATCTGGCCACATGCCCTTTAATAACATTACCTAGATGAGTATGTGCAGGGAGAACAGTACAAGTCATCTGAATGGAGAAAGGGATGATTGAAAAGAAGAGAGCAAGCAAGCAAGAACAAGAGTGAGAAGGACCAGCAGAGCAAATCTGTCAGCAGAAGGTGGCAGAGTGGAAAAGGGAGCAGTAACCCCAGGCTTTTGAAAGATGTCACCCAGCTGACAGCAAAGTGTCCATTCTTATACCATGCTTGCTGCTGTTAGTGGCCAAGTTCTATTAGCCACAATTAGAGCCAAGACAGTATTTTTCAGCCTTTCTCTTTTAGTGTAAGTGAGATTTTGCTGTCCTAAAAATCAGGTAAGACCAATCAATGATGGCATTAAGACAGCAGTGAGTAAAAGATGGTTCCTGAGTCAGTACACTGGCGTTTGAGTCAAATATTTGTCTTCAGCTATTGAGGAGGTATTGCTCTGAATTCCTGGGAAGGTACAGGCCTTTTTCTGCTTTTCTTGGTATCTGAGAGAAGGAAGGGTTGAGTCAGCTGCATTAACATGCAGAATTCTTCCTTACAACAGGTTAGATGCTTCCCAGAGAAAATGGTTCTCTTCTGTTCTATAGTCTTTTTCTTCACGTGTTTTAGATTTACAGATAAGTTAATCAAAACTCATCAAAAGCAATATAGAACACAACCAATATGAAATCCAAACCCATGCTTTTCAAAGGTCACTGATGCAACTCTATTTAGTTTTAATGTATTTTTAATTTGTGTAGTAAATAAGCAAAGGTTATTTCCTCAAACAAGCCAAAGTTTTTTTAGCTTGTTTTCTTGACTTTACATTTAGCTAAAGACATTAATGAACTGTCTTCATCTGAGGACAATATGTCTTTTTTACACTCAAACCATCCTTCCCTATGACCTTATCTGTTAAGGAAAAAAACCCAAAACCTCTTTGAATGAGCCACAGGTAAATAAAATTTAACTCAATTGTATGACTGAGGGTAGAGGTCTTCAGAAGAAGAGCTGCCTTGTAGCAGCTTGTGTGTGCTTGTATTTATGGAAAGTCCAAGGGTAAGTCAGTCAAAATTATTTCAGTGAAATATTTTCCTTTTAAGAAATGACATTGTCATTTTTGTCAAAGTGAAAAATAAAGAGAAAGCTCTAAAACTGATTAATTTAGATGGTTATTTGTGGCAAGCAAATTTACTGTTTCACATTATGTTTCTCAGTGAGTTATAACTCATTTTTCTTTCCCAGCACATGCTCTCCTTCTGCTATTTACTTTTAATTTCAAAGAGGAAAATAAGAGGATGAGGGGGTTTTGATTTTTTTTTTTTCCATTTAAAATGCCAAGCCATTAACAAAAGAAAATATTCCATGCATTTTAAAGAAGCCAGATATCTGCTATTGAACAGGAAACAATGCCCCACTCCCTGCCAAAAAAAAAGAAGAGAAAGAATAAGAGAACAGGTGTAGGGAATGGGCCAGACCAAAGCAGCATGGGACAATTTCAAAGCCACAGATGAATTTAGCTGCACCACTTTTGAGGAATATAAATGAGTGTTGTTTATTTTGGTTTTGTGAAGTTTGAAATGATTTGCTTTAATGTAGGCTTTGGGGGGAAGTCCACTTGGAATAATGCTAGGCATTTGACACTAACATATTACCACCACCTCACAAGGCAAGGATAAAGACCACTCATACTCTAATTTTCCACAGACAACCAGTGTACCAGAGAATATTGCCAAGCATTGTCAGTGACAAGGAGAAATAGCCTTGCTTGCAGCTCAACTTTTGATTTTATTGCTTTTATTTCAAAATTGTCTTTGAGTGGGAAGCAAGGCCTGTGCATTTGTCCCAGGCAGGCAACATTATCTTTTTTTCTCTCTCATCTAACTGAACCTTTACTCCTACCTGCAGTCCCTGCTGCATTTGTTTATCTAAAAGTGTGCTAGAAAATGATGAGTTTACAAACATGTAACACTGTGTCTTGAGGCATGAAAACATTATATTGTTAACTAAGAAGTCTTTTAATCACACATAGTACTATGCCAAATGTATGCACATGTTAAAATGTGTGCATTGATTATACCTAAAAAGAAATTTCAAGGATATTTAAAAACAACTTTCAAGAAGCTTTGGAGTTACACAGAAACAAGACAATACTGTGCAATTAAAACCCCATCTAGGCTCTTAATGAATAACTCTTGGCTTATCTCTGGGCCTGGTTCACATGTTGAGCTGATCAAAACATGCACCAAATTAATGTAGGTCGATGACAGGGAGTTATAGAGTCATAGAATGCTTTGGGGTGGAAGGGATTTTTAAAGGTCATCTAGCCCAAAGCCTTGCAGAGTGAGCAGGGACATCTTCATCTAGCTCAGGGTGCTCAGAGGACCATCCAACCTGGCCTGGAATGTTTTCAGGGATGGGGCACTCTGGACAACCTGGTCAAAGGTTTCACCACCCTCATTGTAGAAAAGATCTTCTTTTTATCTTGTCTAAATCTCCCTGATTTAGTTTAAAACCATTACTTTTGTCCTGTCACAGCAGACCTCACCATCCTGTTGTCCTCTCAGTTGTCCCCATGAGATTGTCCCAACAAGATCTATAATCTTATTCTAAAACCTTAGTTGTTTGGAAGTTCTCCCTTTTTGTAAGGGCACTGTGGAAAGACAGTGAAAACTGTTTACTAAAATAATTGTACCCTATTCTAATATCCACAATGAAGGAACTTTCCCACTCATGTATCCTACCCTTTTCTGACCATCATCTTCCTTTGTAGTCAGTATTTAAAATTGTTTTGGTGAAGACCCTGTGTAGTCAGAACTGCAAGCTGCTTGTCTGGGACTATTTTGCACTTCTTTTTGATTTTCCATGACATACTTCTCGTGTGTTCTTCCTGCACAGAGACCCACTGCATGTACATTGGAGACAATAGCTTTTGTTCCAATGACTCACTTCAGTCAGGAACAAACTCTGTTCTGTTAGCTGTTGCTGCTAAGATAATATCACACACCACATTCCAATATAATAATGGATTTTAATTTGAAATTGCAGAAAACCAGAATGATTGGAAAAAAACCCATAGGTGACTGAATGAGCTACACACAGAATTTTCCTCAGGTCTGGATTTGTCTGCAGATCAGGAGGGAGGTGGGGGTGTGTGTGGTCGTGGTGGTGTTCTTTTTTTCTTTTTCTTTTTGCTTTTTTTTTAAATTTATTTTTTTAAAGGCAGCTCTTAATGCTTGAACAAATCTCTTTTTCTTCCCCTCAGTAATGTGGTTAACTGTCTGGAATGTGAGCCACTGGAAATTCTTCCCCACAGAAGAATCTCCATTAAGCTTTCAAACAGAGTTACTTCATCTGCACAGCTGCATGGGTAGAAGACTTTCTAGTGCCTAAATACTTACTGTATATGTCATCCTTAAATTTATTTTTTTTTCCCTTTTTCCCAGCCAGAGCTTCAGGAGCAGGTGCTAGCCTTTTGCTTCCTTTCTGCTTCCTCTGTGGGGAACGGGCTGGCAAGAGCCAACTAATTAGAAAATTCTACAGGGAAATTAATTCTGCAAACAGCTGAGGAATGGCATTTCAGTATAATGCTCACTTTGTCTGTCAGCAAAGTGCTGGTTGGCTTGGCGGGTGGCAGTTCTCCCAGATGTTACACATGTTGTGATGAGACCAGAACTGCATCATAGCTTGCCCATTTACTGAAAGATGTGGTGCTTTGGAAGAGTAAATACACTAAAGCTCACCTCTAAGACATGCTCTGCTGCTGTCACAGGGCAGCAGCATGGTATTTTTACGTATGCTTGAAGTGTAGCAACGAACCAAATCAGTTTTTAGCAAGCTTCATTCCAAACGTTGTCTTTGCTCTCATGTAGGGCTGGGGCATGGGGGAGGAGGGAGGAAAGTGAAAAAGTCCAGGGTGAAAGGGCTGGGTTGTCAAAGTTAGGCTTGCATATTGTAGACATCTGAAAATATGTGCAGAGCTGTAACATGTCTGAGCAAAGCATGCGTTTCAGCACTTCTGTGCACGTGAGAATGATTCAGTTTGCACACACAGGCTTCCCCAGCAGAGACACTCCTGACTGGAAACTGCAAAGAGGCTTTGCTCTGAAGGAGCCTGTCAGAGGTTTATGGGAACAACACTGCCTTAGTGGAGAAGATGACAGCCTACTCATTTCTCAGAGGTCTCACCAGTACCAGTTTTGTCATCTTAGTACTTCTTACTTACGAACTAAACTCTTATTTAGCCACTTACCCTATCCTAAGTGATATGCCAGGTTCACAGCTTTCTTCTGATGACAGACCTTTGGGACCCTCCAGCCAAGAACAGCATAAATCCCCCAGTCCTGCTCCCAACCACATTTCTTATCTGTTCATTCCAAAACTCCCAAAATTTTCCTCCAGCTATTTGTAACATGAAGTAACCCTCAGCAGCAGACTCCTTATGCACACTGTTCCCGAACTGTCTTGGCATCCCTTGTTTCTGTCCTGCCAGGAGGTGGCCTTGGGCTTCACTTTAGTGTTCAGTGATGCAGAAGTGTCCCTCAGACTCCAGATGTCTGGGAATTTGCCCTGAACTTAACACAGTAAGAGGGACTTATGAGTGCCCATTGAGTAACACAGAACTGCTTCTGCTATCTTTTTGGTCCAGACATGATGTTGAAGCTTGCAGTGCTCTGAATAGCTCTTTGTGTGGCAGCTGGTTAATTTTTAAGATGTCTTATTCTCCCTCAGTGAATTTTGTCTTCTTGAGCTTTTTTGTACTCTTTATTGCTGTCATGAGCATCTAAATGCTTTTTCTTCCTGTGTCTCCTAAGAAATAATTTGTCATATCCAAGAATATAAAAAGTAGCAGTTTCCCATTAAGTCCCATGAAAGGTATATAGTTTTTCTGTAGCTGAAGATGTTCCACTGAATTTTCCTTCTTGTGTTTGCTCTGCTGTAACAGGACTCTTGAATTTTTTTTCTTCTTCTTCCCCCCACCCTGGCCTTTCCCTTGTCCTGTACTTCAAACTTTCAGTAATGGTCTATATTCTGCCTTAGTCACTTAGCACTTTCTAAAATTGACTCACTTGATAGCACTTCTAGTTTTCCTAAAGAGATGCAAAGGTTTAAGAAACTTTTGAAATTAAATGACAGCTAAATAAGGGGAAGGTATTAATATCTAATTATTTTTTTTTAATCTCTCTGCAGATTTAATTAATTTCTCTGGTTGCAGCCATTAACTAATTGGAAGGACTAAGGAGCTCTGGAGAGAGGTGTTTGCACTCTTGAATGTAAGCAACTTGATACTAAAGTCTCTTTCAGCTAGAAAGGTCCTAATGTTCACATATAGAAGATTTATTCTGCAGCCATATTTTCTGAATTAATTGCCTTTTTAATTTTCAAGTCCAAAATGCATCATTGCTTGGACATTTTCCAAAGTGCCTTGTGATATATCTGCTATGTCTGTTCTGGAGATTTGTCAAGTGCTCCGAGTTTCACATAAAGGCCTGTTTGCATTTAAAACATGAACACAATTCAATTATTAAACTTTATTATCACATTTTCTTCCCAGAATTACATCTTTTATTATGGAGTACTCACTAATTACAGGAACATTTTCAGCTGAAATTTTTAAAGCAATTGTCAGATGGGAAATAAAGAGGAAAAAGTGTGCTATTTATCACAGCTAGATTGCCTTTATATACTGCCCAGATAAAAGTCCTTAGTGATTTAATTTCCTATCTATTGTCATCCAGATGTTCAAAACACTGACCCAGCTGGAATGGAAATGTAATTTTTTTTTCCAGATTATGATAATGGGTTCAATCCATATTACATCCATGGAGATTCACTAGGATGAATTGCACTAAGTAGATTTTCATATGGGATAAATTCTTTATCCAAAGTTCAGTAAGAGTCAAGATTATATCTGTATGTGTTTAGGGGCCAAAAAGTGTAAGCAAAGGAGAAAGACAAAAATGTCTGTAGAAGTTGTACAATTGTGGCTTTTCAGTACTTAGAAGGGACCTAAAAGAAGAATGGGGACAATATCTTTAACGAGGTCTTTTGTGACAGGACCAGGAGTGATGGTTTTAAACTAAAGTTGGGGAGATTTAAACTAAACAGAAATACTTCTTTTTTTACAATGAGGGTGGTGAAACACTGACACAGGTTGCCCAGAGAAGTGGTAGGAACCCCATCCCTGGAAATATTTAAGGTCAGGCTTGGTGGGGCTCTGAGCAACCTGATCTGTGTGAAGATGTCCCTGCTGACCTTTAAAGGTCCCTTCCAACCCCAACCATTCTATGATTCTATGGTTCTAATTGCATGTTTACACTATTTCCTTAATGATTTAGCTGATGAGTCTTTATGAATCTTCTCCTGTAGAGTATAATAGAGTTAGAGCTGCATGGCCAAGGATGTTTTCCTGTGAAGTGATGGTTATCAGAAAGATCATTAGGAGTCAAGCTGGAAGGAAGAGACATGCTTGGTTTGGGGACATAGGAGTGTGTGGGGATGCAGGGGTGACAGGGAGGTGAGGTGAATTTGGCAGTAAATTAAAAAAAAGAACACCTTACAATGAATTAAGAATATTTTGTTATGTTCTTTGTGTGCTCAGGAGGACAGATTTTCTAGAGACATAACCTTTCAAAACTTTAAATTCTATTTCAAAAGGCTAATGCTGGTTTTAAAAATCAAATCTTTTGTTTATTAACTTATTCCTTCTTCAAAGTAAAGTACTTCACTTATCCCAGTTTCAGAAACAAAGTTGCTCACTGAAGCTGATCTGAGTTTGCAAAGAGCTTTAGCATATCCCAGCCTCCATTTTTTTTTCAATTAATTTTGTATTCACCAGGAAATTTCATTCATCTTTACCTATAATGTTTTATTTTGCAAGATTTTTTTTTTTTGTGTGTGTTTGCCACACATATTGCAAGAGTTAATAAATAAACCCAACTTGATTTATAGCTTGTTTTGCTTGGGCAAGTTTATGAATTGCAATGCTCTGTGTGTGTTTTTAATTAAATTCTTGCTTTCCTCCAAGGATGTCACTATCCAAAACAAATTGAGGATTTTGTTTAGAAAGTTTACTCACACCTTGTATTATTATGTATGCTCTTGAGACAAACTTGCATCTGGGGTAGATATTTATACCAATAGCTTCCAAAGTTCAGCATGGAAACTTTTAAACTTTCATGCTGTCTCTTAAGTTTTTAATATCTGCCTGGCTTAATATTGCATTACAATATTAACATAAACTCTTGATTCTGTGTAATAGACACGTCCCTGCAAAATGTAAGCCTCCTCTTGATAGATTTTTGCACCAGCTGCAGATAGCATTCTTGTTGAATTTCTAGATTCTTCAGTAAAGGTCAACATTCATCAAGCATTTTATCTACCGCACTTTAAAAAACTTTCCTCTAGCTGCTCTGAAAATGTGAGTGTTATTCTTTTCTCTGAAATCCCTGCCATTTGTTATTTGTAGGCACGGTCTGGAAAGGAAGGAAGGATAAGGAGAGAGTGGGAGTGAATCAATATTTTATTGCAGTGACACTCCTGTGGTATTCCAGCTAGCCAGGTTTGCTCATAACCTTCTGACTGCAGCGCTATCCATCGCAGTTGCTCGGGAATGAAAGGCTGCTGGTGCTTTGCTGGTAGTTGATGGGATGTAGCACAGATGACAGAACAGGTAGATCTCTGTGCCAGGTTCATTTGCTTTGACAGTTCATAGCTCTACCACCTTTACCAAAAACCAGGCACGTGGGGGGTGGACCTGTGTATGAGGCAAGACATGCTAGCCTTCTTCTCATGGTGTCTCTTCTCTTCTTCCTCTTGCAGAAAGAATGCCTACCTCAGACATCTTGGGAGCCCTAGGGACTTCAGGCCTTGGAAATTTTACAGGTCTGCTAATCTGAGCTGCTAAGGAGGCCTTTACATATGTACCTTCAGATGACACACACACAGAGTTAATCCTGTTGTTAAAACAGCATGAAAAGAGACATGTCAGTGGTACAAGGAAATCAGGTGAAGCCGAAGAGCTTGGCTACTGCTTCTGCCTCAGGTAACCAGACCTTAGCAAACACCTCACCATCCTTGCTTTAGTTCATGGGAACTATCTGGTGCTACTAATACAACAATTCCACTGAATTTATCTGTGATACCCAGAAAGACAAGAGCTTAATTGTGCTAAGAATTACTCTCATGATGCTATTTAAACATCTGCCATAGAAAACCTTTCTATTAAATCCATCTGAGGGCCTGGTGTTGCTGTAGGAGAAGTGTGTTGGGATGTCTAAATGTACCAGGCCAGGTCCCTCATGGCCAAAAGAAATAAAATCACGGCATTTGGAAAAAAAGCTATAGGTTTCCAGGAAGGACCATGGTTCTTTTGTCATTGGTCAATACAATTTTACTGTTGATACCCACAGAAGCAAATTTAGGACAGGTCTGCCTGCTTCTGAAATCCCACCCTCAATATCAACCTTCTTGAATGTCAGTCTGCTTGTCTTCCTTCCAAATGTTGGAGACACCCTGGAGATCTCTGCCTCTCACCCCCACTGAAATCAGAAGACAAGAGGTTAGTTGGTGGTTTTTTTTGTTTGGATTTTAGGTTTTGGTTGTTTGAGGTTTTTTTTTTTTTGGGGGGGGGGGGGGGGTTTGGGGTGTTTTGTTTGTTTGCTTTTTTGTTTGGTTTTTTTTTTGGGTTTGGGTTGGGGTTTTTTTTGATAGGCCATCTAGGAAAAAAAAGTGTGGAAATCAACTACAAAATGACTTTTGACTCATTTGATGAATGGTTGTGTTTTCAGAACTTTGCTCTTAAGAGCTGTTGCGTAAGCATTCGCTTGCTCAGTTTGAGTAAGAGGTTTCTAGCCACGAAGGGGGGGAGGAAAAAATCACCATTTGGCAATATTCATCCCTTCCAGTCATATTTTCTTTGCCTGTGACTCCCAAACTGGTTGGTGGAAATGGCAAATGTTACTTGTAACGTTACAACTGAAGCACAGGAGATTAAAGTGAAGATGTGAAAACATGAATGCTTGAAAAGTTACATTCCTGGAAAAGAGAGAGCTGGCAGAGAGACCTGATGCTCAGAAGCACACTAAGAGTTCTTCACATGTTCAGCATTTGTGAAAATCAAACCAGTCATTTAGGAGTCCAAGTTATGCTCTAAATGATTGCTCCAAACTTTCATAACATGCTAGGAAAAGAGCAGCAATATGAAGACCATAAAATATTCATGGTTGTATGTCCCAACTGCTAGGCCATATTTTGTATCTATTGTCCTTAAATTTGGGGGAAAAACCTGAATAGCTTGATTATATATATATATATATATATATAACTAAATGCAAATCTCATCTGAGCAGCAGTTTTTCTGCTGGGATGTTTCTGAACTAGGTTGTTGCTGAGGAATTAGAAAAAGCTTCAAGTCTCACATTTTGTTTCATATGGTCTCAGTGCTTCAATGACATATTGCTCTGTTTCATGCACAAGATGATGTCATATACAGTCCTGTAGCATTTGTCCAGAAGTTAACATGTCCTTTCCTTGCTAAAAATCTTGGTCTGGAATGGAATGAAGTCAAATGCAGGAAGGAAATCATTATGGAAACTGTAAGAATTTGAGACTGCAGCTATCATCAGACACAACAAAACATTTCCTCCTTTTATTGGAAGGCAAGTAGTGGCTGATCAGACAAAAAATGCCAAGAAATAGCTCAGGAAGGTATTTGGCTTCTGAAAGCAAATTTTACCAGGGGAGTATTTGCCAGACAGAAGCAGAGCATCACTTTATGATATTTTTTTCTTACATGTAAAGAAGTTATAGATGTAAAAAGATAAAATTTTGTAGCTCAGGCTGTTGCTGCCTGTTTCAAGGGATCCTACTGAATATCTTTGCACCCTCAAAAGCTCCTTTATTAAAAGAAAGATAAGCTCCTTTAGTTAAAGATAGATAAACTGCAAAGAACACTGATAAACTGGTTGGCTTTGTGTTTTTGGTGGGGTTTTTTTCTTCATGTAAGTAGATATGATTATGATGAATACACCTGATTACATTATCAGGATCGAGGAATTTTAAGATAAACTCAGGTTCCAGAGACGTTCAAGCTATTCACAAGTTGAAATAGTTTTCACATAAATCACGTGAAAGACAAATAGAGTTCCACATGTGATGCTTATGCAGTGAATTTTCCAAATTGAGACATTTAAGTGTATCACTGATTGCATGTGTTTAACCTCTGCATGATGAGTGTTGCTTTCAGCTGGAAATGATGCAGTCATGCATGAAATATTTGCATATCTAAAGCATATTCATAAATGACTTTAATGAAGCCATTTCCAAAAGTTTAGTGTGATTTGAAATCTAAGTTAAAAGGATAACTTGTACATGAGTATCAAAATAACAACAGTATTCTTTTGCTAGGGGGACAGAACAAACACACATAAGTGTAGAAATGTAGGATCGGTATTGCACAAAAAGAAGAAATTGTGTTGAATGTGAATAACATTGAGAAAATGTCAGCATAAAGCAAAAAAAGCAACAAGAAGCATCTCAGCTGTTCCTAACTCTGATTTCAGTAGAAGCCAGCTTTCTTCTAAATAGAAATGGTGGATATTTTTTACCTGCATCTTCATATCTTAAAATTATTTTGAAAGCTAATTCCACTTTAATCAGTTGTTAATATTTGAGGAGATCAGCTTTGTATGGAAGAAGTACAGAGCTCAGAGTACACTGCTGGCTAGCACAACTCTTAACTTAAAGGCATCCTGCCAGCTAGCAGGAATTTTTGCTCCAAGATTAGGCACATCTCTTCTTAACAAATTGAGGGGAAGAGTTAAGTCAGCTCAGAGTAATGTCACTGGAGACCAGCAAGCTGAACTCTTCCAGAGGAAAGCAGCAAGATGTCAGCTGTATCCTTTAGAGTAAGGCATTTAACTCTACTTGGGTTTCTCCACTCTGAATCTGGTCTTCGAATTAAACATCTCTAAACTAGCCAAAGGAAATCCCATCCCAATTTTTAAAGCATTTGCTTTAAATTAGTGGGCTTTGGCTTCCAGGTTCTTTTACCTCTTCATTGTTTTTGTTTTCTTTTTTTGGTATTGTGTGTGGTTGGGTGGGTTTTTTTTTTTGGTGGTTTGTTTGTTTTTTTCTTACTATATGTTGCATGCGTTGAGGGATGGGAAGAAGAGTGCAGTTGATAATCAACTTGATAGTTAGATAATCCTTGACAGAGGAGAGAAGGGTGTTCAAGTTCCTGGCGCAACAAACATTTGCTCAATGTGTGCAGAGAAGTGATTCAGCAGGAGAAGCTGGTACCTGATAGCCATAAACTGCCAGGATCACTGAGTCAGTCAAGTAAATTAGTGCAACCACTATTCAAACATAGAACCTTATAGAGATGGAGACAGAATATCAAGCCAAGAGGCTTAGGAGTATCATCTTCCTCCATGTACACCACAAAATCCCTGCCTCAATGTACAGGATAAAATAACAGTAAGTACTTCTGTCTTTTCATGGAAGATGTCATTACATGATGAGAAAAACTTTATTATATATTAAGATGAATGAAAGGAAACTGTAAACCCAGCAAAATCCTTTACTCTCTATGCTTCTTAAAGGAAGCATTGAAAAAGCCACAGGTGCAGAATGGCAGAGATTGGATTCCCTTGTCTGTCTCTGTAGTGGATTGAGCCTTGAGCAGCTCAGAGTGAGGAATCTCTGCTCAACCAACCATGCCACAGGGAGAGGCAGGGCTCTCCTGCTATGTCACGACAGAGTCGATAATGCAATGTTTGTGTGAGTGTGTGGCTGGAGGAACGCCTTGATTAAGACAAACTATGGATAGCTGTAGAAAGTTGCCCTGGAAGAAACCACAGTATTTCCATCAGGAAACCCAAATGCTAGGTAGATGTAATTTCACCCAGATCTAAACTATTGGACTCTTCAGTTTTAGGCTTCGACTGGCAGCATGTTTAACATTTTAAAGACAATGGTCACAAAACAATGCCTTTTTAGCCCTATTGACAAAGACTGGAAGCCACTGGGAAGGTCATGCAGATCTGTGTTTCCCTGAGGGCACTCAGACTGCTCATTAAATCTGCTTGCTCCTCTCACTTCTGCATTGAACTTCAACTATTAAAACAAACAAACAAAACAAAGAACCCAGCCTCTAGAAGCAAGTAGCGCTCCTGCTCAGAGAATGCGAGAATGCTTAACAGGGAATGATTCCAACTTGCTCTTTCTCCCACATACCCTCTATAGGAGGAAATAGTTCTGGAAGAAACAAACTGAGAAAGATCACAAAGATCTTGTCACATAAATTTCCTAGTGTTATTCAACAGAGGAAGAGGCAAAAGTTCTTTCCTCAAATTCCTTTGCCCATGTAAACAAGGGGAAGAATATTGTCTTTTGTCAACATTTTGTTTTGCTCATTTGCTGTTCTATGTTCTGTGAGGATGCAATTTATTAATCATGTCTGTGTTGTGTTCTGTAACAAGAAATGATCCTTTGGGACCATATTTGTAGGATGTGCTGAAATGTATTGTTTGCTAAGTGACCTTATCTATAATTCAGAGAGCTTTTGTATGCTCTAAAGACCATTTGGCAATCTGTGTGCAAGGAAGTAATTAAGTTATCTGGCTGTATTAAGGACAAAAATCAATTTAAGATGAATTAGAACTTCTAGAAAAATGACACGGAAAAAAAAACCCAACCAATGAGATTTCTTGGCTTTGGGAGAAGTAATTAGCCAGTACCACAAGAGCCTTGGCAAACATGCACTTGGATATCCTTTAGTGGATCTAGAGGAGCAATTTAAGAAAGCAGTGTCCTCAGCTTTCCATTCCTGTCTCTCATTGTTCCTCTCTCAATAGTTCAGAAGTGTGTGTACAGTAGCAAGTAAGAGAAGCCTGATTCAGTGACAACATAGTCAGATTAATTTAAATCACCGTTTTAGATTATTCAGGGGGCAAAGAGCAAATCACTTTCAAATGATGTGAGACTTCATTTGTCCTCGTCTTGCTGCTCCATGACCGTAAAAATGTTTGAGAGAGGATGTTGCAACCCGAGTACCCAAGAGAAGGCAAAGCTCCAGCTGAGAAGGACTTCAGTTCCAGAAGGTTCAGGTTGATAGCAGGAACTGAAGAGACTGCTTATAGAGCACACAAGGCTAAGCTTTTGCTCAGTGGTGATACAGTTCACAAGCATTTATTTCAAGCCATTTTCAATATAGTAATAAATCTGTGCAATATTATTTCCAGATCAATAGGACCTTGGATGTTGCTAAAGTGTTTAATGTATGCAACATGATACTCTATGAAAAAAATGATCCATTAGTGAGCTGAGTGACAAAAAAAAAGAAGTTTGCCTAAAAAATAAAATCCTTAAGGATATGCGAAGATCGTTTGCATTTATTTTAATGATCTCCAAATGGTGTTCTGACTAAAGATGTTAGTAATTAGGATGAGCAATAAACTTCCAGCAAGAGTTAAACTTACTGGCAGGCTCTTTATTCTGCTGCAATGTTCTGTTTGCCATAATTCCATAACCCCTTCCCTTCAATAAAGGTCAACCACTTTGTTCTACTTTTTTTTTTTAATTTCTTCAGCTAAGTGGGGAGGTAGATTGGCAGGTAGCTTGGTAGGTAGGGAACTAGGTGGGTAGGTAGCTTGGGGGGTAGGAGAACAGGTAGCTTGGCGGGTTAGGGGGTAGGCAGCTTGGCGGGGCGGCAGCTTAGTAGGTAAGCAGCTTGGCAGGTAGGAGAGGAGGTAGGTTGGTTGGTTAGTGGGCAGGTAGCGTGGCAGGTTAGCATCTTGGTGGGTAGGCAGGTTAGTGGGCAGGTGGGTTAGCGGGTGGGTAGGTTGGCAGTTTGGTGGGTTAGCGGCTTGGTAGCTTGGCGGGCTAGCGGGCAGGTAGCTTGGCGGGCAGGCGAGGTTAGTGGGCACAGGCAGTTTGGCGGGTAGGTGGGGTTAGCGGGTAGGCAGCTTGGCGGGTAGGTGGGGTTAGTGGGCAGGTAGCTTGGCGGGTTAGCGGGTGGGTAGGTTGGCAGTTTAGTGGGTTAGCGGCTTGGTAGCTTGGCGGGTTAGCGGGCAGGTAGCTTGGCGGGTTGGCGCACAGGCAGCGTGGCGGGTTAGTGGCTTAGCGGGTAGGCAGCTGGGCGGGTAGGCGGGCTTAGTGGGCAGGTAGCTTGGCGGGTTAGCGGGTGGGTAGCTTGGCGGGCTAGCGGGTAGGCAGCTTGGCGGGTTAGCAGGCAGGTGGCTTGGCGGGTTGGCGCACAGGCAGCTTGGCGGGTTAGTGGGCTAGCGGGTAGGCAGCTTGGCGGGTAGGTGGGGTTAGTGGGCAGGTGGCTTGGCGGGTTAGTGAGTGGGTTAGTGGCTTGGTAGCTTGACGGGTTAGCGGCCAGATAGCTTGGCGGGTTGGCGCACAGGCAGCTTGGCGGGTTAGTGCATAGGCGAATTAGCGGGCAGGCAGCTTGGTGGGTTAGTGGGTTAGAGGGTAGGCATCTTGGCGGGTAGGCGGGGTTAGTGGGCAGGTAGCTTGGCGGGTTAGCGGGTGGGTAGGTTGGCAGTTTGGTGGGTTGGTGGGTTAGCGGGTAGGCAGCTTGGCGGGTTGGCGGGCAGGTAGCTTGGCAGGTTGGCGCACAGGCAGCTTGGCGGATTAGTGGGTTAGCGGGTAGGCAGCTTGGCAGGTAGGCGGGGTTAGTGGGCAGGTAGCTTGGCGAGTTAGCGGGTGGGTAGGTTGGCAGTTTGGTGGTTTGGCGGGTTAGCAGCTTGGAAGCTTGGCAGGTAGCTTGGCGGGTTAGTGGGTTAGCGGGTAGGCGGGGTTAGTGGGCAGGTAGATTGGTGGGTTAGTGCGTAGGCAGGTTTGCAGGTAGGTGGGTTGGCAGGTTAGCGGGCAGGAAGATTGGTGGGTAGGCGGGGTTAGTGAGCAGGTAGCTTGGCGGGTTAGCGGGTGGGTAGGCTGGCAGTTTGGTGGGTTCGCGGGTTAGCAACTTGGTAGCTTGGCGGGCTAGCGGGTAGGCAGCTTGGCGGGTTAGCGGGCAGATAGCTTGGCGGGTTGGCACACAGGCAGCTTGGTGGGTTAGCGGGTTGGAGGTAGGCAGCTTGGCGGGTAGGCGATCAGGGAGCTTGGCGGGTTAGTGGGTTGGGGGTAGGCAGCTTGGCGGGTAGGCGGGGTTAGTGGGCAGGTAGCTTGGCGGGTTAGCGGGTGGGTAGGTTGGCAGTTTGGTGGGTTGGCGGGTTAGCAGCTTGGTAGCTTGGCGGGTTAGCGGGCATGTAGCTTGGCCGGTTAGTGGGTTAGCGGGTAGGCAGCTTGGCGGGTAGGCGGGGTTAGTGGGCAGGTAGCTTGGCGGGTTAGCGGGTGGGTGGGTTGGCGGGTTAGCGGCTTGGTAGCTTGGCGGGCTAGCGGGTAGGCAGCTTGGCGGGTTGGTGCTCAGGCAGCTTGATGGGTTAGTGCGTAGGCGGTTTTGCAGGTAGGCGGGGTAGCGGGCAGGTAGCTTGGTGGGTTAGTGTGTTAGCGGGTAGGCGGGTTTAGTGGGCAGGTAGCTTGGTGGGTTAGCGGGTAGGTAGGTTGGCAGTTTAGCGGGTTAGCAGCTTGGTAGCTTGGCGGGCTAGCGGGTAGGCAGCTTGGCGGGTTGGCGCACCGGCAGCTTGGCGGGTAGGCGGGGTTAGTGGGCAGGGAGCTTGGCGGGTTGGCGGGCAGGTAGGTTGGCAGTTTGGTTTGGTAGGCAGCTTGGAGGGTTTGCGGATAGGCGGGGTGGGCATCTTGGGGGTTATGCGGGTTGGCGGGAACAGGCCCTAGCTGTGAAGAGAGACAGAGCATGAAAATTGTCAGGGATAGAGCACGTTTTGCATTCACATGCTCATAGTTTTTGTTAGGGTGACTGAAAGGCCAGAGAGGATGCTGCAGGAAGGCTTTCAAGCAACACTAAAGAGGGAATTTGTTCTCCAACTCCAACGTTTTAACTCCGGTAGAGGAAGAGGAGTAGGATTGCCACAGTAAATACTCTAGTTCTGATGGTAACTTTCTCTGCAAACCACCACTGGGGATGGGGGGAGAGGGAGGCAGAGGGAGAGAGGGATTTGACGACAACATAGACTTTTAAAATGCTATAAACTTACTTATCTAATGGCAGAAAATGATGACAGTTTTCAAAGGTCACCAACCAGTCAAGAGCTGCTGCAGCCAGATGAAAAAAAACCTCCATTGCTTTTACTCTGAAGCTCAATTACTTACTGAGAAGGTCTGTGAGACAGTGTCTGATACAAAGGAACAGCCTCAATGGCCTTTCCCCTCAAATGTCCTGTAGAAGGTAGAATAACACACTAAAACAGGAGCTTTGTGATAGATCCACATCATCTGCAGGGATCTCTCTATCCACAACCATCTGGCTTTCAGTGCTACTCCCTGTAGCTGGTTAGAGTGTGGGACCAGTTTTCGTTTTATGTGGTACCAGAGAATGTTGAAGGCCACATGATTTGTAAACATCATAAAATGATAGAATCATAATCACAGAATTAACCAGGTTGGAAAAGACCTTAAAGATCATCTAGTCCAACCTATCACCCAGCACCATCTAATCAACTAAATCATGGCACTAAGTGTCTCATCCAGTCTTATTTTAAACACTTCCAGGGATGGTGATAATGACTTAATCCAGCTCCTCCCATGACGACTGAAGGACTCTGAAATCTCTGGAGCTGAAATTGAATGAGCTTGTGAAGAAGTCACAGAAAGCAGCAGGCATAGACAGTACTTGTACCTTGCCTCACAGTGATATAGAGCAAGAAGGAAAAGGCAAATAATCTTTAATTTCTCTGGCTACACCACAGTTATTGACACAGAACCTCTAGCTGCAGATTAGTTTGTGTGAAAAAGATGGAAGTGGCCCTAAAGAAGCCCTTAGTCTATACATTTTGGAAGAAACTAAGAAAATAATAAATGTGCTATTTTGCACAAGCTTGAACTGGGGTCCATACAAATAATGAATGGCAAATTGTAATGAGTGAAATCAGGTTGATCATCAAAGGTGTCCCTGAGTGTCTTCCTCCTCAGGGCAAGAGTGAAAGACATAAGCGAAGCTGATAAACTTTTCATCCTTGAGCCAGCCTCAGCAGTAATTCCAGTTTCAGAAAATACAAACACCTTACCCATTCAAGAACAGCCAGAAACCAAATCTGCTCAGCCACCACACATTTCTCTCATGTCTGTTAAAGACTTAGCAACCTCAATTACCCTTGAAATTACTCTAGTAGCAGTCATATGCTTTTCTGAGCTGTGTTTTTCAGACTACTTCATAGGAGTAGTAAAAAAAAAAAAAAAAAAAAGCAAAACCAAACCAAAACAAACTTATTCCAGACAAGGGCTTAGCTTGGGTTTATTTTAACATATAATTTGTAAAAGTTTGTAATAAACATGCCTCACTGAGACTGGCAGAAATTATAGGCAGGAAAACACCACTGCTAACTTTGGGCTACTTGCTTTGATTCAAACCTCATTGTGCTACTCGAGCCTCAGAACTGCAAAGAGGGGATGAAGCGTTGTGTAACTAAGACCAGAATTTCCAAAAAGTGGCCTCAATCTATTTAGAAACCCTCTTTTGACTTCCAACATAAATATTCACCAGAGGGCTGATGCTTAGATCAGGAAGTAAACTAACAGGCTTTCATTCAGATAGGAAGAAGTATGCAATGCATAATTTAAGACCTTAGGCTTGAGCTGGCGTCCTGTTATACACCCACCCAAGTCAAGGCAATTTTAGGGTGGACAGGAAGTACTAAGAGAAGTCTTACAAATAAACACTTAGTGAATATTTATACAAACATCATAAACAGAAAAAAACCACCCCTAGTGTGCACGCTGGTGGTCAGGCTGAAATTATTCCTCTCCTCAGGCCAGTTGTTACATCCTTTAGGATAATAGGGCCACCATTATTTTTGTCTTGTGGTAAGAGATAGACTCCCCTGTTAGTCACACAAACTAAAAGCAAGTCTGTAATCTCAGTTTAGCTGTATTTGGAAACTGGGCTTGTTTGTAAATGCAGAAAGGAAACCAGGCAGGAACCTATTTACCAAGCTTCTCTGTAGAAGCATTCAGTTTTTCCAAGGTCACTCTTTTTCTCCACACTGCCCAAGCGTCTCTGCACTGAATGAAGTTTTTTACTCCTTCAGATACCACTTTATCTTAAAGGTCTTTTCCAGCTGAAATGATTCCATGAGTCTATGATCATTGGCACAATTGAGGTGCTTAAAAATGAAGGCATGCAGCAATGTCTTTGAAAGTGTTTTAGAAGCTGCTATGATATTGCACTTAGTGCCTGTGTCTGTTTTGCTTTATTATTTAAGACATAGATAATTTGGTCAGCCATTGCTTAGGACATTGTTTGAGACACTGAGCAAGCTGAGAATGGGAGAATCCATTACTCTGAAGACAGAGAACACTTTAAATAAAGCTTTCTTGTTCTTCCACAATGAAACTTCATCTATTATTTAACTGTCCAGGAAGCTGCAGTCCAAAGATGATGGACAAGCTTAAGTGGCACAAAAAGTTGTTGGCATGAATTAAATCAATATATTTAGCTACACCAAATGGTGGCGTTTTAATAATGCGTGCAAGTCTTGTGTTTATAGATTTTTTTCAGCACATAGCATGTAAGCAATGAAAACAAAACGTTGATTATTCAACATACAAAAGCCAATTTTAGAGGTATAACAGATGAAGAGTGCCAGAGCCAGAAGAAAGTGAGCATTTTTTAAAAGCTATGTGATCACATAATTAAATTGAGTGGATTAAATACGAGAATTCACAACGTTTCAGGTCGCTTAGGTTCTGCGCTCATTGACAGTGGAGAAAGAAAGAAAGAAATTTCTGTTTCCCTACATGTACACACTGCTTGGAAAAAACGTTTATTAATGTTGAAATTAATAGCATCACAACCATACACACTCAGCAAGCCCAAAACTATAACATGACTGGAATGATCAGTTACACATAATGAAGTGATTATGGGGGCAAACAGAACAGGGGTTCTTCCAAATTGCTGAAAAACTACAAGTATTGCCTTGTTAATATTTGTCTCAGGCATGACCAAACCAGTAACATGGAAGCATGGCAAGAAAGAGAGTGGGAAGAAAAGGGAATGACTGACCTTTTCATGTTTACAGTGCTTGACAAAGCTGGAAATAGTTCCGTGTTCTGTGTCCAGTTCTGGCATCCCCATCATAAGGAAGACACAGCTGTTGGAGTGAGTCCAGAGCAGGGCCACAAGGATGATCCCAGGGCTGGAGCACCTCTGCTATGAGGGCAAGCTGAGGCAGCTGGGGTTGTTCAGCCTAGGGAAGAAACGACTTGTAGAAGGGGATCTTATAGCTGCTTTCCAATACCTGCAGGGATCCTAGAGAAAGGCTGGAGAGGGACTTTTCATAAGGGTGTCTAGCAAGAGGACAAGGAGGAATGGTTTTAAGCTGAGGGAGAGCAGGGATAGACTGGATTTTAGGAAGAAGTTCATCAATATGAAGGTGGTGAAACTCTGGAATAGGTTTCCTAGGGAGGTTGTGGATGCCTCCTCCCTGGGGATGTTCAAGGCCAGGTTGGATAAGACTTCAAGCAGCTTATTCTAGTTAAGAGGCATCCCTGCCCATGGTGGGGAGGTTGCAGCAGATGATCTCTGAGGTCCCTTCCAACCTGAGCCATTCTACCATTCTATGCCTCTCCAACTCACATTCTCAAAATACTTTTACTTTGTAAAAACTGCTTTCGTGGCTTCAGTTTAAATTTTACCTACAAAACATCAATATCTCCAAAAAGGAGTCCTCCAAAATAACTGCTGGCTAAAGGCTCAGGGGCAAACAAGGCATTAAACACAAGAGGGACAGACTTGTCTTTTTCCCAGAAGGATTCCCTGTATGCCAGCAATGAAGTGAAAGGGGACATGCTTGTGTTAGCACCACCCAGTCTGTCAATAAAGAAGTCCTCAAGAATATCCAATCAAGTTCATACAAATTTCCCACTCTTCCAAAACCACTTTCCCACCAGGCAGAAGACATCACAAAATGAAAGAGCATTCCCTGCTTCTCACATCTCTTCAGTTTGCAAGCACTGTGCCTGTCATAGTGTTCCCAGGAGGTTTCCTTAACCATAATGTCTCATCTCTGCAAGCAGCTGATTCCTTTCTGCATCAGAGCTCTTGGAGTCTCGCTTTGCTTATCGAAATTAAACCACTGCCAAGCTGGTAAATAATTAACTTCTGTTGGGAAGATGAAATCCCACTGCAGATGGACAGGTTTGCTTAACCTACAAAATTATTCTGGGATAACTATTCTTTTGGCAGGATTCTAAAGGATAGCAAAACTTGTCTGCTTTTGGTTTCCTCCTGGTTTGCTTACTTGGGGGCTAGAGCTGACCCTCACTATGAGCATTAGTTCTGTTGCTGTTAACAGGAGTTAAATACACAGACATCTAAGGGAGGCTTGACCATTTGCTCCCAGTGTTCCAAGGTCAACCAAAGTCTGGACCCTTTACTTTCTCTATGCTCTGCTAATTGACAACAAAACTTATGCAAGACATCCTTGGGGAACACAGGGTCTGAGGTTTTTACAGTCCACAAGGCTAAAATTCAAATATGAACCACAGCTGTTTGGACAGGAGTCTTGGACCTCCTTGCTTTGAACTATAGTGACCTGCTCAGCCATACCAACAGGGGAAACTCTGAAATCCCTGCCCAGCTAATGCCTGGGATGTGAAAATTGCCTAGCAGGCAGACCTGGGTAAACTGACCAGATTAGAGTCCTCTGGGATTTGCAGGTGGAAGGGTTGGTTTTTCTTTTCCTCATTTCCATACATATCATTTCATGCATATACATCTATGCATCTAAATGCAGATCTGAATCCATGTGCACCATCCAAGCAGCTGACCCAATGTTCTCCTTGCAGATGGTGGAGTTCCTCCCTTCTGCCAAGTACAGGTATTTTTATGAGCCCCTGGTAAAAGGTAAAATAAGAAAGGAAACAGAGAGTGGGCTAAACTGGTTGCTCAGTTCAACTAGTGATAGACCTCCAGTGCCCTAACACTTCTGAATACACTCTGTGCCCCCTTGGCACTGTGTGTATTTTGAAGTGTATAATGCATATAAAAGCACCACTTAAACCTTCTCTTTGATTTAACTGCAATTACATGAATGTTTAGAATAACAGCAGTGAGAAAGCTGGCAGAAGTGAGACAGGACATGCTGGGTAAGAGTTAATCTGCTTAAATGGACTGGCAGTCCACCTTCCAGTGGCCCTTGTGGCTTGGATCAGGTGATAGTCTCAGTAGAGTCTCCTTGGTTGATTATTTTCTTTCTGAAATCAAAGATAGATCATCTCATACACTTAGAATCCAATTCTATTATCATCTTCTTTACAAAAAATGGTATCTATTCACAGTATATCAGAGGTTGGAAGGGACCTCCAGAGATCATTAGGTCCAACCCCCCCTGCCAGAGCAGGATCACTTAGGGATGTCTGCACAGGAATGCATCCAGGTGGGTTTTAAAAGTCTCCAGAGAAGGAGACTCCACAACCCCCCTGAGCAGCCTATTCCAGTGCTCTGTCACCATCACTATAAAGAAGTTTCTCCTCATGTTGAGGTGAAACCTTCTATGTTCTAGTTTGAACCCACTGTTCCTTGTCTTATCACTGTGAACCACCCAAAAGAACCTGGCCCCCTCCACTTGACACCCACCCCTCAGATATTTATAGACATTGATGAGATCCCCTCTCAGTCTTCTCCAGACTAAATAGCCACAGGGATCTCAGCCTCTCTTCATAGGGGACATGCTCAAGTCCCCTAATCATATTCTCTACATTAATGCCTGGCTACAGCAAGACAAAGCATATCTTAATCTGTTTTCAGTGTCCGACTTCTCACAGTCTTCTTGCTGATGCAAAGCACATCAAATACTTTGGAACAACTGTGGAAAAAGCCTGCAATTCCTTATGTAGTGATATAATGAATATCCTTGTGCATCCAAGATAATAGCAATTCCAGCATTCATGCTTACTATGAAATATAGCAAGCAAAGGCTAAGTAAATTCTGTTTGTTTTAATATGGAAATCATTTTGACTGCATCTTTGGCTTTGTATGACATGGAAACTGGTGGTTGTTTATGCTTTGCTACTTTTTTTGGTCTGCGCTAAAATCCCACATGAGAAACAAATTTTTCTCTGGGAACAAAATGTTACTTTTTTTGGGACCGCGTTCTAATTAGTTGGGTCGTAGGTCTGTTTCTTTTCAGCTGGGAAAAGGCAATGCATATAAAATCCAGATGGATAGCACATGATGCTGGAACCAGCCCCAGCCGATCAGCCACGTCACTTGATTAAAAGAAACCTATAAGAATTTAAGTGAAAAACCAAACCCAACAAGATAGCAAGAGCAGCACACTGGCTGCAATATGGGATTTCACCACAGCCTTGAGATTGCTTTTTCTTTTGCTGGTTGGCCTTCCCACACCTTATTGAAAATTAACCTGCAGTTGTATTTAGTTTAAGCTTGTGTAGGTGTGTCAGTGTGAGCTGAAATTCCCCCCCCCACCGACAATACCCAGGCTAGCCCAGTCTGGAAGCAAATGAAGGCTGTATTTACAAGCAGAGAAATGCAATGAATATGTACAAATATACAAAAATCACAACATTTACAAATATATACAATCAACAGAAAAAGCACAATCGATCTCCCTTAGCTTCCCCCCAAGGGGACCTTCCCAAAGGGGCCTCCCTCTTCCAGGAGCTTCCCCCCAGACCCCTCTGGACAGAGAAGCAGAGTTAGTTAAGCAGAAAGTTGTTAACTTAGCTGCCAAGGTCAGTATGTGTTATCTTCAGCCAGAAGAGAAGAAACAGCAGCCAGACAGCCCAGCAACTGCCCCCACTGCCGAACGCAGAATGTGCAGAGTGCCTACTTTGTTTTGGGTAATAGTTCTTAAACATTTCTATCTATCCAATGGAAGTGTTTAGAACAATCGTTATTTTGCTTTCTTACACCCAATAGTGACTTATTTACACTCTTTCACTTTTCTCTGTTTTGAACTTTACAAGGAAAAAATTAAAAAGACAGTTTCAAACCATCACAGTAGGATTTGTGATTAAGACCCTAAATACCAATGGTGGAGTACATGTGGTAAGCGGGATGGGGAGGAAATTTATCATCAGACTACATGAGGCCACAAGGACCACAGCTTTAGGGCAACAGGCTCTTTGAAAGAACTCAGCTGAGAGCATTCATAGAATTGTTTGGGTTGGAAGAGACCTTTAAGATCGTCGAGTCCAACTCTTAACCAACCCAGCACTGCCAGGTCACTGCTCAACCACGTCCCTCAGCACCACATCTACACAGCTTTTAAATACCTCCGGGGATGGGAACTCCACCACTGCCCTGGGCAGCCTGTTCCAGGGCTTGACAACCCTTTCCACAAGAGAAATCCATCCTGGCATGAACTGTAAATGTCACAGAGCAATCCTTTTGTATGGATTTTGTCTGTGACTGAGCAGACTGTCAGAGCACAAGTACACACACATCATAGCAATTACTGCGCACTAAAGCTCCTGGGCTTTCACCAGGTCTGAGAGGGAGGACTCTGGAGAGGTCTAATGCAGGCTGTGAAGAAATCTGAAGGAGAGGCAAACAGGCCTTGTGGAGGGATGGAGCAGCATCTGGAATCCCTATGGACAATTGCAGGAATGTTTATTATTCTTTCTTTGTGATTTTGAGTGTGTGATCTCTCCCTCGTCCTCTCTTCCTCTCCTTTTGTTATTTGCATAGTGAAATTCCTCTAAGCATATAAAGTAAGTCATCTGGAATTGTGCAACTGCTTCTGCCAGGAAGCTAGAAAAGCCCTGTGCAAAGAGGAAAATATGGACTCATCTGAACTGTTCAGAAATCACAGATATCCAGCCCTTTCCTCTGAGTTACGTTACTATAGCAAAGAGCTGTGGCAAATAATTGGGCTCCTTACCGTTAGAAATTCTGCTTTTAGCTTAAGGTGTCAAGTTTATTTAAAACTTGAGAAACAATTTGTACATTTTAAAGTAAAGCATGTGAAATGCATTAAAGAGGCTCGGTGTCAAAGTTGTTTGTCCTGCCAGCGGGTGCAGAGAAGGAGAAAGGAAATGAGTAAGTATAGAGGAGCGTCTTTACAGCCCCGTGGCTAGTGAGAATTTTCTATTTATTCTTTGGGGAAAAAGCAAAGTGGCTGCAGAGCTGCTGGTTGGATAGGTGCCGGTGCTGTTTTTATTGGCAGGCAAGCCTGAGTGGCTGAAAGGTGGTCATTAACACCCTGACACAAAGTGCTGACAGGGTGATTATAAGATTAACACCCTATGTTATATTAACAGTGTCAAAACCTCCCCTTACCTGTCAGTGAGAAACACAGGCATGAAGGCAAACGTTGCAGACATACTGAGATTTCTTAGCATTCCAAAGCCACACAGCTGCTCACTGCCTCAAATTGGTTGAAATATCTCAATGACCCTGTTAAAGTCCAAAAAAATGAAAGAAGAGATTTTAAATGATGGTTTCAGGGAATAAAAATATGAACACACAAGTGAAGCTACCAGGCTTACCTTCCTCTCTTGTTGATGGTTTGTAGACAGGATCCTCCTGGGACTGGGTCTTTCACAACTACTACCACTAGCCTTTTGGGTTGAGATCTCAGAACCTTAGGGGTTTTCTTTAAGACTCAATAAATCTGACAAACAAAGCTTTTCTGGAGAATCTTACTGCGGATATGCAAGGCAAAGTCTGACTAGGATCTTCCTACAAGTTCCCTGATTATCCCAGGCAGCCCTAGAAACTGATTTTCAGTTTCTGGTTGTCAGAACCCCCTGCATCTGAGGATCCATCCATCTGAAAAGATTTGAAAGTGTTTGTGCTCGCTGTTCATGAGAAAAAGAAGAGCAAGCTTTCTAGAAAAGCTTTTGGAATTAGAGTCATAAAATGATAGCAGGGATATCTTCAAGCAGATCAGCTTCAGCCAACCTGGTTTTTTTATACTGCCCAGTCTTCTGCCAGTTTCATTAAACAAGCTAGGGCAAAAAGTTCTGCCTGTAGCACTAGATATATATCTTCATTGGTGAAAAATTAATTCACTGTGTTTCTGAATTCTGTTAACTTTTGAATTTTTAAGAGCTGAACTAGCATTATATTTCACTACTTGGGGAGAGGAAGGGAAAAGAAAGAAAAAGAAAAATCTAGCTTCCAACAAACCCTTTCCAGCTGCAGCCTGTTAGAAGAGGCCATTTTTATTCTACAGTTGTGCCCCCTCCAGTCTATGTACTCTGTAACATCAGTGATTGTTTCTGTGCCTTCAAATCTCCAGGGTGCCTACCTTCCTCTTGTCCAAGCACTGCCAGCTTGTGCATTCTTTCTACAGAGTATTTTATTACATTTTATACTGTATGCAATGATAATATATCCTCTATGCCATCTATTTCTGGCTGTAAGGTCTATATAGATAGGATGCATCATACACATTCAGTTTATAAAGAAGGTCAAGATACAATCAAAGCACCCAAAAATGCCAGGCAGCGTTTGTGTTGCACAAGAAAAGTTCAGCAGAGCTGGGGAGTGTTCAGAGAGCTGCAGTGCCACTGTAATACCATAGCTTAAACTTGATTGAAAGCCCTTAACAAAGTGCGTGTAGTTAACTTAGGGCTTGTTACAAATTACTAAAGCACCATCTGAAAAGATCAAATGTCTCAGAAACAGATCCAACAGAAATATTTAATAACTGAACAAGGATAAAGGATGGATTTACAGCTGCTGTTTAGTTTGGGGGCTGTTGGAAGACAATGCAAAAAAAAAAAAAAGCCTCACAAATGCTTTCAGAGCTTCTCGTAGATGCTCACTGTGCCTGCAGAAAAGGGTTATAGCAGCTGATGAGGATTGCCAAAGGTAGGGAGTTTCCAATAAATCAGGTTCTAGTTTGAGGAGCAACTTCTTAAAGTATTTGTATGTGTAATTTTATCACACCATCTGCTTTGGCTGAAGCCAAGGTCTCCAGGGCAATTCTGAACTTTCTTGTCATCTATAGAATCGGGCATTTTCATCTACACAGCTTTCTTTTTTACTTCAAAATATGACATAATTCTGAGAAAATGATGTTTGATCACGTTTTATTAATGTTATTCATGCAGCTTTCCATGCTGACAAAAGTCTCAGAGTGTTTGCTGGAATGTTAGAAATGCCTGTAGAGATTTTTGGCATTTCACAAAATCTGAGTGATTATTCAAAACATGAAGAGTCAGGAAAACACTACAAAGATAGTTGGGAATTTGGCAGTCTAATTTATAACATCAGGTGGCCTCTGAAAACCTGCTCGGGTAATGAGGTCCCATGTTCATTAGGGCTTTCTGGCAATTTAAGTTATATATAAAGGTTCTGTTTGCCATAGGACTGGCATTTCACTGGAATCCATTGACTTTAAAACGCTTAACTGCACTCTTTTAGCATCCTGCAAAGGCATATTTCACTCTGCTTTATTTTCCTTTTATTAAAACAGCCCTGAACTACTTTGTGGGAAGCCTGTGTCCCATTTATCTCCCTCTGGAAGTGAGGAAAACTCCTGTTTCATCACAAAGGGAAGGGTCCAAAGTGGGAGACACAGACAGGCCATTCAAGTTGCTTCTGCTGGGAAGTATCGAGGGGGGATTATGGGCTTGATAGAGCTAAAATCAGCAATCAGTGCACGCCACTGATTCACTGGCTCTGAGCTCTGAATGGGAGCAGAGCAACAGGCTGTATCTGCTAATCCTTATCCCTTTCTTTCTGCACATCTTCTACGTGACAAGGAGAGATCACAGGTCACCTTCTGCCCCAGACCCTCTTTCACAGCTGCAAATCAAGACACACTTTGGCACAGCCAGGGTGGTAGTCAACAACAACAAAAAAGCCACAACACAATGAAAGCCTCCAGATAGTTAATATACTATGAAATCATGTGTGGACATGACAGTGGGAGGAGAACTACCTAAGACCTCCTTGACAAAGGAGTAAGCCATAAAAGATGACCTTCTGTGACCACTGAAGGGATCACTTTATCAGGATATGGTTGTGTCAGAGCACAGTCATGCCATGTCAGTCATGCTGAAGCACCAGCAACTTGACTGTAGTCACTTGCAAGGGGTTTTGAATGAGCAAGGTGAGGTTCATTCATTTTTCTTCATATTTATACTTTTTTTAGTTTAGTTTGAGTATGGTGTTTCTCTCTGATCATCTTACAATGAGAGCAGTTAGACATTGGAATAATCTCCTAAGAGAAGCAGTGGATTGCTCTACTCTAGAGAGCTTTAAGACTCAGCATGGCAGGGTGCTGGGCCAGCTCGTTTAAACTCTACTGTCACCTAGAAAGGTTGGATCAGGTGGTCCTCAAGGTCCCTTCCAACCTGGCATTGTGTGATTCTGTGTGAACACTAGGAACTGAAAAACTCATCCCCCAGCTTGTATTTGTGGTTGGGATTGCCCTGACCCAGATGCAAGACCTTTCACTTGGCCTTCACGAGGTTCACCTGTGCCCACTTTGTCCGGGTCAAAAGGCTCTGTACACCAGGAAGGGAACAAAGCAAAGTGTCTCTGGTAGCTCTGTTTGCTTTGCTGCTATTGCCATTTATTTGCTATCATTTGTCAAGATTTATGGCTGTTTAGAACAAAACAAGTACTGGTTTTGAAGGGCTGCATAATGAAAGGAACAAGTTTCAACTTTCTTCCCTGCTTTCATGCAGGGGTTATGTTTATTTAGAAAGCTAACATTTATACAGATTATGCACTCCCAGTGGTTCCCTGCCAAAAACCACATGACTAAAATGGGTCTTTCCATCACTCTTTCAGCTTTGACCTATGATTGTTTTTACAGGAACTGGATCTTTTAAGCAACAGGCTCTGGGCAAGGTACGAGGAAAGCACGGCACCTTGTGCAATGATTTGTAAACAGTGGCTCCAACCCCAGGATGTGCAAAATGCATTTGAAGCACTCAGCTGTCCAGACTGCCCCAAATACTATTGGATTAGGGTACTTACCAGTGAGAGTGGGAAGGATCATCAAGCAAAGCTGGGTGACAGGGAGGAAAGCCATCACGTGAAGGAGGCCAATTGTCGATGCAATGTGAGACTTTGGATCGATTAAGCCATCCAACAAACTTTTCCAAGTATCCAAATCTGTGGAAAAAAAAATGAGAGACAGTAAATTGAGCTGTAAAAGTCACAGATTAACTATTCAAGTTGTAAAACTGCTTTTCTTGTATGTGCTCCCCATTATCCTGCTCTTGAAAATGCTTGAAGCCAAAGTGAGCAGGGTCCTAAGAAATAAATGTTGGCCTCATGTTTGTATCTAAGTGTCTGTTTAAAACTCACTCAAAAAATTCATTTGCAGCAAAAAGGGGAAATTATGATGCCCAGAAGGATCTACCTGCCCACTGTCTATCAACAGATTATCTTCAAGAGTCAATATCCAGCCTGATAAATGCCCTATTTATTGGTCAGTGAGTAGAAATCACACACACAGTACTTGAGCCCTCTGATTTTTCTCAGTTGAATATCTTTCCTAGTAGACAATGCTTTTCCTACAGAACCATTCCACAAATGAAGAATGTGTGAAGGAAAAAAAAAAAAAAAAAAAAAGTCCTTCTGCTTTCCAATATTTTTCCAGCCAAAAAACAGTGACAAAGCTTAAGGATGTGATTTCCCCCCCCCCCCCCCCCTTCCACATTCTCACACTTTCTAAATGTTTTCCAACTGGCAAAACAGTCAAGTGTTACTTTGTGTTCTTTCCTGCCTTGAGAAAGAAAGTGAGTTTCAAGTACAGGAAAGCCCTGTTTGAAAACAGTGCTGGTATTTCTCTGTTCTCTGAACTATTTTGGGAAAAAAGAGTAGAATCAAATTATTTTTCTTTTCATAGCTATGAAATGAAAGATTCATCAGTTCAGGAAACATTCTCCTCTGAAGCATCTTCCTCAGCTTACCAGAAATGTATTTTTAACTTGCAGTTATTTTTAACTCACCTTTTGCCTCACTCTTTATTTTAGCCAAGTCTGCCTTATGGAGTCACAGTCTCTCAACAGCGTTTTTCATATTTTCCTTTAAACAAGCTGATTTGTACCAATGAAGTGTTCATTAAAAAGGATTAAGCATGGTTAAGTGCCACAACCCCACGAAAGAAAGCGATGCTAAACATCATGCACCTTGTCTCCATTGACACTGGCAACCCAAGCATTCCAATTTGGGGGCTTTTTGCCTCCCACGCATCAGGAAACCTAAAAGTTTGATAATATAGCACAAATCACCACTTCAGCAGGTGAGTAAATAATCATCACTGATTTATTCCCTGCACAACATCTCCCTTAGGGTTGTGCATTCGTGGCATAAACCATGCAGTAATTAGAGGACAGGAGGGCAGGGGGGTGGCCAGTTGGCTTTTCCTCCTGGTCAGCCAATCTTACCTTTCCCTGTTGCTTCTCAAAGACAGACTTAAGCACTTACCTCACTTTGTTTCATGCCTTTATGAATGAGTGTTGTGGACCTACAGAGTATTTGGGTGGTTGCAGGCACAAAACATCTTTAGCGTGCAGTTTGGGACCTCTAGTAGAGGTAGATTTACCTCAGCCCTGCTCAGGAAAGTCTTGCAGCATGGAGAAGCTCCTCCAGACCCAAACAAGTGAGGTAAAAACTTGACCTGGAAAGAGAGCAGGGATTCCTTTCTTTTCATCTCTCATACTTGGATTTTCATTGAAAAGGAGGTACCTGAACTCATTTCTATGAATAAGTTCTCTCTGTTTTAGAGGCAGAGGTAAAAAATGCTGAAAGCAGGATCCAGAGGTGAGTGAACCTGCTCTGCACTTTTACAGAACAGAGGCAAAACTGCCTCAAAGTGAGGCAACTGTTGCCACTGATGTCTATTTGCTGAGGTGCCTCACTTCATTGTGCAGGGTGACCTCTCTCCACTCTTTGCTGTCAGTGCTGCAATTCACTGGCATGTTGCTATAGGAGAAGATTTCTTTCCAAACAAAAGGAGAAGAGGGTTCTGACTTTCAATCTATTCCTGATCATTGACAATCCTACAGAGTTTACTAAAGTGGTTGTAGGGTTTAGCAGCCTTTCATCCTGTAATTACATGTTGTGTCTCAAGAATTAGGTTAAAAAGCCAGGGATGGAAGCTTCTCAGAAGTCTTAGTAAATAACTGAAACGTGTAAGACTCTCTTTATTCAGAAAATCTGCCTGGAAAGCTCATAAGAAGAGGCTTTCCTGCAAGATTTTCTATACTTCCTACTTGAAGACAGGCTGGAAATCTGAGAAGGATCTTTCTGTTCCAGCTAAAGTGGGTAGTTGCCAGGGTTTTAGGAGGTTGAGAGGAAAGAGGAGGAAGAGGGAGTTATGCTTTTTTTTCTTCAGAAATCCAAGTTCATCTTGAGCTTTTGGAAGAAGTTAAGATTCACTTTTGTTTTGTCTGAACAAATTTCTTCACTTTTATTTTGTCTAAACCATCTGGCTGAAGTACAGTGTGGGCTTGGCTTGCTTGAAAAGTCACACTGAATTAACAGTTTATCTACAGGGCAGAAGTTTGCAAACCTTTGCAAGAGCAGAAGAGAACCTCTTCTGCACTCTACAAAAGACCAGCTCAGGCCATATTGTTTGAGATACAGGTTTGACCCAAATCTGAAGGTAGGTTGTACTTCAGAATGACCTTTTGTCCAGGAACATCAATCAATACAAATTTATTTTGATGTGAAGTGCTACACTTTCCAAAAGAAAAGACTTCATTTCTCCATGCTTCTTTTAAAACAACTGAAATTCTTTTTTTTTTTTTTAAGGCATTGAGGGTGCCCCCATGACTGATAACCACTTAACAGCTTGGAAACTATGATCTGAAATTGACTAGATCTTGAATGGGAGAACACCTGAAAAATCTTAAGCAGAAATTATGGCATGAAAGGCAAAGCACCTGACATGACAAAAAGGCTCCACCAGAGGAGCAGATGTGCAATTTGAGTAAGTGAATAGATATATGACCAGGTAATATTTCAACTACAAGCAAACCAGATCAAAACATGGATAATGATCATGGATGTTTCAAAGGCAGAATTTAAGAAGCTGAGAAGGAACTAAACTGCAAACAGTTTCTAAACCAACCATGCTTTCCCAACCAAGCTTTGGAGCTAACTTTTCAGCAGCAAGAAACGCAGACCAAGGATATAGAATGCAGAGAAGGGCAGAACCACAATAATTTTTCACTGAGAAGGGTGCCATGAGAACACTCAGGGTGTGAACACTCAGGACATCTCCCAGAAGTTCCAACCTGCATTGCCTTTGGACTTTAAGACCAGGAAACTAGAACCCAACCAGTTGTTCAAATGTGGTCTTACAAATGTGCAACATACCTGCTTCCACCCCAAAAAGTGGCATCAGTAGGACAGCAGCAAAACCATCAAAAAGGAAGAAAAAGGTTACAAACCATCAGGTTTTAATTTGGCTTCATTGTGACTGTGGTGCAAATGACATTAAAAATTGCTTCTACCAGCAATTCACTGCCAGTCTCCTCCAAAACAGTGATGGGTTCTGCATTTTTCAGGTACCTGGTTTGAAATAAGTGAGAACAATTTTTTTGTTAGCTTGTTTCAATATCCTAAATGCTTCCTTTCTCAAAACTAAGGTGTCTCATGTCTGATGGCCAAGGCCAAAACTGCTTCAGTAGAGCAGCTCTGTCCTATACTGTGCTACCAAGAATAAACACAGTGTGAGCCTAAGTGCCAAAAGAGAAAAAAAATTAAAAAATCCCTCCCTTTCATTTTTTTTTCTTTCCTTGCAAGGCCAAACATGCTGTCTTTGGACAGATTTCAATCCTGCTTTAATTCATTAAAAAAAAAAAAAGAAACAAAATCACCATTTACATCCTTGACAGCTGGCAGGTTTTATGTGTTCTTACTGCTCCTGCCAAGTCCAAAATAAAAAAAAAAAAAAAGAAAAAAAAGTTTTCATTCAGCTCTGTCATGGATCTTTGGAGTGCTGGAAGTGTGAGAGATGTCAAAATGTACTCATAACAATGACATACAGTACCTGAAGGCAGGAACATATTATGCTAATGTATTGGTGTAAAGGAAGTTACAATCCTCCTTTTTACTCTAAAAAAAAAAAAAAGAAAAAAAAGAAAGAAAAACAACAAAAAGCTGCCATGACAACACCAGAAAACATACCAGTCCTGAAAGAGGGAGCATTTTGCTCTCTACAAAAGCCATCTGACATGTTTCAAGATCTTTCAGACTGCATTCCAGCATATAGTAGGGGAAAAAAAAAAAAAGAAAGAAAAAATGTGGTGTTTTATTAACATTTCTTGATTCCTATTCCTGCTGTGAGATGACAACAGTCATGCAGTTCAGGTGCCAGGAAGGACTACCAATGTGCTATGGGTAGGTCCTGCTTCTGCTGCAGACACACTGACATGGAGGAAGACTATTTCCAACTGGGAATCAGACAGGGCCCTGGACAGGAATAGTTCCCACTCTCACATGATGATATTTGCAGTATGTCACAAAACAAGGCACAAAATGGAAATATTAGAGTGATTGTAGGGCAGTCATGAACAATGTCCTGCAGCTCCCACAGTGGGAGTAAGGAACAGAATGGTCTCCCACTTAAATTTTCTACAGAGCTCCCATGGTCCTATTAAGACAATAATAGCAAGAAAACACCTTCCAAATAAAAAGCAAACATCTAGCAGAGCCAAGGCATGATGCAGACCTCTTGTTTTATGGCACAAGGCACGTAGACCCCAGACCCTCACACTGCACAGAACAGATACCTTGCAGGCACACAATCCAAACCCCTGCATCTAAGCTGCATACAGCCAAGTGTAGGTCTTTGCCAGAAAGGGGCTGCAGAGAAAAGCTTGGCAGGTAGCATCAAGAAAAGCTTGAACTCTGTGGTGATAGCTAAAGTTATCTAGATTGCAGCTCAACAGAATCTCAGCTGACCCCTGAGTTTGGATAGATAAAATAGAAATTGGATCTGCTGATACTGCATTTCCTTGTCTCACTAAAAGGAAAAGCAAACGTACATGAAATCCAGCTAGGCACAAGTGTATGAGGCAAAGCTTTCCACTTCCACCCTGCACAGCTGTTTACATTAGAGAGACTGAAGAACAAAGAAAAAGAGAGGAACCCTCCTCCCTTCTGTCACTGGAGGACCCCTCCAGTGACAAGCTGTGAGCAGCCCGCTGCTACCAGTCCCAGAGGCATTTGGGAGGCCACTGTTGCAGCTCTCAGAACGGAATCCTCACTCAGGAAGGACTGAATCCTCACTCAGCCAGATCATTATTCTTGGCTTTAAGACAGAAAAGAGCTTATGGGCAGAAGGTGCTATTGACTGCCTACAGTGCATTTCAGAGAGCAGCAAGTTTGTCAGTCATGCACTCTTTCTATTACTTGCCTAGGTCATTTGAATTTTGCTGTGGTTAGTTGTTTTAAAATCAGTGTCATTCTCTGATCAGCTACCCCTTAGCTACAGCACTGAGAATAGCTTGGGGTTGAGACTTAAAGACCACAACTGTGACTAGTCTTGGCTCTGAAACCTGGAGACCCATAGGCACAGTCTTCTCTTACAAAATGCAATCATTATGGCATGCACATAGCCCTGAGCTATTTCACTTATTAAGCCAACAACTGCTTAAAGTGGCAAGCTGCTCTTGGAAAAACCAACTTGCTGCTTTTTGCCTCTACAAGATCCCTTTTGATACACATAAATTTTTAGTAAATGTCAGCCTGGGGCAATTGTCTACCCTGAGATGCAGTTATAAGAGGATAATAAGCAGACTCTCAGTTACATTTCTGTGCTCATCTTTACCCACAGTATTGTGGATGCAACAGGCAGAAATGATTTGTTCTCTGCAAGGAAAAAAGGCAAACAAAAAAAAAAAAACCCAACACACCAGTGGAAATGTGGACTTTGTGATCAAGAGAAATGCAGGAGCAGGAGTAGTGTGGTGTCTTACCAGAACTGGTTCTGGGAAGTTTGGAGATGAGGATGCTTAAGATGTAAGCACATCAAGCTTCATCTTCTGGTCACTCCTTGTTCTTGGCTCACAGCACTCCTTGTAAAGTCCTCACACAGGTGTCTGTGACCATGCTGTGAAGCTGAGAGGATGAAAAGAAGCAGCAAAAGAAACATCTTAAGCTGGAAAAGCAAGGATTGCTGCATTTATTGCTCCTTTCCCTTGCATTGCACTTGTGGAAGTTCTAAGTAGTAACAGGAGAGTAGTCAGGCTAAGAATATGAAGCTCCTCAGTGAAAGGAAATCTGAAATATCACTATGAACCACTAACACTGATTCTTAACAGAATTACATCTAAGCCAAACCAAGGCTCACCAGAGACCTTGTGATCACACCATCGTGACTGAGCAGACACTGTCTGTGCTTTGTGTAAGGAGTCCAGAGAGTTGCTCCTATCCTTCCACACAGCTGGAAAAGTATCTTTTCAAAGGAGATAAAACAAAGGTGGAAAAATATGGTGGCACTGTGCTGGGATGTTGTTCCAGGATGTTGGCTTTGGGACTCTAACCCAACAGAGAGGTAGGCAACCTCCCCCTTTCTTTTGGTATATTAAAAAAATAAAATAAATAAAATAGAAGAAAACCCAAAGGTATCTTTTAACTCATAATATATATTTCAACCTCTTATAAGGAAGTAAAATATGTCTTTGGACTTCTTTTGGTTACCTGTAGATTAAGGGACAGGTTAGGATCATCAAATCCAACATGGTGCATACAAATGAACACCCAAGGAGTCTTTGTGTAGAGACAAACCAACCGACATGAGGTGCAGACATCACCTCTCCAGTGCCTCTGTTTGTAACAGCATGTACACCCCAAAATGAGCTTTCCATTCCCCTTCCCTAGCAGGCTGCAGCCCAACTCAAGCTGAAGGCCAGCTGCCCTCCATATGAGGCTCTGATGCATGGTTGGACATGTGCAAAGTGCTGGCAGAAGTGGGAGCTCTGGAAGCCTTCAAGATAAAAGGCACTTTCTGAAAGTACAAATACTTTTATTGCTGAGACAATGGGAAACTGTTTATTTTGTTGGGTATCTTTTCAAATCATTTAATTATCATGTGAGCTGTTTTCATAACTTATATTCTAAGGGCACAACTGTGTGACTGAATGAAAGATTGCCTCCTGCCAATTTCATTGTATAAACAGCCCCAAGCTCTTTCTGCCTTAAATATATATCCAGAAGTGGGCTGAATGTGTGTGGGAAGTAGAGAGAGACTCTGGAAACAAAAGAAGCTCTTACCCAAGTTCTCTTTTTTAAGACTTTCTTTCACTTGTTGGCATTTTCCACAACAGCTGATGATCCTTTGAAGGCTGAAAAAGAAAAAAAAAAAAAAGTGGTTCTGTACTCTGCACAGTGCTGATCAAATTATTTCACAGTTGTTTACAATCAATAGAATTTTGCATGACAGATGTACTAATGGGAATCTAAAAAAAAAAAAAAAAAAAGACACAAATGCACAGAATTCTGTGATTGCACGTTGGGAAAATTCTGCTTTTCCACAAGACATATATATTGCAATCTTGGAATACTGGGAGTGCCAAAATGCATTATCTCCACACCATATGAATGGTTCAGTTGCAAAACTGCTCACCTGTAGAATTTAAAGCCATCAGGGCTGTAGAAAAAATTATATAGGGATACAAACAATAGGTAAAAAGATTTGCTATAAGCAATTTCTTTTTCACTATCCCGAAGGTATTCTCCCTTTGGATTAGAGTGGTAAAAAATAATGGCGTAAGAATTAAAAAATATTTCTAGAAAGGAAAAAAGCAGATTTAGATGATGCAATCTGATACAGGACATCTCTTTTATGTCAAAATCATGTTCTTCTTTTTCATCTCAAAACAACAAACCACATTGTTTCAGCAGAGTAAGCACTTTGGTCACAATCCAATTGCATTTTGCAAACCTGCAGTTTCTAGGTGAACGGGAGAAGACTCCTCTCCCATTCTCCCCATCTGCTGGTATATCACCCTGGCAGGAAAAGCATCTCTAGTGTGCTGGAAAAACCTGTGACCAGCATTTACTCCAGGCTCTATTCAGCAAGCCCTGAAGGGCGTCAGACTGGTGAGCTCCAGCTCCAGATGTTCCACACAGGGACACGGGGTGTCACCACAACAGCTGGGTGCCATAAGCCACCTGCACGGAAGCTGCTGTGCCTCTCCCAGCAACCACAGCTGTGAGAGGATTGCTGTTTGCTGAGGTACTGAACTGTTCCTCATCCAGCTGTGCTCCACTGGACACTTCTGCATGAAATGAAGGAGGACCGCTGCTGGCACATTGACTGGCTGACAACAGAAAATTGTCTTGACTGGACTCAGTGTCCTTCCTTTGACCCTCAGCTTCTTCCTCTGACTGAGTAGTGAGTATAAACACTCCAAGTTATTTCAATATCTCCTTCCCTCCTGTTTTCTTCCAGCAGAGAGGACATTCCTCCTTTGCTGCACACACCTGTGTTTGTCTCTCTTCTGAAGACCTGCACATACCTTGTGGGTGGCTGGGGAGTCAGAGCTCATTCAATGGGAAGGGTTCATGAAATACTCAGTAGTGCTCAGGTAGCTTATGAGAATAACCTCCTCACAGCTTATTAGAGAATTTTCTTTCTAATAGCTGAGTAAAACACACCTGTGGTAAAAGCCTGATCCTGTACTAGGACTGCCTGCCAACTCTTCTAATATGGCTAGAAGGACACGTTCTTGGGGCTCATCCTCCTCTATGGTACAAAAGAGAAGGGAGAAGCACTGAGAGGTTTCTCAGCCTGAAGTCAAAGTTACACAACACCATGAGCAATCTAACAAAGTGTCAGATAAATTACATTGTGAGACATGAGATCTTAATTTCCTTTTTAAAACGACAAAGATCATTACAAAACATTTTTTTAACGATGCTACTCTGAGCACCTCCCCATCTTAAAAAGCTAAGGTCCAGAATATGAACATCAGTGGTGGCTAAAAAGTGAAGGAGTTTTCTCTTCCTCAGTTTCCCACCATGGTAAAATATCCACTAATGGACACAAAGAGCAAAGCAACAGCTTGCCAAAATGAGAAGTCAAGCTTACCTGTGGCCCACCTCTACAGCAATCTTGTTTACCCATCACCACCTCAGGAGCAATTTCTTCTTCGTTCACATTCCTCAGCAGCAATCTTTATTATCCTGTGTACCACATCCTAACGTCAATTAGCACTTCACTAGCAGGAGGAGTATCATTTTTCAAAGGGACTCCAATTAACAAAATAAAACCAATCCCTTTTCAGTTCCAACAGCACTGCTGCTTTCCCTCTCTTCAAAGTGGTGGTGTCAAATTGTTGCTTTCTTCTCACAGCTTGCTCTAAGCCAGCCACAATGGAAATGTTTTCCAATGCATGACAGTTCTCACTTACCTTCCACTTTCCACCTGAATATTTTAAAACATTTTTTTACCTGAGTATTTTAAAACATCTGGCAAAAGTAAAGGGTGGGTAAAGATATTGATTTTCTTTGATTTCTTTCTTTGGTTTATATAGGGAAGGTGCAGGCAAGGAGGCCTTAAGTAAGTTGCCTTGGATTGCAGAATGATTCATCAGCAAAGTCAATAACAAAGGCCAGTTTTCTGGACTCCCTGAACGTTCTCTGCAAAGGATAATCCAACAAATGTGATTATTTCACTGCAGCTCAAAATATGGTGATGTGTTCTTTCTTGGAAAAAAACCCAGTGTTTTGTTTTCGTTGGGGAAACCTCCTGGTTTACTCATTGTGTTGATGTAGTAAATCGATTGCCAGCTCGTCCAGCCATGGAGACCCAAGCCAGTGACAGTCTGACTGCAGAGCTCCTGAATGACTCCACACAACCACCAGCTTGAAAGCTTCCTAAGCAAGCTCACTAATGTGAAACCATGATACTACAGCAGCATTAGTCTGCAGCAGCTGGGAAACTGTAGAGGTCTGAATGGCAATGGGCAGAACATAATCAGTTCAAATACTCTGTTTCTTTGGGGGGGCTGCAATATGAGCTTCACTCTGTGGAGAAAACTCCTTAATGGATGAGGCTTAAGGATTTATTTTCCTACTTTCTGAAACAAATGCAGTGTGGAAAAAAAAAATTGACTTGGAGTTTTGTATAGAAAACCAGCTTAGATTTATCATTAAAATGCCATGGCTGAAAAGTGTCAACAAAAAAAAATATTGACTGGTGATGGTAATCCAACTCCCTCTCGAGGTCCTCATGGTACCAGGGCCTCCAGGGAGGAGTTTCTGGCTGGATTGGCTCTTCTATGGATGGCAACAGCTTTCCATCACTAGGGCTATGGCCAGGCTCAGAAAGCAGCATGGTGGTCTGAGGCAGCCCCCACAGCACTCCCACAAAGCCTCATGACAGACTGGCTGGAGCTTTTTCATTTTGCTTTTTGCCTTTTTGTTCATGGTATGCTCAGAGGTGGGAGGAAGGCAAATTTAGAAAAATAGAGTATTGACTCCAGCATGTCATGTTCTCTTTAGGATAAAATTAGTTATCTAAATAAAAAGGGGGGAAAGGGAAGGGGAAGGGGAAGGGGAAGGGGAAGGGGAAGGGGAAGGGGAAGGGGAAGGGGAAGGGGAAGGGGAAGGGGAAGGGGAAGGGGAAGGGGAAGGGGAAGGGGAAGGGGAAGGGGAAGGGGAAGGGGAAGGGGAAGGGGAAGGGGAAGGGGAAGGGGAAGGGGAAGGGGAAGGGGAAGGGGAAGGGGAAGGGGAAATCTAGGGCCAAAGGGATCTAATCTAAATCCAAATTAGATCTAATCTAAATCCAAATTAGATCTAATCTAATTCTATCCTTTTTTTTCACTTTGAAACTATTACCCCTCATCTTATCACTACACTCCCTGATAGAGTCCCTCCCCATCTTTCCTTTGGGCCCCTCTGAAGCACTGAAAAGTTGCAATAAAGTCTCCCCAGACGCTTCTCTTTTCCAGGCTGAGCAACCCCAACTCTCCCAGGCTGTGCTCACAGGGAAGGTGCTTCAGTCCCCTGATCATCCTCATGGCCCTTCTCTGGACCTGCTCTAACAGGTCCATGTCTTGTGCTCAGGACTCAGCACTACAGATGAGGTCTCACCAGAGCAGAGCAAAGGGACAGTCACCTTTCTCATCCCACTGGTCATGCTTCTTGTGAGGCAGCCCAGGATGCAGTTGGCTTTCTGGGCTGGAAGTGTACCCTGTCAATTTATATTTAGCTTTTTTTCCACCGACACTCCCCAGTTATTCTCCACAGTGCTGCTCTCAATCCACTCATCACCCAGCCTGTATTTGTGCTTGGGAATAACCTCAGAAAGGAAAAACTACTCCTCATAAATTTTGTTTTCTAGATCCTTCTCTAGACACCCTATTTTTCTGATCATTTCCACTCCTTGACACTAACTGCAATTTCTTTGATTATTGCAACTCAGATAATTCTTCCCTCACCCCAGGTTGGATTCCACCCACCCCCTCAACCCCCTTGATGCTGCTGAGACACTCACTGTCACTGTTTCCTTTATACCACCCTTTAGTCAACCGGCTGTCCCTGGTCATGTGGGGTTTTCATGGGAGTGTGAGAAAGCAGGCATGGAGAAACCTAGGAGACTATGAGTGCAAAACCACAAAAAAGGGCAGGCAGGACCAAGGCCAGGTGCAGGCTCTGAAACTGTAACTTAATTCCAAGTCATCCCAACATCAGCTTGTGGTTAACATTGTCACTGCTGTGTTGGCATGTTGGCAGGCTCATTGTGCTCTGAACTCCAGGCATTTTTTCATTGTTGTTTTTTTTTTTTTTTTTTTAAAGGTACATTCTAAGAGTCTCAAATTCCAACTATCAAAGATATTCAGAAGGAAACATCTAGCTGGGAAATTTCTTCAGGAGTCAGAGTGCTGCTCATTAATACATAGACATAGCATATATATATTTTAAATCAGATCTGAAGTTCTTTAAGCAGAATCAAAGGAAGTACACAGTTCTCTGCAGTTTCTGGAGAACAGTAACCCTCCTTGTGTCCACATCAAGCTGCAGAATAAGCAGATGATTTTCAGGTTTGACCATTTCCTTCTCCCTCTCTGTGATGCATTTTCTCATCAGAGCTTGCTGCCCACCCCTATCCTCTAGCTCACCTTCCTCACAGGGTCCATGCTGTTTCTTACCAAGTCTTTTCTCTCCCATTCTTGCTCTTCATATCACCCCAAGATATCTTGCCCCAAACCACCAGGATGAGGACTGTACCAGCCACAGCTCCCTCCCCTGCCAGCTGAGCCCTGGGACAGGCTTTGGTGGCCTTTTTGACCTCGCAGGGTGGATTTGAGTCCAGCCACCCCGAGCAGCTGCCAGCAGCGATTTGCAGCCCTTTCATGCCCCCTTTCCTCCATTTTTACTCCAGCTGCTGGAGTTGTTATCCCTCCTTTCTTCTCTCTCCCCAGGCATTCAGGGCCACAGCTGTTGGATCAGGTCATGATCCTGTTCTCTCCCAGGGCTGCCTCTGGAGAGGCAGTGGTAACCAGCATGATAAACTGCTGGTGGGGAGATGAGATTTACCTTTTCATTTCTTTTCCACCGACTGGGAGCTCTCCCTTGTTCATCTGAAGGTACAGAGGATGCCAAAGCTGTAGTGGCTGCTGGATTGCTGGATGGCTGGCAAGGCACACACCAGATAAAATCAATGTATCTCATACTCCTTTTCCATTAATTTCCCCCTCCCTTTTACACTTGCAGGCATACAGAAGGACAAGTGGGTAAGCAGTGCTGTGGAGGGCTAGTCACACTACTGCTGCTGCTGCTCCCTTCAACATTGTGAATTGTAAAAGCAGATCACTTTGATTTAGTGTGAGGTACCAGAAAACTCTTGGATGGCCACTGCTGGATGATCTCATGCAGGCAAGCCACCTGTTAGTGGGCTGTAGCAGCCATAAATTGGTCCTGGGGATACTTGGATAAAGAGCTGTCTTCTCTGTTCTCCCAGGAGAGCCTGCTTATCTGTATAAAGTATCTATTCACTCTGCTGAAATTGCTATTAAAATGTTAGCTAAGTAGTATTTTCCATTGGTAATTCCTGAGCTTTCCATGCTCCTGTGAATGTGCAGATGTGTGTCCCTGCATGGGGACATGCTGCAGACTTTGGGAAGAAATGCTAGCATACATAACACCAAAACACAAATATGACTATCAAGGTGTAGAGGGGATAATAAAAGGTAAGAAATGGTAGAATGAATTCTTATTTTTTTTTAAAACCTCCCAACCATCAGCACTATGAATACCTAGCAGAGAAATTTTAAAGGTAGTTGTATACTTGTTTATGATTCTAGTTGAATTATTTTCTTTTTTTTTTTTCTTATGGATAAGATAAATTTTGAAACCCAGCTTCCAGAATTTTGGGTTTAATACACCTTTAACAAAATTATTAGTAGATTTTAGAGGGGATCAATGCTTTTACTCATGGAAGTGCAAAATTTGACTTCATCATGGTCTTTTCTGCTTTATTTTTAAATCTTTCAGAAAGAAATATTGGGTGTTTAACTTTTGAGGTTTTCCCCCCTCTTTTTCTCCTTGTTTTTGCCATTGCCTATAACAGAGAATGTACTACATTTGTACCATCACCATCTTCCTCCTATTCTGTATTTTCTCTTCATTTCTTCAGGTGTTGCAAAGCCATAGAGTGGTAAGAAATGGAATGTTTTAAAAGCTGGTGAGCTGCAGAATGGCTCAAGGGAAAAACAGATCCTTACTCAGCCCAGCATTTATCAATCCATTGCGATAAGGAGCAAAGAGAGCTGAAGACAAGTAACAATGACAATGCTGCTGCAGCTAAAGTAATTTCTTCTTGCATACTGCTAAAGCAATAATTGCAGTGGTTCAAACTGGTTCTCAGGAACACATTCCTCTTCTTTTGTCAAACCCTGGTGGTTTTCACAACGTGGCAGAATAGGGAAGGGGTGCTCACGTGTGTGACAGAGTGAGAGCAAGAGGAACAAGCTTTCTGGACTGCTGAAATATCTCCATTTTAGTGTTCAAAATCAGGAGCCTTTTATTGCACCTCACCTCAAATCTAGCAGAAAACCTCTTCCACAGACACGAGTCTTGTGCCAGTTGCAAGATAGATATTCCATTTTGTGTTGATTTTGGACATGAAGCCAACATTGGTCTAATCCTGGAAACTGAGTTGCAGCTTTACATTTGGAGAGGCAACCAGTCCTCCTGAATGCTTTTAAACACTTTCAGCCCTTTGGATGAAAGATGCTCACGCCTCTTTTACCATTACTCACTTGGAATCAGACTGCTGGCTCCAAAGGACCTGCTAAACCCTACTAGGTACACAGCTTCTTCTGGAAGATCCTTTGCATTACATTAAGTATCTAAAGAAAAGGTTTTTATACAAATGAGTCAGGTGCCAAGGGGCATTTTCTTTCAGTCCAAACAAAGATGTGAGGTTTACATATGTAAAATACTTTCCCCAGTGCATTTTCAGGCAAAATAACATGCTGGATGCCAAGACTGCAAAGCTGTTCAACAGCAAATCCAGCTGTCAGGAACGCAGGTATCCATCCTCTGGTGGAAACGGTCTCCATCAGCAGCAGACAGCCGTGGCTTTAAACATCATTCAGTGGCAGATAATACAAAGCAGCACTTTCACAACTGGAGCATGGATGAAAAATGACACAGCCCAGGAACATGACAAGTAAGAGGCCTGCAGGGTGACGTTCTGACTGGCTGTATCCCCAAAGCTTGTTTTCTCTCGAGCACACGTATCTGCCAGCTTCCAATGGCACTTGCTATTTTTGGTAAGGTTGCTGCAAGCCCTCACACATGCTTCATCCAGCACTAGTTCAATGGTATATGATAATCGTTGGGTATTAAATGCTGGCAACAGAGCCAGAAGGTTTCCTTCATGCATCCTCCTACCACTGCCAAGGCAATCAAATTAATTCTGTTAACAGCCTGCCAAGTCAACTAGCCCAACTAAACTGTCCCGTCTCAGAAATGAAATCGAGACATTCATATCAAGCCGTGCCGTTTCCCCAGCGAGCGGGACGGCTGGAGCCCTGCCAGCAGGAGTGACTGCTATCATCATACCATGCCATGCCATGGTTCTAATGAGCTGACATTTCCTGTTGCTAAATTGCCACGTCTCAAAGCCAAACCAAATAGTGTTCAACCTCTTTAGAAACCAGACGATGGTTTCTGACTTTCCCTTCTGCCTTCTGTTTTCCCCGCTTTCAATGTTTCTCCATCCAAACCTGCCTAGATAAAGAAGTCTGAAGCACAAAAATCCCTGCTCCTGCACCATATGGAATATATCAGACTGCTCTGTAGAAATGAAGCTGTCTCATGTTGCTTCCCCAGCCTTCATAGTCTGCTCTGCAAACAGAACCATTCCTGCCTTATCCCAAAGCGGGCACTGCCATGAGCCTGCAGTGTGGGCAGGGTCTAGCTGCACTGGCCTGGCTATTCCATTTTGCCCTGGGTCCACACCTGAGCTCAGTTTCCTTCCATATATCTCGTTATCCTCTGATTGCCTATTTCAGCAATAACCACCACCAGCAGCAGCAGAAAGATTTCCAATAACCTTCCTAGGATCTCCAGGGAATCAGTGCAGGGCATGCAGGTTTCGCTGTCATCATTACATCTTCTGAGTCTCTCATAATCATCCTTTGGCACAGTGAAACGTTAATATTTCTCTTCAGAACAGTCATCTTAAGTTTTTCACCTCAAGTTTTCCATCTAAAGGAATCCTCTTTGAGGGGTCAAATCACCAGTGCATCTCGAAACTCACACAGGTTGCCCAGAGGTGGTAGAAACCGCATCCCTAGAAACATTCAAGGCTGGTTTGGATGGGGCTATAAGCAACCTGATCTAGTTAAAAATGTCCCTGCTGGCTGCAGTAGGATTGGGCTGGATGAGCTTTATAAGGTCCCTTCTAACACAAAACATTCTGTGATTCAATGAAACCACAGTGGTCTTAGGCACAGCAATGCTCACCGACTTAGACATTTCTTCTGAAGCAGGGAAAGCAACAGGTACACCCAAGGAATACTTATGGAAAGAAAAATGGCAGGCCCAGGCTTGCCATGGTGATACAGAGCTAAGAAACCAGCCAGTAATCATCCATGACTCTTAACATACACACACAAAGCTGTTTTTTCCCCACCCATATAAAGAAGGTGGCTAGGTACAAGGCAGTGTAATATTTGTATGTTGTTATTTGCTAGGATGGAATAAAGTTGGAAAGGGGATTTTATCTACCTGCAGCAAGCTGCTCTGTTAAGGCTCTGAGCTAAATATGTGTCTGTTGAGCTGTCAGTGTAGCTTTCTTCAGAACCTTTATTTGTGCTCTCTAAACAGCACACGAATTTCATACACTTCAAGCTGTACTTGCAGGCTTTTCCCTAATTCACAGCACTGGTAGTCTTGGCTATCCTCCATCAACTTCACTATTAAGCCTCAAAAGTCTGTTATGTATTTTATGGACTTAAGGGAAGCTCATTTTGTTAGGGTGCAAGGGGCTGACACTCATCTGCTCAGTTTGCTTTGCTCTCCTCTGTAGTGACAGGTTTTACGTTAATAGCACTAATAACTAAGAATTATTCCCCCTATTTCTTTGGATTAGGTTGAATTCCAGTAATGAAAACTGTAAGTGTTTCCTCTGGCAGCAATGCACCTTATATAGCAGCGACACTACAAAAATCAACAACACTGGTAAGGACTGAGCAGGTCTTTACAATTTCCAAACTCTATGCCATGAACTGAAGTAAGTCTCCTCATTAGGGGTGCAGTAGATGAGAAAAGACTGCCAAAACCAGGAATTTTGGTAATTGGAGAGGTTTTCAACAGAGGTCATTTTTCTCAGAAGGAAAATAAGGTGGTGATGTCCCAAAGCTACCTCAAAGAGACTTTTACCTAAGACACACCCTATAAAATAATCTGTTGCTTTCCTGACAAGTGTGTGACACAGAGGTCAGAGCACTGTGGGTGCAGCATCAGACTCAGTGCAGCCCTGGACAGCCTGATCTGGTTAGAGATGTCCCTGCTCTCTGCAGAGGGGTTGGTGACCTTTCAGAGTTCCTTCCAACCCAATGCAATCTGTGAATATGATCACCACATACAGCACATACTCCTTAGAGCTTTGAAAGCATCCACTGCATCCCTTCCCGTATTAACATGGCAAAGATTTCCAAGAAGGCCTAAAGGGCAGGGAAACATAATTAATAAAATAGGTATTGATATGGATAAAGCACTGAGAGAAGCTACTGCTGCCATATATTACTCTCCTCTTCACCACAATCACTTGCCTTTGCTGGAGAGTTCCACTACAGAGGTATTACAATCTAAAGTTACAAGCCTGCATGGTTGAGCAGAAGCAAACTACTCTTCTGCCTTTCATGAATTAAATCAAATAATTAGTTAATTGTTTGTGTTTAATTATTTTTGAACGTCTGAAATGATTCATTAGGAGACACTGATGCTTACCTTGGGTCACTGTTCTATTTTTGCAACCTGGCCAAAGGCTCATTGTATACAAAAGAGATGTAATGAGCTGTGTAGGTTAAATTAGAAGTATTTGTTGCACCAGAGGATCAGAAGGTCAATAGCACTCATGTACAACCATCACTCCTTCAGGCTTTTCTTTATAAAGCTCTGTGTACCATCCACAACAAAAAGGCAGCATAACAGCAGATGCAATGCAGATAGAAAATGTGTAAACCATCTCATGTGGAAGAAGAAATGCCTCAAATCTCAACAGGATACTGAAGAGCAGTTCAAGGCAAGTGTGTTCCCCTTATCCAGTCCTGGGAAAAGACTGGGATCCTGTCAGAATAATTGTGTGCATGAAATCCTCTACACTCTGATTTTGAATAGTTGGGGAATGTAATAAGGAACCAGCACTACATATGGTGTTAGTTTGGAGGCTAGCATTTCTGCCTCAAAACTCAGGGGCTTCACCCTTCTGGGAAAAATAAGCATTAACTGGACCTGTCAAATGATTTTGTTCATGTTCACTTCACACTCCAGATGAAAGCTGGCTGAAGTGTCCCTGTGAACACTTGAACCAAGCCTTCTGAAGGTGGTACAGATGGTCCTCAGCATTTTGAAAAATGCAGTGTCTCACTTAGATGCCAATATATGAGCTCAGACCCTAGAAACAGGAACTCAGTTGAAAATTACCAAAGAATGTTAGATTTGTTAAGTCTGAGATACACAAACAAGCAAGTAAAACCTGCTGACCTCTCCCCCAAATAAAAAAATAATCTCATCTCTGGCAACAAGGTGGACTTTTCCATACACTGAAGCTCTTTCTGGAGTTATTGAGGTGTATGCACAGGAGTGATTTCCAATCTAAAGACCTTCTTAGAAGTATATGTCTCATTTTCTATCTGCTACTAGTTGACCATAAAATCTTGTCATTCCAGTTTAGAAAGAAACTATCACATTGTCACCACAGCAAAAGCTCAAAGCTTTGTTCCATATGAGATGCTAGCACTAGAAATCTTCTATCTTTGAAGAGACTGTGCTGTTTAATTTCTGACACTGGCATACTATAGGGCTAGACTCCATAAAAACTGGGCTTTGATGTGATAAGTGGGAAAGGATGCTTAGCTTCAGTGTAGAAATAAGTTTTGGGTTAAGGGCAGTGTAAATTGGAATCTAAAAAGGCAGTGTGTAAGATGTAGAAGGATTTTCTCCCCTAGGTATCTTTATCATTATTTATTTATTTGCAACTATTGTGTTAATACAGACAGTGTGTTTTTTCATTCAGTGTGCTGTGATATATGTTACTTTCTGATGGAACTTCATTCTCTGATGCAACAGCTGGGCTCCTAGGAGTTGTGTTTCATTACAAGAGGTGACCTTTCAAATTAGTGCTCCTCAGAGACGTCCCAGAGAAGAAAACAAGACCTTGTGTTAAAAAAGTGCCCACAGGATCAGCTCTGCTCTCTTTCACTCAAGGGGAAAACACAGAAAGAAAAATCCAAGTGACTTTCCACTCCTATTTGCATGTCATTTGCTCTCCCTGACAGGCACAGGTAGGCATCCTGACCTGTGGCTGGAAGGGTGAGCTCATGAAAAGAACATGAAAAGGAAGGTTAGGTCCTGAGATGAGGACATGTGTTAATTGATTAAGAGAATGTTATGTCATTTCTCAATAGGCTTAGTGTCAAACTCATGCTTCCCTCCAACTCTGGCATCATTAACAGCATGCTGTTGATAATAGAAGTAGAGGTTTCACTGACTTTGACAGCTCTGCAAGGGTATTTTGGAAGGAGTTAGTGGTTTTGAATAGCTTATTTCACTAACTCATAAAGAAACACTTTCCTTCAACACAAGCATGAGTGGTTATGTTCTATACTTAACAAGGCCAAGGTAAAGAAAACCCAACTGCATGTTTTAAATGTTATCTTTACACAAGCCTGGGTTATGCAGAGCACAGAGCCATATACAGACTTCCACAGAGCAAGTAATAATATCTGAAAAGATCTCAAGAACTGCCCAACTCCCATGTCAAAGTGTTCAAGCACAAGTACAAAATTAGAAAAAAAAAAATAGTCACAACCAAAGTGTTACTAAGGATAGGAACCTCCCCAGCTGATAAGAAGCTGCAACTTCTGCTCATCTCTAGGCATAGAGGAGCAACAAGTCAAAAACTTCTGTGCATTTCCTGCAGAACCTCAGTCTATTAACCATTTTTTCTTTGAAGTGTGTGTGGAAGTTATATGCCTATAAATGGTCCTGCAAACATATGCAGGGCCTATCTACTTAGCCTAGAGGTTTCCTAACTTAGGAGGTGAGCATGTGGGAAAAAACAGAGAGGGAGTGAGCTGTAGGAATGAACAAATTCTGACTTTTCCCTAAACTCTAGGTAAGTTTCTAGAAGCTCCTGTTCTGCAGTGGTGTCTCTTTCCTATCAATCAGTCTTTCAATTTTTTTTCCTATTATTATTACTACTACATGTAAAACCTCTTGATGTTTCACAAAACCTTTCTCCCACAACATAAGAAACACTGGCAGGCTAAAGACTACTATGAAATATGAGAGAATGGAATTAGTAGCTAACCTCTCTAGCTCATCCACGTGAACAATCTAGGGTAAGGAATAGTAAGAAGCAGAAATAATTAAAAATAGCCATCCCCTTCTACCTCCTTAGGAGTCCCTGTTTCATTAGTCTTTGAGTATTGTTTTGGTTGTTATTTTTATATCTTGTTTAGCCTGATGGTCATGGTGCTGCCCTGCAGCATCGTTGTGCATATGTGCCCAAAGAACTGACAGATAACCATATGCAGGGAATTCATTAAAAATATGATCATTTACTACCAACTTTGCATTTCTTCCAAACTTACCCTCACCTTCATAAGGCCCTTAAATTTTTTTCTAATTGGCAACCAAGATTCTTTTTTTGGCAGGTCAGTGGAGATGGCTGCGTTGCCCTTTCACTGGGGCTGGGAGCGATCTCGGATGTTATCTGCTTCATATCCTCTACCAAGCTGTCCCAAGTAGGTCTGGGATCCATTCTGAGCCCTGCCCTTAGTCATCACATGAGTCATAGACAATGAAAACATTCTGTTCCTGTTTACTGGCCAGACACTAAATCTCTGCCCTGGAGGATACACACTAACTACAACACTCTTGTGTGCTGAGAAAGCTCCACTCGGCTGGGTAAGGCAGGAAGCAGATCATGAGATTAATAAATACACATTGAATGGTTTTTAATGGTAAACTTCTGAAGCTGCAGAATCTGTATGATCTCCCCCTGCTTTTCAAGCATGACTTTGAGGAGTGCTAGAGGAGAGCAGAGAGCCACACTGCGCTGGCACCGAGGAGTGGTGTGTGCCTTGTTCCTCAGCTGGCTGTGCTGACAATCATTTATACCAGCAAACGTGGTAAAAGGAGCAAAAAAAAAAAAAATTGATCCCAAATGCCACCACCAAACACATTCCATTTCAATCACTGTGTTTTAAAGCCTGCAAACAGAGAGAGCCAAAATGCAGTCTCCATGGCTCTGACCAAGCACAAACACTGAGTGTGAGCCTCACTTCCAGGATTTTCTCTAGCCTTTGACAAATACCTTGACTCATTGTTTGAAAATAAAGGATAAGCAGTGTGGTAAGACTTGTGAAAAAGCAATCAAATTAAGTGCCATCTGTATAAACCTGAGAAAAATCTGAAAAGTAAACAATGGCTCTGTCAGAGAATTGTTACCACACTTCACTGGTATTATAATACTATAATATCTTCCTTAGCAACAGCCTAGGGTTTGTTTGAGCTACATAAATTCTGAAGAAGCTGACATTGCAATGATTCAGTGGATAACATAGTCAGGTTCTTGTTAAACCAGGAGTAAAACTTAATCCCATTTCATTTTGTAAATGACACCTGATTAAGCTTGTCTGGCATCTCATATATTAGAGGACAGCCACCCTTGATACAAGAGCTGAATTGGCTGAGAAAAATGACTGGAGAGGACCGAAATAACAGCCATAATATGTCATTCTTCTACTTCAGCTCAAAAAGGAGATGACTATTCCTGTCTTGCACAGACTTGAAGAAAGTGACTTTCACAAGGTCACTCAACAGTGCAAATTCCCAGGATCCTACCCACTACTCTCCCCATTAGGTTACAGAGGAGACACTTCATTTCAACACTGCCATTTATTTCCAGCAATCAATGCACAGTGAAGCTTCTCCTTTAATGCAGTGTGTTTTCTATTTGCATGTTTGAACTCTGGAGCACCTCAATCCTTTCTCATCATCACTTGCACACTGGGGAACAGGTAGTTCTGTGTGTATTATTGTTCCCTTCCTCTCGCTTTCAACCTGTATTTTGCAATGCTTTGAATTAGCAGTTTCTAAGCAGTCACAAAATGGTTTATTTCACTACTGAACTGAATCCAGGAACAGTAGCAACCCTACTGCTGTGTTCTCAGTGGTGCCCTCCAAGTCCTTGGCATCTGGAGCATGGTGCATTCTCCTTGCACTGTGACTTTTGCAGTTGGGAACTGGGCTTGTGTCAGACACAAGTCTATTCCTTCAAGTTTATAGGGACTCCTCAGCTGTTAAAACATTACAGCTGGGGTTTCCTACAAAGCCTAGCTGGGAAGTTGTCTTTGGTCTTTGATGACAATGACCATTAGATTGATCTTTGTGATTTCCTAACAACATCTGACCTGAGCCAGTGTGGAAGATGAAGTACTAGATTGCTTTGGAAGGCTGTGAAAGCCAGCACAGACAGATCTGTGCTGTAGTATTAGTAATGTATTCTGCTCCCATGCTTTACCATCCGGAGTGACAGTAAAGAGAGCTGAGAAGTTACCATGGTGGTTGCAATAACAACCAGTTGCTTTGCTCTGTCTGGGAGAGATCTGATCTGTTTTGCATTTGAAGCCTTTGCTGGAAGGAGTTATGGCTCTGTGAATATTATTGTGTTCTTAGTCATACATTTATTAGATACGAAATATTTTCACTGAGCATTTCTTAGAACCATTATAAAGCACTTGAACACTTTTATATGCTTTAGCCAGCCCTATTCTTTGCTTTGGTGAATGTGCCTCCCACCACCCCTTTCCTTCTCCCAAACAAAAGAAAAAGATGATTTAATCTAGAAGACAAATGCTGAGGGCATCAGCAGATGTGGTTTTGTTTCTCCACACTGATTCAGGGCCTCCTACAAATCCCCCAGATTAAGTCATCTGATTTCATTGCTTCATAAGTGGTTTGGATCAAGCCTTTTCCATGATCTTGGGGAAGTCACTTTACAAACACTTCTGTGAAATAGGGATGGCAACAGAACCTGTCCTCAAAACCCTTTGCTCAGCAGCTGCCATGCATGCATGTTGTCATGATGATGGAGAAGGAAACAGTTAATGGCCCAGCCATTCGACAGGTTGAAAAGAAGTAATTTTTGTTCATGTTTCATTGTTGTTTAAAGTACTCAGAACTAAAAAAAGAAATATCTAGTGATTAATGATGTGTTTATGTTGACTTTCTTCCCATCCACAATTTCCTAATATGAAGAAATACTTCCTTAGCACAGAAACACGATGTTGAGAGGGAGGTGTCAGAGGACAGAATAAAACTCAAAAGTCTCTTCTCTGCCCAGGGGCTCTGTTTTGCAATTTTCAGGAATTAAGCACAAGAAAGGAGCCGTTTCCAGGCTCCTTACGGCTGCTTCAAACACACACAACACTGGTGGTGATTGTGTTGCAAGGGACTCCCAGTCCCGGGGAGGGGACAAAGCCATGCTGGCCCCGTTGAGACCTGGTGGTGGTCAAGGTGAGGAGCCTTGTGACTGACTTGCATGCTCAGAGGCACTTTGCTGCTGGGGTATTCCTGGTCTCCCCCCTGCCATCCTGCTTATTTTCATGTCCCTACCTGCTCACCACACTTGCCAAATCCTCCAACTTTGTTATTTATTTTTTGCTTCCTGCAGAGATCTCCAAGATCGACTCTGAGCCATGGGCAGGCTCTGAGAGAGGCATCAGAGGAGGAAAGCAGCAAGCTCTTAAAAGTGAGGCTCTCCAGCCGTCGCAGAAGGTGGCTGTGCCAAGACGTGAAAGGGTTGTCTACTCCTGCTTTAGCAAGGTTTTACGGCTCTGTTCACACTTCCATCTGTCTCTTTCCCTCTCTTCCCCCTCCCTTCCCCTCTCGTTTTCTGTCGGATGCTTCGAGGAAAAGAAAATTTATGGAAGTGGTTCCAAGAGCTGTTTGCTCTGCCTTGGTGCTAGTCGGTGCATGCTAGTGGCTGGCTCAGCCCTCCCTTCTCCCTGCCTTGCCCGAACCTCCTTCACCTCACACAAAAGATAGATCATGTTACCATTCATTAGCTGTCTCCTGGGCCCAGCCCCCACAGCTGGTTAAGTGTATCCTTAAAAGTGCCAGGTACATGCAGCTCCCTGCCCCCTGCACCTCCTTTATAGGATAAAATTACCTTTCCAGGTTCCTACTCTGGATAAAAGGTGAATGTCAAGTCTTTTTCAGGAGGAAAAAAGAAAACAAAAAAAGAAATTATGCTTTGTGCATGGTGATAAGTGATATTGAAATGAGGTTGTTCTTTCTGGTCTAATCAGGATATAGCTTAATAAATGTATGACAACAATGGAGAGCAGTGATATGTGCTCAGTTTGGAGGACAGGTTACCCAAGCAGCAAGTCCCACATCCCCAGGGTCAACTTCAAGTGTGTTCCAGAAGGAAGGCAGGATCCCCTCAGCCCCTCCCAGCTCTTTGCCTGCCTCAGTATACCACAAAAGCAGCCCCATTGCTGTGGATTGCAATTTTTTTTTTGTTTTGGCAGTGCTGGGTTAACAGTTGGACTTGATCTTATAGGTCTTTTCCAATCTAAACAACTCTATCATTCTGTGGTCATCCAAGCCCAAGCAAGAACTAAAAAAGGCAGTTCTCTTGCCCTTTCTCTGCCCTCCTCATCCTGTTCTGTTCCTTATTCTCTTTCATCTTCACCTCTCTTGTTCTCTCCCTGTATCTCACTCCAAGTCTTTCAGATCTCCATACTGCTCTATCTACATCAGAGATAAGACTGCAAAGGACAACACTTGAAACCCCTGATTCAATCTCTTGGTTTCATGCACCTCTCCTAAACCTTGATGGTCACTTTTGCTAGAGCTGCATCCTGATCCCAACAGCAACTTCAAGAACTCAGAGTTGTTCACCATCTCCCTTCCATTGCCTCAAACCCAGATCAAATCTGGGTTTCAGAGACTGAATTTTCACTGGCATATTTCTGTATTCAGACACTCTTCACAGCATAGAGACCAAGCTGTGGCTGGCTGTTAGAGTGGGATTTGCAAACAGTGTTTTGCAAAAGTAGTGACACAGGTGCTGCCTGAATGCCATAACATATTTCTAAGATGATCATAGCTGTTATTAAGAGTACTGATAAAACCAACCTATTTCCTTTATGCAGTGTTATATATTTGAAATGCTTGATTTTTTTTTCACTGAGATCCCCAAATGCCTTACTCTGAATAGACTTCATGATTGTCAGAGGTCCCTTCCAACACCTCTACAATTCTGTGATTCTGTAACAGTTTAAATCCTGTAAAACATTTCAAGTAACAAATTCATAAAGCATACTCAATGAACGTGTTCATTGACTGATGTTGGTATAAAAGAAATGAGCTCAGAAACTAAGATCTTGCATGACAGGAGTCAGCCAAGAGTCATTTTCTAGAGGTGAACTGCAAACTTCAAAATGGATCAGCAATGCTGATGGACCCCCAAAGCCTGGTCACACTCATGGTGCTGCTCTAAAGCTTGTCAGGCTGAGAGCTACAGCAGCAGCATAAAAACAAGTCCATTTTAAGGTTTCTTGGCCTTCACTCCACAAGGATGTCTCACCTACAATAGAGCCAGTGACTCATCCTTCAATTATTGCTGCTGTCATTCTGGTCCAAATTGCTTGGAGGAAGGGAAGTACAGATAGAGGCACTTTGGGAGATTAAAATAACTGTGTCTGAGATGCTTTATAACAGCTTTGCTATAAGGAACCCACTTTCTCCATGATTACTTTGTTATGAATTCACTTGTGCAACTTGTTCTTGGAACAGCACAGTTTGTTTCTGGAAACAGGATTTAGTGACAGGAGATTCATTATATAGACAGAGAATATTTTTCCTTACCAAAAAATCTGTCAGGTCAAGGCAGGCTTTTATACTACTGTTTGTAAAACAAGGTGTTTACATACCTGTAAACCTGCCATATATTTTTTTCCTTCCCTGATGAAAGTCGCCTTTAGAAAAGTAGGTGGAAAGCATTCTTTGGCTCTGGAGGCAGAGTAAGAGGAGGAAAGGCCATGCCACCATGCTTCCCTCCCTCATTCTCCCTCTGCAAGGTGCCCAGAGCAGCTAAGCACCCCAAACACAGGAACAAACCTCACAAGCAATAGGGACATGCAGCCTGCAGCCTGCTGCCATCAGCTGTACTCCCTGCTCTGCTCAAACTGCAACGCTGCCTGCAGCCAGCCTCCTGCCTGCAGCCAGCCTCCTTGCCTGCAGCCAGCCTCCTTGCCTGCAGCCAGCCTCCTGCCAATCACTACATCTGTCCCCAGCTCCATGGGAGAATCCCAAATCTTTGTCGTAGTGCTAATAGCTAAGATATTCTAGATGATGAGTAAAAGTGGTAAGAACTCACTGTACTGTGCATTCCTCCACTGTAGGCAGCCACTCAACTGTTTTATCTAGATGATCATCTCTGAAGGAAAGTATTTATAATTTGGCAGTCATGGTCAAAGTGTTTAGACAGTTCAGTCAATGGTAAACCCTGAGGGGGAAAAAAGAAAACTAAAACAAACCCATGAAGACAGAGGGATGTAAAAGGGAATGCAAATGCCACTTGATACACTGTGTCTTTAAACAAAACCTGGCCCTCTTGCCCATGGTGCCTACGTAAGGACTGTCATTTTCTCAGCCTCCCCAAGGTGAAGGAAAACAGGTTTCCCAGAGAAGCAATATACAGTAATACAGAAATTAGATGCTCAAATCCAAAACAGGAAATCTGCAAACCACAGAGGATCTCTGCACTGCTGCTCTCCTTAGTTGAGGGCTGGTACAGTTGGTGCTAGACATTTTTATACTGGAGTGAGCACTTCTCTCCCCTCATTTACTCTGCCATCTGCCCACCCCCAGGAACAGAAAATTTGCATTCAGATAAACACAAACCCACCCCCTCCCAAGCCTACACAGACTATTTAATTAAGAGCTTCCCAGTGGAAACCACACATCATTTCCCCAAATTAAGGGCTGCCTGAGAGGAACTCTCCATTCTGGTCTGAGATAAACAGAAATCAGGAGACAAGGGGCCAGGCACATCTCCTGAACTCCCATCCACGTGCTAGCATCACCCATTAGGCTCTGCAAACACGGGCTAGTGCTGGGAAAAAAAATAAAAGCAGCCAGGTTTGTTGCTGGCCTGGCTCCGGTGAGGGTGGAGCTGGCTTTGCAGGCACAGGGCTGGAAACGTCTGTCTCCTCTGCAGCAAAACAAAAAACCCCAAAACCTGGAGGGCAGCCAGGCTCCACTGGTCTGACTGCTGCAGGGAGGAAGGAGCTGTAAGCCAGCAATTAGTAATCCTGCTACTAAGAGGGAAGATTGCTAGGAAGTATAAATAGGGTTCGCTGTTTGTATGTGAGGTAGCGTAGGAAGCCGTGTCGATCGTGCTTGGGTTCCCTTTGGAAAGCTGCCTTCTGTAGGCAAGGATGCAGGGGCTGAGAAGTGCAGCACCTGGGTGATGAGGAATTTTGTACTTGGAGGTTTGGGGCTGGCTTCAGGCTGTACTGAGTCCAGCTCTGGGGGCCTGGCACAAGGACAACATGAACGTGTTGGAGCAGGTCAGAGGAAGCTACAAAAACGATCGGAGGGATGGATCACCTCTCTCGTGAGGACAGGCTGAATGGGGGTTGTTCAGCCTTGAGGACACAAGACTCCAGGGGTACCTTGCTGTGGCCTTTCAGTACTTAAAAGGGGTCTATAAGAAACCAGGGACAGTCTTTTTAGCAGCATTCAAGTGTTTTCATGCACACACATCCTATCTAACAGGGAACAGAGCTTTTCTGAGCAATATGAAAAGTAAACTCATGAATACTCCACAAAGTACTTATAAGTAGCACAGAAACACAGAATTAAGAAAAACAAAGAGTTCAGGCTTCAGAAAGAGGATCAGTTCATTTGTACAAACGGTAGAGCAAGGAAATACATGATTCTCTAGAAGTTCATCTTTTTTAGATGAAGTGTTGGCATCACTTCATGATCTAGAGAGAAAGAGAAAATAAGGCCTAGAAAGTGACTGGGCTTGTAATTTTCATTGACTGCACAAATCTCTCTTCACTGGTCACCTGCTGCTTCTGTTTCCTGCTGTGGTTCCTCAACAGATAGTGCAGATGAATGTGGGTATGGTGGCTGCCTCGTTAGGAGGGGGACACAATCCAAAGGGTAACTGAAAATAAGGCAGTAGATAAGCTTTTTGCTATGTCTGAGAAGATAAACTCTGGAATACAGAAAGGAGAAATGGGGAAATCTCCTTAACTTTCCTATCTACCCACCCACCCATCCATCCCCAGGACAGAGTATGGGGGCACATTGGGCAGGGAGACATCAGAACACCATTACGAATTTCCCTGAGTTCTTCGAAAATAAGGGTGTTAATTTATTAATGACACTACAAATGAATTACATCAGGCTAGAGGACAATGACAAATCACCCCTCTTGGACCACTGCCTCATACATCTGATGACAAATGTAAATTTGGGATCAGTCTTCTAAATACACCAGCCATGTCCCCACTGGAACCCACAACCCTGTGGAGTTTGGCCAGTCCACCTAACCACTGACTTAAAGGGAAAACCAGACATGCCATGGGGTGCTGGGATTATTAGTGATGACAAGCATCACATTTGGAGCACTGGGGCAGAATGACAACACAGCACAAAGAGGAAATTATCTCTGACAGTGCCCTTCACTTTCTTTAGTGGCACATTGTTTCTGGTCCAAATTATGTAAGAGCTCCTTGACAGTACCTGGAGGAAACTGCCTTAAAATTCTGCCAGTTTGGTCTTAGATAAATAGATACAGTTTCTTCAGTGCTCCCCACACTTCCTCACCCTCACTTCAGAGAGTGCTCCTAGTCTGAGGCAGTGAAGTTTAGGCTCTCAAGCACTTGGCAAGTTTTTAAGGATCATTGTATGTTTTCATGCTCAAGTGATAAATCTGGATGCAAGTTCCTGGCACAGGCAATGGGAACGTGGATGTGTGCTACAGAAGACAGGTTTACAGCATTAAAACCTAGGAGAAATAATTATGTGAGCCACTTTGGATGAAATAATAATTAAGCCTTATTGGGTTTTGAAAGTTTGTTTTACAATATATTTCTCTCACCGTTTTTCATTTTCATGAACCTCTGGCAGTTTCTGCTTTCCAGATGGGACGAGAAGCAAAGTGGCTGAAATTACTGTGAACTAAAAATGTGGGAAAGCCATAGACTCTAGGAGGGTATGCTGGCAGTCTTGAGAGAAACTTTGTTCTTTTGAGACACAGAACTTTGTTATATTTCTCAAGCTGAAAAGTATGAAGTAAAAATTAAGGAGCTGCAATACTTTGGGGGTTCACTCAAACTAAAACTCTTTTCCATGCAAGGGAAAGAAAACTTCTGAGATTCAGTTGTGTTTTCCTTGAGGAATCTTTGCCTTGAGGGAGAGCACAGCAGAAAATACAAAACACTCATCCTGGTCAAGGATCAGAAGAAGAAGGACCATGTCCCTTTGAAAGGGAAGTGTAATACACTGGTCTGGACCTTTGATGATGCGTATGCAACAATATCATGTTCTCCAGTTTCTATATATTGTACAAGCAGGAACAGCAGGCTGGATACAATAGGAATCTCTCTACATGCTTATAAAACTGTATTTCAAACAGCACTGAAAATGGTTAACCTGCTGTATTAAATCCTTTGCAATATTAGTCCTTAGATCGTTAGAGTATGCTACTATCCATACTATAAAACAGCAGTTTAAAGGCCCTAAATTTCATTCCAGGTCTGAAAAGTGCTGCAAGAACTGAACAGTGGACACTTGCAAAAAGGAATTCTGTAGAAGTCCAGACCACACAAACATGTGTTCTGTTGTCAGACACATGTTCAGCACTTGTCCATGCACTGTGAAACATCTGAGCCTGTGCGCTCACCACAGCCGTGAACTGGCTTCACAGCCTCCTGAGTGAGAGCTTCACACTCACTTCCTACCTAGACTTCTGACTTCAGGGTCCATAGGAAAGCTGAGTTTACTCACTGTCATCAACTCCTCCATGTGGCTAAGGAGGTACAAACTCCAAGGCTAGGCTTGCAACTGTGTGGCTATGAACCTGTGTGGAATTTCAGCCAATATGTTCCTAAATAACGTAAATATCTAAGAATGCAAACTATTGTACAATGGCAACACCCATTACCTCCAGCACTGGCAAGGATAATTTAGATAATAAAGATTAATATTCTAAACCTAAAACTACACACCCCTGAAGAGAACTTGAATGTTTTGTCATTATGTTCCAGGGGGAAGAAAGAAGAGAGAGAGAGAAGAGAGAGAGAGAGAAGAGAGAGAGAGAAGAGAGAGAGAGAGAAGAGAGAAGAGAGAAGAGAGAAGAGAGAAGAGAGAAGAGAGAAGAGAGAAGAGAGAAGAGAGAAGAGAGAAGAGAGAAGAGAGAGAGAAGAGAGAGAGAAGAGAGAGAGAAGAGAGAGAGAAGAGAGAGAGAAGAGAGAGAGAAGAGAGAGAGATGAGAGAGAGAAGAGAGAGAGAAGAGAGAGAGAAGAGAGAGAGAGAAGAGAGAAGAGAGAGAAGAGAGAGGAGAAGAGAGAGAGAAGAGAGAAGAGAGAGAGGAGAGAAGAGAGAGAGAAGAGAGAAGAGGAGAGAAGAAGAGAGAGAAGAGAGAGAGAGAAGAGAAGAGAGAGAAGAGAGAGAGGAAGAGAAGAGAGAGAGAAGAGAGAGAAGAGAAGAGGAGAAGAGAGAGAGAGAAGAGAGAGAGAGAGGAGAAGAGAGAGAGAGAGAGGAGAGAGAAGAGAGAGAGAGAGAAGAGGAAGAGAGAAGAGAGAGGAGAGAGAAGAGGAGAAGAGAAGAGAGAAGAGAGAGGAGAGAGAGAGAAGAGAAGGAGAGAAGAGAAGAGAGAGAGAAGAGAGAAGAGAGGAGAGAGAAGAGAGGAGAGAAGAGAGAAGAGAGAGAAGAGAGAGAGAGAGGAAGAGAGAGAGAGAAGAGAGAGAGAGAGAAAGAGAGAGAGAGAGAAGAGAGAGAGGAGAGAGAGAGAGAAGAGAGAGAGAGAGAGAAGAGAGAGAGAGAGAAGAGAGAGGAGAGAGAGAAGAGAGAGAAGAGAGAGAGAGAGAAGAGAGAAGGAGAGAGAAGAGAGAGAGGAGAGAAGAGAGAGAGAAGAGAGGAGGAGAGAGAGAGAAGAGAGAGAGGAGAGAAGAGAAGAGAGAGAAGAGGAGAGGAGAGAAGAGAGGAGAGAAGAGAAGAGGAGAGAGAGAGAAGAGAGAGAAGAGAGAAGAGAGAGGAGAAGAGAGAAGAGAGGAGAGAAGAGAGAGAGAGAGAAGAGAGAGGAGAGAAGAGAGAGAGGAGAAGAGAGAGAGAGAGAAGAGAGAGGAGAGAGAAGAAGAGGAGAGAGAAGGAGAGGAAGAGAGAGAAGAGAGAGAGGAGAGAAGAGAGAGAGAGAGAAGAGGAGAGAGAGAGGAGAGAGAGAAGAGAAGAGGAGAAGAGAGAGAAGAGAAGAGAGAGAAGAGAGAGAGAGAAGGAGAGAAGAGAGAAGAGGAGAGAGAGAGAGAGAAGAGAGAGAAGAGAGAAGAGAGAGAGGAGAGAAGAGAGGAGAAGAGAGAAGAGGAGAAGAGAGAAGAGGAGAGAAGAGAGAAGAGAGAGGAGAGAGAAGAGAGAGAAGAGGAGAGAGAAGAGAGAGAGAAGAGAAGAGGAAGAGAGAGAAGAGAGAAGGAGAGAGAGAAGAGAGAGAAGAGAGAGAGGAGAGAGAAGAGAGAAGAGAGAGAGGAGAGAGAGAGAAGAGGAGAGAAGAGAGGAGAGAAGAGAGAAGAGGAGAGAGAGAGAGGAGGAGAAGAGAAGAGAGAGAGGAGAGAAGGAGAGAAGAGAGAGAGAGAAGGAGGAGAGAGAGAGAAGAGAGGAGAGAGAGAGGAGAGAGAAGAGAGAGGAAGAGAGAAGAGAGAGGAGAAGAGGAGAGGAGAGAGAGAAGAGAAGAGAGAAGAGGAGAGAGAAGAGAGAGAAGAGAGAAGAGAAGAGAGGAAGAGAGAAGAGAGGAAGAGAGAGGAGAGAGAAGAGAGGAGAGAGGAAGAGAGAGAGAGAGAGAAAGAGAGAGAGAGAGAAGAGAAGAGAGGAGAAGAGAGAAGAGAGAAGAAGAGGAGAGAAGAGAGAGAAGAAGAGAGAGAAGAGAGAGGAGAGAAGAGAGAAGAGAAGGAGAGAGAGAAGAGAGAGAAGAGAGAAGAGAGGAGAAGAGAGAGAGAAGGAGAGAGAGAAGAGAGGAAAGAGAGAGAGAAGAGAGAAGAGAGAAGAGAGAGAGAAGAGGAGAGAAGAGAGAGAAGAGAGAGAGAAGAAGAGAGAAGAGAAGGAGAGAGAGAGAAGAGAGAAGAGAGAGAGGAGAGAGAAAGAGAGAGAAGAGAGAAGAGAGGAGGAAGAGAGAGAAGAGAGAGAGGAGAAGAGAGGAAGAGAGAGAGAGAGGAGAAGAAGAGGAAGAGAGGAGAAGAGAGGAAGAGAGAAGAGAGAGAAGAAGAGAAGAGAGAAGAGAGGAGAGAGAAGAGAGAG